>NC_084509.1:18442500-18792500 GCF_024500385.1 Phyllopteryx taeniolatus | reverse complement strand
TTTCATCACGTATGTCAATGACCTATCATTGTATTATATGACTGTTTGTTTGCTATGCCTTCAGTAGTTACTTTTTTACACAAAACATTTAGAATCTAAAATACCACTTCATGCTGAATAAGACATAGCCACTTATAAGGCTAAGTTCATATTTTTAGAAGTATACGTTGAGTCTTGCAGTGATAAATGCAAACATGAAAGGCTTTCTCCTGAAGGATTCTGCCAGTCTGAAAGTGCCTGCATCCTGCAACCCTGCTGAGCTGGTGGAACTGGCTTTGAAGAAGTGGTTGACCTCTCATGGGCACAAGGAGGAGGCATGGACAGGACAGTATGTACTGAGAGTCAGCCATTGCATGGAGTTCCTCTGTGGAGACCATGCTCTCTGTGAATACAAGGTCAGTGAGTGCATGTTGTTGTAGTTTGTTGTTTGTTTACACATTTTAGAGAAAAATGAAGGTAGTTAAGAGCACAGAATGAAAAAAGAGCTTTTGGCTAAATAGCTGTTCTGCTTATTATATCTAATTAAGCAGGGCTTCTTCTTTTTTTAATGAATACATATTAGTTATGCTTATTCCCTTGCCATTGGTCATTTGTATTTTGTACAAGTTGCATATATCCTGTCTTGTCTGTAGTATATACGCACTTGCATGAAGGCGAAGGAGTCTCCGCACCTTACCCTGGTCTCCACCAGCACAGTCAAGGCCATGTTTGAAAAGGAAATTACTGCCATTGGAGCAGTAGTCAGTCGGAAGTCCTCCAACCCACCTTTGCCGCTACCTCCCAAAAGAAGGGTTCCCATGGTGAGTCAATGATGTGCTTCCCTCTCATGTAGCTAAATAAGGTGATTAGAAACACAGTGCAGTGCTGTTCTACACACTACAAATCACAGTCAAAACAATAAACCTATTGTTAATATAGCTCTTCAAATTGCACTCCTTGGAATAATTGGAAACTTAATATTTAACCCTAAACATTGTTTACAAGTAAATTATAAGACGTTTTATTTTACTTTTGACTTTTTCAAAAATATTCATTGCTGTGGCAGCATTAGTAGTGTAGTGATTCACATAGCAGCGTTTCAGACAGCTGCCCCAGGATCTATTACCTCCTAATGCCCCAGTCTGTCCTGTTATTGATTATCTGCGCCTCTTGTCTGCTTGGATAGGCTCCAGCTTTTTTCCTTGACCCATAATAGGATAAATGGTATAATGCTTATTCATTTTTAATATCCATCCATCCATTTCGTGTACCACTTATCTTCACAAGGGTCCCGGGCGTCCTGGAGCTTATCCCAGCTATCTTGGAGCGAGAGGCAGGGTACACCCTGAACTGGTCGCCAGCCAATCGCAGGACACACATAAACAAACAACCAGTCGCACTCACATTCACACCTATGAGCAATTTAGTCTTCACTCAACCTACCACACATGTTTTTGAGATGTGGGAGGAAACCAGAGTGCCCAGAGAAAACCCATGCAGGCACTGGGAGAACATGCAAACTCCACACAGGCGAGGCCGGGATTTGAACCCCGGTCCTCAGATCTGAGGCAGATGTGCGAACCAGTCCTCCACCGTGCAGCCGCATTTTTAATATTATTATATTTGGTGTAATGTTTTTAAACGTTATTCATTATTGTCATCATTATTATCATTATGTCCGTTGCAATCAAAATTAGTTTCTTCAAAATGTGTGTCCTTTTATTGTTTGGAAGATAATTTGCGTTGAGAATGCCCAGATGCCCTTTTTCAAGCTATTCTATTTGGTCTACATAAAAAATGCAAGTTGTGGCAGTGCATGGAAAGAAAAAAAAAAGATTCCAACAAACCAACCTCTTTTGGAGTGAAACTTTTGACTGAAATTTTGTAATATTCAACATTTCTACAGGAGGTATTTATTTTCACACAATTGTAGTGTGAACATGGCACACCATTTTATGTTAGTGTACTCCTGAAACTTGGCATCGTTTGGCTTTCACAAGTGTATCAATGTCATTTAAGTGTTGTCAGTGCACCCTCCAGTGGACAAAATTAGCAACAAAAGTTACTTTTATTGAAAAATAGCAGTGAATGTGTTCTCCATCCCCACAGGCCGGATTGGAACCCTGATGGGCCTGTTCTGGCCCGCGGGCCGTATGTTTGATAGAATGCCTTAGCTCTTCTACGAAAAAACACCAAAAATAAAATGTGAACTGTGAACCAATAAACAAAGTGGGAAAACAGTCCAATCTTTTCAATTGTCTCTCTTTTATTTTATGTGTGGTGTTTTTGTTACACAAGGTGGGCCCATTCTCATACACACACATGCACTACTCACAGTTCTGGAACTCACGGCTGAATAAACAAATACTCGTTGCAGTCCTGTTTGGTCTATGTTGTGCCCAATAATGTGAGTACGACTGTGTGCCAATGGTTCCAATTCTGTCTTGCGCATGTGCACATTCCATAATGTATTTTTATGACTTGGCGGGGGCTGAGACTTGGTCCGTTAAAACCCGGAAAGGTCATATTGCTGTTCAGCTGAGTTGAGTGGGTAGGTGCAAGGGCTCAGACTCACCCTCTAAATCCCCATTTTCTATTCATATTCACAGTAGTGAATGACTTCCAAATCAGAGTCAAATCATTACTCTTTGCATTATTCTGAAATAATGACAAATTAATTAACTGAAATAGCCAGTACGGTGGGCGACTGGTTAGCACACCTGCCTCACAGTTCTGGGGTATTATGCGATACACAGGTGTCAAATTCAAGGCCCGTGGACCAGATCTCGCCCACCACATAATTTTGTGTGGGCCACGAAAGCCAATTTTGTGTGTCAACTTCCATGATGCTTCTAAAATCTGTACCAAATCTTAAAATTGTCTTATTCAATAAAGGCGGAACGGTTAGAACATCTGCCTCACAGTTCTGAAGACCGGGGTTCAAATCCCGGCCTAACCTGTGTGGAGTTTGCATGTTCTCGCTATAGGCACCCTATGTGGGTTTTCTCCGGCTACTCCGGTTTCCTCCCACATCCCAAATACGTGCCTGGTAGGTTAATTGAATACTCTAAAGTGCCTGTAGGTGTGAATGTGAGTGCAAATGGTTGTTTGTTTCTATGTGCCCTGCAATTGGCTGCCGACCGGTTCAGGGTGTACCCCGCATCCCGCCCGAAGATAGCTGGGATAGGCTCCAGCAGCCCCCGACCCTAGTGAGGATAAGCGGTACAGAAAATGGATGAACTGTAATAATCACTTATTTATTAATTTAGCTGATAATATGCGCCCCCAAACATGCAGCCCACCACACACAAACGCATATTTTGTATGTACTATGTATAAATGTATGACAGTATATTTTGCTCCTGTATTCATTGTATGTTTCTCCTCCTACAGCATGCACAGATTTGTGTGTGGAACGTTCCAAGCCCATTTAAGATAGTTCTATTGAAAGGCAGCAAGGTGAACGCAGAGGAGACCGCTAAGGTACACTTACACTCTTCTTTTGGCCACAATAAATCCATAATGGGCGGCACGGTGGACGACAGGTTAGCATATCGGCCTCACAGTTCTGCGAACCGGGGTTCAAATCCCGGCCTCACCTGTGTGGAGTTTGCATGTTCTCCCAGTGCCTGCCTGGGTTTTCTCCGGGTACTCCGGTTTCCTCCCACATCCCAAAAACATGCGTTGTAGGTTGATTAACGACTGTAAATTGCCCATAGGTGTGTATGTGAGTGCGAGTGGTTGTTTGTTTATAACTGCCCTGCGATTGGCTGGCAACCAATTCAGGGTGTACTCTTGCCCGAAGAGTACACCCAGCACACCCGCGCCCCTAGTGAGGGGAACCGGTGCAGAAAATGGATGGATGGATGGATACATCCATAACAGTAATTTACATTGTCACTCCCTTGAAAAAGAAACATTGAAAGTAGAACACAGCCTGATGTTGTGCATATTGATACTTACTCATACTCACTAACCGTACCTGAATAATAACCAACTATGAAACCGATTATTTATATTTAGTATCTCTAGCCCCATCCTTTAGGTGCTAATCGGTCATTAAATCAAACAGTATTTCTTTGTGGTGGTGCCTAGGTTCAAGTCAGGGCCGGGCTTTTTCATGGAACAGAGCTGCTGTGCAAACCAGCTGTGAGCAGTGAGAGCAGTGGACGTTCAGAGCACACATGGAAAGAAAGCACATTAGAGTTTGACATCTCTGTCTGTGACCTGCCGCGGATGACACGCCTCTGCTTCGCCATTTATGCCGTCATGGATAAGGTCAAGAAGCAGAAGTCCACCAAAAACACCCATCCAAACAAGTACCAGACCATTCGCAAGGCAGGAAAAGTGGTAAGAAGCGAACAGGTACACAGACTTTTATAGATATCCTTGATTCATAACTTCTGTCTTTGTGACGTAGCACTACCCCATTGCCTGGGTTAACACAATGGTGTTTGACTACAAAGGTCAGCTAAAGATAGGAGATATCATCCTTCACTGCTGGTCTTCATTTCCTGGTATTATACTCGACAACCGTTGACTTGTTTGCTTTATATTTGAATGCAATGAAAAGCTAGTGAACTTCAGTAATTTAATTGTTTTCTTTTGTTTTGGACAGATGAACTTGAAGAGATGCTGAACCCCATAGGAACTATTCAGACCAATCCGTACACTGAAAATGCCACAGCTCTGCACATCAATTTCCTAGAATACTCACCGCACCCCATCATTTTCCCTCCCTTTGACAAGGTCAGACGACAGTAAGCAATTGTACTGTTGTTCTCCTTACAATCATGTCGCTTTGACATTTTGGACACATGAATAAGATTTGATAATTTTGTACCCAGAGTATGTTTTATTGTCTGATAGGTGGCTGAGTATGTCTCTTCATACTTGTTTACAGATCCTGGAAAAAGCTGCAGAAATTGCCAGAGCAAGTGACTGTTCATCTATGGTAAGTGAATGTACATTAGGATGTAGTTGCATATATATATATATATATATATATATATATATATATATATATAAGCCAAATAATGAAAATCAGGTTGCAGAGGTAATGATGCTGTTAAATAAGATCCCTCCCTCTATGCCCCCACACTACTCTTTGAAACCCTTTGTTCTTTCTGGCAGGGTGTAACAGAAAAAGAAAACTAGTCTCCAATCAGATTACTTGCTTACTTTTCCTGCCTTACTTACCCCTCAACCTGACACCCACCCCTGGGAATGGACAGCCCATTACATAATCCTGTGTTTGGCATGTCCAAACGCAACTTGTCAATGTGAGGTCTCCCTGTGAACATATGAATAACATACCAACTACAGCTCTGTGTTTCTTTTCCAATGCTCAATTTGTGAGGTAAAGCAAAGCAAAGCAATTTATATAGCCCATTTCATACACAAGATAACTCAATGTCCTTTACATGATTAAAAGCATTTAAAAACAAAGAAAAAAAAATAAAAGTACAATTAAAATGTACAGTGCAAGAAATATAATTTAAAATTGGAAATGCTCTATAAACCATGAGGGAAAAAAAGAAGTTTTTAACCTGGACTTAAAAACATTCACATTTGGGGCTGATGTCACTTCTGTTGGCAACTTATTCCATTTGTGTAATCTGATTTGACTATAGTATAGTCAAATCAGATGACAGAATAGTATAGTCACTATACTATTCTTTGTCAAAATGCACTTGATTTGTTAAAACAAAATCAATAAATACATGTTTCTAAAAAAATTTCAGTCAACTTTCATAAAATGGTTCATTTGTATTGAATTTATTATTATTTTAACCTTTAACTATCCTGGTAATGCAATTGAAAACAGATTCCCATTTGCAATATCGACCTAGCGGCAGACAGCAAAGTGGTATAGTTACATATTTACATGTTAATTTACAATGGTAATGGTTCGAGGAATGTCAGGCCGAATGGTTGTCCCCCATACATTTTCATCTGACCAAATCTGGCCCTCTTTGCAAAAAGTTTGGACACCCCTGCCATAGGTCATTGTCATTCGATTCCAATAGTTACAAAATAACTCGTTTCCTCCAGGTAGGATTTGAACCATTTAGTCCTAGCCACGTTTCCAACCTGTTCAGCAGTATATTATGATCTACCATATCAAAAGCCGCACTGAGGTCCAACAAGACCAGAATTTCTCGAGTCAATATTCAACGTTATATCATTTAGCACTTTGATAAGAGCAGATTCTGTACTGTGATGAGTTCGGAAAAAGTCAATTTAAGTTCAAGAAATTGCTGAGTTGATTAAACATTTCTGAACAATCATGGCTATGAAAGGGAGATTTGAGATGGGTCTCTAGCTTGCTAACATGGAAGCATCCAGCATTCTATTTTTTAGAAGAGCCTTAATGGCAGCTACTTTAAGAGCTTCAGGAAACTCGCCTGACTGAAGTGAGCAATGGATTATTTGCTGCAAATCAGCTAGCACAGACTTCGCCATAACTTTTGAAAAAATCAGATGATATTGACTCAAGACAGCTCGTTGATGGTTTCAGCTGCTGAACCGTTTTCTTGACAGTTTTTTTGGTCAACTGTATCAAATTCTGACATGTTAATAGAGTTTTTCCTGGGTGGCTTCAGATGTAGTATCATTTTATCATTTTGCGCTGATATTTTACTTTTTCACTAAAATAACAAGCAAATTCATGGCATTTATCTGCTGTTAGGAGTTCTGGAGCTATCTGATTCGGGGGGTTGTGAGCTTGTCAACCACAGCGAACAGAGTGCGAGTATTGTTGAAGTTGAAGTTCTTACTGATGATTTCGGAAGTGTTGCTGTCTAGCCTTGACAAACTATTGGTTAAAATTACAAATACCTTTTCTGTAGAGGTCATAGTCAATTTGGAGTTTAGTTTTTCTCCACTTACGTTCTGCTTTCCTACACTTTGATTTAGAGGTCTTTACCATCATAGTGCTCCTCCACGGTGTTCTAGGTCACCTCAAGATTGTCTTAGATTTAATAGGAGCGACAGCATTCATGACATTTGAGATTTTTCAGGTGAAATTATCCAAAAGTTCAACTGTCTCAGCATTCACAGTTTGTGGCGGTACTCTCATTTATGTACCTTGTCTTAATAGACATAGAGGTTGTCTGAACTTTTGGAAGAATCTGTAATTGAAAGAATACACAAAAATGGTCAGCCATATCCTTAATGTCAATTGATTAGCATTTCAACATCCTTTGAGATGACCAGGTCTAAGATGTGACCTTCAGTGTGGGTTGGACTCTTAATAAGCTGAGAGAGGTCAAATGTGTCTAGTATAGCAGAGAGTTCTATAGATTCTTTTTCCATGTTATTGTCAACATGAATGTTAGTCTCCCGTTATGACAAAATAGTTGTCGTCAGTACAAATAACTGACAGCAGTTCTGAAAAGTCCTCCATAAATGTTCTATTGTATCTTGGAAGCCTATAAATTATTAAAACAATAACCTTTGGGTCACCTTTAACTAAAAAAATAGATATTCAAAAGAGCTAAAATCACCCAGTATAATTTCTTTACACTGAAATAATGACTTAAAAATAAGAGCAATACCACTGCCTTTTTTCCCTATTTGACAGTTGTTCAGAAAATTTTAATTTGCTGGTGTTGCCTAATATAAAATGGTATTATAGCTACTTTCTGTTAACCCCGTTTCATTTAATAACAAAAAGTCCAGATCATAGGTTGTAATGATGTCATTAATCAACATTGATTTATTACCCAGTGACCTTGAGATAACTTGAGACAATGGTTTGATAGATTCACATTTTATCCTTTAAGTTTGTAGTTCTACTTTTTTTGTGCCATATTTCTTTGACCAACTTTCTGTCCCTTGTAATTACAGGGATGAAAAATGCCTGATCTCCATAGGGGTCTGACTGATTATGCAAAAGACCCCGCAGATATCAGTCAGATTTGCAGAAAAGGTTCTTCATGGCTGGGGGAGGTGCCCTTCGCATCTTAGTGGACGGTGGTTTCAGGCGAGGGGGGATGGGAGGAAGATCTTGGCGTGGTGTGGGCTTGACTCCAATATTGACAATAGCCTTCACACTGTCTGTCAGACCTAACATGGCATTTAGGCTAGTAGAGAGTGAGTTTTGCATTGGGCTTTGCTCCAATGTGGCAGGGAGGGGTGTGGGAGATTGAAAGTGCTGTCTCATCTTATTTCGTGCCTCCAATTGGTTGAGTGACGCTGATAAATCCATCTGCAACTCATGTCGCCTTAGTGTAGTGTGTGGTTTGCATAGCTCTACAAGTGTTGATAGGTTAATTTGTTTGTCTACTAAACATATATAATACCTGTATTGTAAAATTAAAAAAATGGCAGTGGGTCCTGATGATATTCCTGTGGCGGTATGGAAGCATCTAGGAGAGGTGGCTGTGGAGTTTTTGACCAGCTTGTTCAATAGAATTCTAGTGGGTGAGAAGATGCCTGAAGAATGGAGGAATAGTGTGCTGGTGCCCATTTTTTAAGAACAAGGGTGATGTGCAGAGCTGTGGGAACTATAGAGGAATAAAGTTGATGAGCCACACAATGAAGTTATAGGAAAGAGTAGTGGAGACTCAGGACAGAAGTGAGTATTTGCGAGCAACAGTATGGTTTCATGCCTAGAAAGAGTACCACAGATGCATTATTTGCCTTGAGGATGTTGATGGAAAAGTACGGAGAAGGTCAGAAGGAGCTACATTGTGTATTTGTAGATCTAGAGAAAGCCTATGACAGAGTACCCAGAGAGGGACTGTGGTACTGCATGCGGAAGTCTGGAGTAGCAAAGAAGTATGTTAGAACGGTACAAGACATGTATGAGGGCAGCAGAACAGTGGTGAGGTGTGCTGTAGGTGTGACAGACGAATTTAAGGTGGAGGTGGGACTGCATCAGGGATCAGCTCTGAGCCCCTTCCTGTTTGCAGTGGTGATGGATAGGCTGACAGATGAGGTTAGGCTGGAATCCCCGTGGACCATGATGTTTGCAGATGACATTGTGATCTGCAGTGAAAGCAGGGAGCAGGTGGAGGAACAGTTAGAAAGATGGAGGCATGCACTGGAAAGCAGAGGAATGAAGATTAGCCAAAGTAAGACAATATATGTGCATGAATGAGAGGGGTGGTGGGGGAAGAGTGAGGCTACAGGGAGAAGAGATAGCAAGGGTGGAGGACTTCAAATACTTGGGGTCAACAGTCCAGAGCAATGGTGAGTGTGGTAAGGAAGTGAAGAAACGGGTCCAAGCAGGTTGGAACGGGTGGAGGAAGGTGTCAGGTGTGTTATGTGACAGAAGAGTCTCTGCTAGGATGAAGGGCAAAGTTTCTAAAACAGTGGTGAGGCCAGCCATGATGTACGGATTAGAGACAACAGGAAGCAGAGCTGTAGGTGGCGGAAATGAAGATGTTGAGGTTCACTCTCGGAGTGACCAGGTTGGATAAAATTAGAAATGAGCTCATCAGCGGGACAGCCAAGGTTTGATGTTTTGGAGACAAAGTTAGAGAGAGCAGACTTCGATGGTTTGGTCACGCCCAGAGGAGAGAGAGTCAGTACATTGGTAGAAGGATGATGAGGATGGAGCTGCTAGGCAATAGTTAGAGGAAGACCAAAGAGAAGGTTGACGGATGTCGTGAGGGAAGACATGAGGGCAGTTGGCGTTCGAGAGGAGGATGCAGGAGATAAGCTTACATGGAAAAGGATGACTCGCTGTGGCGACCCGTAACGGGAAAACCCGAAAGGAAAAGAAGATTGTCAAATGAAAAATATTTGTATTTATTTATTTATTTTATTTTATTTTTTTACCTCGACGTGTTTATTTTTGATGGATTAAATCCATGGAAACGACAAAAAAATAGGGCATGTTAAGACACGTCTGCCACCAAGTTGTCATTTATAGTAACTACAATCATTCTACCTCATTTCTTTTAACTATCCTCATCTCTTTACAATTTTTTACGTTACATCATTTTCTTCAGGGTCGTGGAGTTAAGAAGTTCTACATTGAGCTGAAGGAGATCATGGGGCGGGATCCTCTCTCTCAGCTGTGTGAGAATGAGAAGGACTTGATCTGGACACTGCGCTACGACTGCCGAGAAAATTTCCCTCAGTCACTGCCCAAGCTGCTGCTCTCCGTCAAGTGGAGCAAACATGAGGACATGGCCCAGGTTTGCAAAAAAAAGAGAGAAAAACATCATCCCATGTGCTTAACTACAAAAATGGGTGTGTTATGGAGTGGAGTGTTTGCTACAGAAGATCACCAGTGTGGCATTAATAAATAAAGTACTGTATCTAGAATGTGACTATGATAAGTGAATCAGAAGAATAGTAAAGTATGTAGTTTTCACATGGTCATTGAAAGTTGCAACATTACATGCCCTCAGATTATCAGGAACTGTTTAAATGTTCCATATAGTTATTATTTAATGTGTTTGTGTGTATGTGTGCTTCTCAGCTGCAAGCACTGCTTCAGATTTGGCCCAAACTGTGTCCTAGAGATGCGCTGGAGCTTCTGGATTTTAACTACCCAGATCAATATGTCCGAGAGTACGCTGTACGCTGTTTGTATGATATGAGGTAAGCATAAATACTGTCCCAATTCTAAAATGTTGTACTTTTATCATCCTCTGTCCCTCTTGCCTTACTTCTATCAATATTTCCAATACCTTTCACTTCAATCATGTTACCTGCCTTTCGTTTTTTTCTCAAATTGTCAGTCGTTGTTAGTGTAGGAATCTGACCTAATATTGACTCTTCCTTCCCACTTGTTCTTCTTAAGTAATGAGGAGCTGTCACAGTACTTGCTACAGTTGGTGCAGGTGTTGCGCTATGAGCCCTATTATGACTGTGCCCTTACCCACTTCCTGCTGGAGCGAGCCCAGGGGAACCGCAAGATTGGGCACTTCCTCTTCTGGCACTTACGGTAAGTTTGTTTGTTTACATTCTAAAGAGAGAGTTTTTTGTTGTTGTTGTTGGTTGTTTTTATTTTATTTCTTACAAAGTGGAATTGCAAGGTGGGTGTTGACACACGTTTTCACTTGTTGATCATACTTTGTCTCTGCTGCCACCTCCAGGTCAGAAATCCACATGCCTGCTGTTTCAGTTCAGTTTGCCCTCATGCTTGAAGCCTACTGTCGAGGCAGTATCCCTCATATTGAGGTTCTAAAGAAACAGGTATACACGTAATTCTTAGTTGTCTTTAAACACATCTAGCTTCAGATGGGATTTATTTCGAATAATGTAATTAACCTACTAGACATGATGTGGACCAGAATAATCCAAATATAGTCAACTCTGTCGCATTAGATTTGTGGTATTTATAGCCTGCCACACTGACAATAGTGTCACCCTCCTGCCCTTTAACCTTTGCCCTGCGTACTGCTCTGACAGTGGGTCCCTTAGAAGTCCTCCTACTTCCTCTTAAACCCTGTCATGCATTAGCCACTTCCTGTTTTGAAGAGTACACATACTAGGTTGTCATTATATAGCTGACTGTGTGTTTGAGAACATGCATGCCATCAGTGTTTTTTGTTTCAATAGTAGAGACTCAACAGTGGGAATCAATGATTTACTGTTTAAATTATGACTCATCCGATGATTGGAAACAATGTAAATGTAAAACAACAAAACCATTTTTGAATATTTTCCAACTAGGTGGAAGCCCTGAGTAAGCTAAAATCAGTGAATGAGCTAATAAAGCTGGGAACCATGAAGAATGCTCGGGGTAAGACAAAGGAGGCAATGTTGACCAAGGAGGCCATGATGACTTGCCTAAGGCAGAGTGGCTACTCAGAGACTCTGTCTGACCTCCACTCTCCTCTAAATCCCAACATCCTGCTGTCAGGCATGAAGTGAGAGAACACTCTAGCAATGTCGGCCAAAGTGTCAAGTTGTCAACTTTTTGAACATGCTCAATCCTTATTTGTCAGTGTGGAAAAGTGTCGCTACATGGACTCCAAGATGAAGCCACTCTGGATTGTTTACAACAACAAGTTGCTGGCTGGAGACACCTTGGGAATCATCTTCAAGAATGGGGATGGTAGGAGAAGTCAGGAGAGGGGGCAGGGTTTTTAAGTCAGTTATTTTCTCATTTGGCTATTTCTCCCCCCCAGATCTAAGACAAGATATGTTGACACTGCAGATTTTGAGGTTAATGGATTTGCTATGGAAGGAGGCTAATCTCGATCTCAGGTGAGTGTGCGTGTGTTAGTCTCTGTCAGCTTGTTTACTCCTGCTCTCTAAAGGAAAGGGGAGCCTCTGGTAGCTGGCTGCAAAGAAGAGGCACTTGACTACCCTGTGCTGGTTTGACTTTTATTACTTTAGACTTTAATGCACACATGCAGTCAAAGACAAGCACACACACGCCATCTTTTGATCCGAACCAAATCCACATTCTCACAAATTCTCTTGTTGTCTTCCTTATAGGGGAAGTTTCTTCAGATTAGACACTTTTACAAAGAGATGGATATGCATCGTGATTCTTAGGTGCATGTGACACCTACATAATGCAGCCAACATAATTTGTCACCATCAGCATAATGCCAGCTCACCATTCAAATTTACATATACATTTTCTCTTCTCATTGATTTCTGAAAAGCATCCGTGTATCTAGAAAAGCACTGTATTATTATCTTATTATTACATAGCGATCCTATGTTTGATAATTTAGGTGGTCATTGTTTCAAATCATCTTCTCTGCTGTTCAGATTTGTCCTATTTCAATTATTAGTCAGCATAGCTTTCTTGCTACTGTCATTGCTGATCGATAGTTCATCCCCTTAAAGCAGTGGCTCTTAACCTTGTTGGAGGTACTGAACCCCGCAGGTTTCATACGTGCATTCACAGAACCCCTCGTGATTGGAAAACTATATTTCAAATTCAAAACAGGTATATACAGACCCTTTCCAAAAAAATAGAATATCATGGAAAAGTTTACTTCCATAATTCCATTAAAAAAGTTAAACTTTCATAGATTAACGTACAACCCCAATTACAATAAAGTTGGAATGTTGTGTTAAACATAAATAAAAACAGAATACAATGATTTGCAAATCATGTTCGACCTATATTTAATTGAATACACCACAAAGACAAGATATTTAATGTTCAAACTGATAAACTTTATTGTTTTTAGCAAATAATCATTAATTTAGAATTTTATGGCTGCAACACATTCCAAAAAAGCTGGGACAGGGTCATGTTTACCACTGTGTTACATCACCTTTTCTTTTAACAACATTCAATAAACTTTTGGGAATTGAGGACACTAATTGTTGAAGCTTTGTAGGTGGAATTCTTGCTTGATGTACAGCTTCAGCTGTTCAATGGTCCGGGCTCTCTGTTGTCGTATTTTACGCTTCATAATGCGCCACACATTTTCAATGGAAGACAGGTCTGGACTGCAGGCAGGCCAGTCTAGTACCCGCACTCTTTTACTATGAAGCCATGCTGTTGTAGCACGTGCAGAATGTGGTTTGGCATTGTCTTGTTGAAGTAAGCATGGGTGTCCATGAAAAAGACGTTTGGATGGCAGCATATGTTTGTCCAAAACCTGTATGTACCTTTCAGCATTAATGGTGCCTTCACAGATGTGTAAGTTACCCATGCCATTGGCACTAACACAGCCCCATACCATCACAGATGCTGGCTTTTGAACTTTGCGTCCATAACAGTCCGGATGGTTCTTTTCCTCTTTGGCCCAGAGGACACGACGTCCAGAATTGCAAAAAACAATTTGAAATGTGGACTCGTCGGACCACGGAACACTTTTCCACTTTTCATCAGTACATTTTAGATGAGCTCGGGCCCAGAGAAGCCGGCGGCGTTTCTGGGTGTTGTTGATAAATGGCTTTTGCTTTGCATAGTAGAGTTTCAAGTTGCAATTTGGGATGTAGCGTCAAACTGTATTTACTGTCATTGGTTTTCTGAAGGTTTCCTGAGCCCATGTGGTGATATCCTTAACTCATTGATGTCGGTTTTTGTTGCAGTGCCGCCTGAGGGATCAAAAGGTCACAGGCATTCAATGTTGGTTTTCGGCCATGTGGCTTATATGCAGTGATTTCTTCAGGTTCTCTGAACCTTTTGATGATATTATGGACCGTAGATGATTAAATCCCTAAATTCCTTGCTATTGTAGGTTGAGAAACATTTGAAAAATGAGACAAAAAAATAATCTCACCTATTACTCCTAGTTCCCTTGTTGGGATCATTGTACAGTTGCTATTTTGGTTTTCGTACTGTCCACAAACATTGAATGCGCTGACACTTTAACCCCCACTATCTTTGTGTCATCATCAGACACGCATCTCAAAGGGGCATGTCGTACCTACCTATTGTTCATATCTCCAGGTTGGACTTTCTCTGTCAGCTTGTATGTAACACGACTTGAAATATTTCTTCAAAATTGACTGAGTTTTTTTAAGCTATATTACACTTTGTTGACAGCACAGACAACAACAAACCTAGATATTTTTCTCTTTAGCTGACATCCATCCATTTTCTACCGCTTATCCGAGGGCGGGAGGCATCCGAATCAGATGCCCCAGCCACCTCATCTGGCTCCTCTCGATGTGGAGGAGCAGCGACTCTCCTCTGAGATCCTCCCGGATGACTTCTCACCCTCTCTCTAAGGGAGAGCCCGGACACCCTGTGGAGGAAACTCATTTCAGCCGCTTGTATCCGGGATCTTGTTCTTTCGGTCACGACACACAGCTCGTGACCATGGGTGAGGGTAGGAACGCAGATCAACCGGTAAATTGAGAGCTTCGCCTTTCGGCTTAGCTCCTTCTTTACCACAACGGACCGATACAAAGTCTGCATCACTGCAGACGTTGCACCGATCCACCTGTCGATCTCCCGTTCCATTCTTCCCTCACTCGTGAACAAGACTCCAAGATACTTGAGAGCCTCCACTTGGGGTAGGATCTCATCCCCGACCTGGAGAGGGCACGCCACCCTTTTGCGACTGAGGACCATGGTCTCAGATTTGGAGGTGCTGATTCTCATCCCAGCCGCTTCACACTCGGCTGCAAACTGCTCCAGTGAGAGTTGGAGATCACGGCTTGATGAAGCCAACAGAACCACATCATCTGCAAAAAGCAGAGATGCAATACTGAGGCCACCAAACCGGACCACTCTACACCTCAGCTGCACCTTGAAATTCTTTCCATAAAAGTTATGAACAGAATCGGTGACAAAGGGCAGCCTTGGAGGAGTCCAACCCTCACCGGGAACGAGTCCGACTTACTGCCGGATATGCGAACCAAACTGACTCCGGTCGTACAGGGACCGAACAGCCCGTATCAGGGGGTTCGGTACCTCATACTCCCGAAGCACCCCCCACAGGACACAGTTTAACGCCTTCTCCAAGTCCACACAACACATGTAGACTGGTTGGGCGAACTCCCATGCACCCTGCCGAGGGTGTAGAGCTGGTCCACTGTTCCACTGCCAGGACAAAAACTACACTGCTCCACCTGAATCTGAGATTCGACTTCCCGACGGACCCTTCTCTCCAGCAATAGTGTGATCCCCTGTAGTTGGAACACACCCTCCAGTCCCCCTTCTTAAAAAGGGGGACCACCACCCCAGTCTGCCAATCCAGAGGCACTGTCCCCGATGTCCACGCGATGTTGCAGAGGCGTGTCAACCAGGACAGCCCCACAACATCCAGAGCCTTTAGGAACTCTGGGCGAATCTCATCCACCCCCGGGGCCTTGCCACCGAGGAGCTTTTTAACCACCTCGGTGACCTCAAACCCTGAGATAGGAGAGCCCGCCTCAGAGAGAGGAGTTTGGGGATGATGGTGTTGAATGCAGAGCTGAAGTCCACGAACAGTATCCTCGTGTAGGTCCCCGCGCCGTCAAGGTGTTCTAGGATGAAGTGCAGTCCCATCTTGACTGCATCATCCGCAGACCTGTTTGCTCTGTAGGCAAACTGCAGGGGGTCCAGCAAGGGACCTGTGACGCTCTTTAGGTGGTCCAACATGAGGCGTTCAAAGGGCTTCGTGACCACAGATGTCAGGTTTCTTGGGGACTGGGATGATGGTACCTCGCACAGTTCCAGAGATCTATTGATCTGTGTGAAGACTGGAGGAAGCTGATCCGTGCAGACTTTGAGGTACACACACTTCTTCACAGAAACTGATATAGGATGTGACAGTGTCTGTATATTCATCCAGGCTACCAGCTGAATTTTCAGACACTCCAGTCTAGACAGCTTTGAAGTTCTAGCTTTGCTTCGTTGGTCCACTTTTTCATTGTTTTCACCGTAGCCTTTGCGCATTCGTTTACTTGTACAGCGAGCGTTAGCAGTGCGGCATTCGTGCTAGCTTGAGGAGGAATGTAAACTCCGGCGAGCATGAAAGATGCGAACTCACGAGACGAGTAGAATGGCTTACAGTTCAAAGACAGCTACTCTAAATCCGGCCTGCAGTGTGTGCTGAGCTCCGTGACGTCAGTACACCATTTTCCGTTGATATAGAAACATATCCCGCCAAATTTTGTTTTCCCCGATAACTCTGTGACACGGTCTGCGCGGGTTAGTTGGAAGCCCGGAAGCATTACGCCGCCATCGGGGATGCGTTCACAAAGCAAAGTCTCTGTAAAGCACAGGACGGCGGAACGTCTGAAGTCTTTACTGGTCTTTGTTAGAAGATGGAAGATTTTATTGGGTAGGGAGCGTAGATTCGCGAGGTGGATCGACGGGAACGCCAATCTGTATCTTCTCTTGTGGAGCTTCACTTGGATGCCGGCGCGCTTCCCCCTTCGTCGCCTTCGTCTCCATGCACCCTAGACCACAGCAGAACCCCTCCCACACCCCCTTTCTGCAAGCTTGGGTGATTGGCTGCGTTTGTCTCCTCTGAAATATTGTACCTTTCATCAACATACTGCAGCTGATGTACAGTATGTACTCTTCACAATGTAGTAACACCCAATGATTTTAATAAATGACTTTAATCTGAACTCTAAATAGTAATGTGTTGGATTGCTTGCAAAAAGTTGCTAATTTCAAGTATCATGTTGTTGAAAATGAAATATGTATCAGTGGGACACAATCACCTTTGTTCAAAGAACAAAACCAACAAAACATGACTCAATGAAAATGTGAATTTTGCTCTTGCCTATCCCCTTGGCAAGTGCCACACATTTTCACAACAGTCTGTTCCTTTTCTTTTTCTTTTTTTTATGCAAACAATCCTGCAAGCTTGCCCATATTTGGAAGTGGTTGAAGTAGCACGGATGCTTTTTCCCACTTGTTGGTCTATTGCTGTCATAGATATGAACAATCGACGCTAAGCTCGTTGGGCCAAAGTGTCAGCGCATTCCGTGTTTGTGGACGGCCTGATCACCAAAATAACAAGGATGCCTACACATTGTGCTGCATACAGTTGCACACAATGTTGTGGAATCACAGGGAACTGGGAAAACTTTCGTAGGAGAGAATATTTTGGGGCTTTTTTTTTTTAATGTTCTTTTTTATAGCACATGCTTTGGTGTTGAGAAATGTGTAAACTTCATGGGAAATTGGTTGAGAAATGAGCAAATTCATATTTATTTTTAATGTCCATGCATTGCCTTTGATGGGAATGTTGCCCATGCAAACATTGCCGCCACGTAGGCACATAGGTTAGATGGGTTTCTACAGCGCGCTAGCAAATCCAGTTAGGGCTGCTTTTTTTTTTTTTAAATTCAGGTCTGTGTATTGCTGTTAGCACTCTGAAACCACTGGCCCAACCCCTCTCCTATTATATGTGCCTTCTGATGCCATAGCGGCGCCGCGACATTAAATGTCCACCTTGGGCATCGTATCATCTTCGCAGCACATACACAATAAATGGGTTCATCAACGTCATACTGCCCCCTGCTAAATGCCGTGTGAAAATTGTTTTACGGACGGACTCGCACACACTTCTGAACCCAGGTTAAGAACCACTGCTTTAAAGTCGATACATGACAACACAGTGTAACATGCCTGGCTTAAAACAATAAAGTGAAAGTGCCCAATTGTTGGAACACAGAAATCTAAGGAATAAAAGTTTAGGCATTGCTACACAAACTCTATTTGAACATTATACTGTGAATGAATGTCAGTTGCTTTAGAACGTGTACTGCATTGAGTGGACTTTTCCATGTTAAATTAACTGCAGGAACCCAGAGGATTAGTCAATTATCAAGGGCAGCATATCTTATCCTGTTGAGACATTTCTTAAAAAATCGGATCATTTTAGTTTATTATTGTTGGGCTACTAGCGCAATCCCCAGCAGTCTGCAGTGGCGCGTGATTTCAGAATGTTTCGCAGTGCGCACACCAACTCCAATGTAGCACTCCAAAGCTACAGTAGCAGTATTATTACATAAATCTGCTTATTTCAATCTAGATGTGAGATGCCACAATTTTGTCTAATATGACATTCTCCTGAGTGCAGATTTTCTTTCATTTCATTTTGTAAGATCTACCAGACTTGGTATTTTTAAATCAGCAACGCACAACCACATGTTCTTAACTAAAACCACAGTGTTATGCTTCTGTACAAAGATCTGCTTGCTGCTGCTGCTATGCATTGAGCCCCTACCACCTATAATGAAATTTGGTGATGTGTGTACAGTGTGATCAAATAATGATCAGTTTCATCCGCATAAGACCATTGGAAAACAAACATCTTTGAGGGCTTTAATTTGCAGCCTACACCTTTGTGAAACGAGGAATAGGTAACTCCTTGCTATAATTGCTTGTGATTACACTAATTAACCTGCTTGCCCCCCATGTCATGCAGGGTAGTACCATATGGTTGCCTAGCGACAGGTGACCGAGCAGGGCTGATTGAAGTTGTGTCATCAGCCAACACAATTGCCAACATCCAGTTGACTAGCTCCAATGTGGCAGCCACTGCTGCTTTTAACAAGGATGCTCTGCTCAACTGGCTCAAGGAACGGAACTCTGGGTACGATGTTGCTATATGGAAGCATTATCTCTAATTATGGTCTGTGCTTTTTTTTTTTTTTTTTTAAATACTCATTTGTTGTGTTTAAACAGCGATGCTCTTGATCGGGCCATAGAGGAGTTCACGCTGTCATGTGCAGGCTACTGTGTAGCCACATATGTCCTCGGCATTGGGGACCGCCACAGTGACAACATCATGGTCCGCAGCACAGGACAGGTTGGAAACCTATTGTATTGAATGTATTTAGTGAATAGTATAATCAAAGAACCATTAAATAGATGTTTTAATGCAGATTGTGAAAGCTGGAGCTCACTTTTTTTCTCCTTCCTTTTCATTGTTTCTGCCCCACAGCTCTTCCACATAGACTTCGGTCACATACTGGGCAACTTCAAGTCAAAGTTTGGCATAAAGAGGGAGCGTGTGCCATTCATCCTCACACACGACTTTATCCATGTCATACAACAGGGCAAAACTGGTTACACTGAAAAATTTGGCAGGTCTGTTCCACTTTGTCTGCTTTATCAAATCACTAGTCTCTATTGGGTGTTGAAAACAAATCTAGTCATCGTATTATAACAGTGTTGTGTGTATAATAAAATTGCATTTGTAATTTTAAGAATAAGTAATAGTGTAAAACTCGTTATTTTAGTTATAGGGTGTCCCCCACCTTTCGCTTAAAGTCAGCTGGGATAGGTTCCAGCTAAGGACACGCGGTATAGAAAATGGATGGATCCTTTCACCAAAACATTTTAAACCTACCAAAGGGGAGGTCGACATTTAGTTTGTAATTTAGTTTAGTCCACTGTCTACTGGATCACTGATTCTATGTCTGTATTGATATGCTAGTAACTTCTGCTTACTACTGCAGTATGTATAGTCACCAGTAGGTGGCAGAAGAGACTGAAGTGACCTAGCGGCATTAAGTTCCTCAAAACCTACAAGATCTTAAACCGCGTCAAGCCAAGGGATAGTTTATTTATTTTAATCCGTATTGTGTTTATTCAATTCTAGCAATCAAGCTTACATTACAACTGTATATAAGAAAAATTACATATGGAATAATTTTTATTAATATATTTGGTATAAGGGAGCAAAATTTTATGTCAAAAATGCAAAGTACTTTGCCCTATATTTGGTGTTGTCTACAAAAACCGTCACAATAGTTTGGCACTGCTGCTGCTGTTGGAAACATGCACATTCCATGTACCCGTTTAAGTCAGACAGCAGATCCAGCATTACCACCTTAGTCGGAAAATATGTGCCAATTGCACTTGTCAATGAAATTCCAATGTGTATAACTGGCAGCTTCCGTCAGTACTGTGAGGAGGCCTATCTCATCTTGAGGAAGAATGGGAACCTCTTCATCACACTGTTTGCCCTCATGCTTACTGCTGGCCTGCCTGAGCTCACGTCGGTCAAAGACATCCAGTACCTCAAGGTAATAAACACACTTGCATGCCTTTCAGTCCTTGCTGACATGTCAAAACTGCCAAATTGAAATGAGTAAAGTATCACTAACATCCAAGTGACAGTAATTAGGATAAATCTCACTTTGAAAGCTAATCACCTATTGGCTAGAGCCATAAGCAAACCACATTCAAGGTACTAAACCTTGGTAGTCAAGTTCATTATTCGTTGGGGGCGGGAGGGCAACTTGTCCCACACCTATCTTCGGAGGTAGTATCCGACCCAGTGTAAAGGGTGTCGTGACATGGGGGTGAATATACATTTTGTTGGTCCTGGCTCACAAAATCAGTTGTTTGTTTCTGTTGTCCAAAATGGGTTAAATGAGCTGAGGTCAGGGTTCAGTTCAAGTTCTTCCACACCAAACTCATCCAAGCATGTGGATGTTGCTTTGTGGTTAAAAAAACAAAAACAAAAAAAGTCTTGGAAAATCAGGTTGAAATAAGGGGTGTTGTCCAACTCCTGATGGATTTAATGAATCAAACATTTGTAGAATGTAGTGGTTGTCACACCAATTTCTGGCACTGTTGCAATATGGCAGCTATTTTGAGGGCTCTTTGTGTAAAATAGGCTAATAAGTGTCGTGTTAAATCACACTGTTTTGATTTGTGACCTATGGAGGGAAAAAGTATTGGAACAGCAAGGTCAATTCCTTTGATTTTGTTGTATACAGAAGATATCTGGGTTTCAGATCAAGGAGATGAAACATTCAGAATTCCAGCTTTTATTTAATGGCGTTAAACAACTCAGGACAGACCACCTTTTGTTTGAACCCACCCACTTTTCAAATGAGCAAAAGTATTGGAACATGTGACTGATGGTGTTTCTAGTTGCTCAGGTGTTGCCTTTTAGATTGAGTGCTTGTTTTTAGCTTTGGGTTTCACCTGTGAAAACTGAATTTGCTGTTACGCAAACGTAAAGACCAGAGAGCTGTCTATGGGAGAAAATCGATCAGAGCTATTGCATAAACATTGGACATGTATAACAATTTAAAATGTCCGGAAAAAGAGAGAAACTACTGGTGTACTGAGCAACAGACATCGAACAGGTCAGCCAAGGGTATCAACAGCAGTTGATGGAAGAAAAACCCAAAGACAACAGTCAATGACATCAGAGCCAACCTCCACAGGGCAGGGGTGAAGGTATCACAATCTACTGTTCGAAGAGGACTTTGATAGAATAAATATACAGCCCATACCACAAGCCACTCATCAGCAAAAAAAAATAAAAATCAGAAGGCCAGATTGGATTTTGCAGAGGTACAGGGATGAACCACAAAAGTTTTATGGACTGATGACACCAAGATTAACCTCTACCAATGTGATGGAAAGGCCAAAAAAATGGCGAAAGAAAGGATCTGCTTATGATCCAAAGCTCATCTGTGAAGCATGGTAGAGGTAATGTCATGGCTGCTTCTGGAACAGGCTTACTAGTCTTTATTGATGATGCAACTCATGATGGTAGCAGCAGAATGAATTCTGAAGTCTACAAAACTAGTTTGTTTGGCAATTTTCAGAAAAATGCATCCAAACTAATCGGGAGAAGCTTCATCATGCAACAAGGACCCTAAACACACAACACAACAAAGGACTTCATCAGGGGGGGAAAAAGTGGAAGGTCTTATGCTACGTTCCCACCAGATACGAGTGATCGGTTTTCCTCACGTCCCTCGCTTGAGTGCGGGAGTAAAAAAAAATACACATTAAATGTGCATTTGCTTGATTAGCGCCGTAAAAGCGGAAGAGGTGGGACTTCGCCTCCGGGAAGTGAATACAGCGTTTCTCCCTGCCATACACGACGATTTGACCTGTATTGTGGCTCTGTACTCGTGGAAGCCCGAACGTTGGCGTGCTTGGGTCCACAACACCATGCAGGGGTGCACGTAGCTTGGTGAATTTTACCGCCTTCTCCAGGAACTGCTTCTGCATGACTGCAGTTTCCAGTGCTACATGAGGCACGATATTCCCTGATGTAGCAACAGGGATTTGGGACTGCCTCGTGGATGACTTCATGGCTGTGCCCACCACAGAGGCGTGGAAGAAAATTGCTGAGAGGTATGAGGAGCGGTGGGATTTTTCTTTCAGCTGTGGAGCACAGGATGGGAAGCACGTGGTCCTCCAAGCCCCTGCCAACTTCGGATCGAGTTCTACAATTTAAGAGCCACCCACACACATCAAAATTCCTGCAATATTACTTCATCAGCACCAAAATGATTGCGCCTATTTGTATACACGTCAACAATTCGTTTGCATATCATAAACATTGTCTGCTTATATACAGTCTTTTATCCATTTTATTTATTGCATTATATTGTGAGGCAATAAAGCATCACTTTTGAAATAGCTACACTAAAATGTATGGACTGCATTTAGCAGGTAACCAAACAAAACTGTTTGTACATGGCAGTTAAATACTGAACTAAACCTGACGACATGGCATAAGGTAAGGCACATAAGGTTTATGTATGTATTTTTTTCTGGAAAATGTAAAAGATACATTTGTAAAGGTGGTTTTAGTAAAAAAAAAAATAAAAAATAAACATCCATCTCGAACAAAATTATTACAAAAATAAAAGTATGAAAGCCTGGAACCAGACATTATTGGTCGAAATTTAGAGTAAATGTGGTCTGTTCATACATTAATTTATGAATTTGAAATTTTACATATTCCTTCCACTCTCGTGGCAATCTTTTCAAGGAAGAAATCATGCTCGTCATGAACAGCGTATCATTGCAGTGAGGACGCGGTGGGGGGGGAACCCCTCAAATTTTAACGAGAGAAAATGTCAGTTTTTCCCCGTTGAATTTCAACAGCCCCCCAACACATGCCATACATCAGTCAAGCAGCTACAGGTTCCCCCTCAATACTTATACTTGCATATTACAAACGAACACTCCATACAATCACCAGGAAATGTAATCAATCATTACTGGTGGATGACCCAGCATGCTTCTCTCTCCCTGTCCGTCTGGTTCTTTCCCCAGCTCTGACACTGACAATATAATCTGATGTTAATGTGCCAAAAGAGTTTTTATTTATTTTTCTCCCCCTCTGATTAGCCTTCCTTCACTTCTCCAATTATCAAAAAAAATATATACTGGCTTACTACTTTCTTCTGGAAGAGATACATTGTAATATGACTTTATTCTTGTGGTATACCTTTTCTTTTCAGCGTGGCCCTAATAATCATTTGTGAGAGACTAATATGAGAAGTCCAAGTTTTGACCACATCTTCCTCTTGTCTTTCTCTCCCATGGTCCCCGCCCCACAGGATTCCCTGGCTTTGGGCAAAACAGACGAGGAGGCACTGAAACAGTTCCGCCAGAAATTTGATGAGGCCCTGAGGGAGAGCTGGACAACCAAAGTCAACTGGATGGCCCACAATGTTGCTAAAGACAACCGCTCCTAAAGCACCAGAGACACGTTGAAGGCAACCACATAACAGGGTGATCCGCTGTAGCTCTTTTGGATTGTGTGGTGGATTTGACACTTGTTAGAACTGAATGGGCACATGCTCTAACCACACCCCTGAGCTCCTTTAAACATTCCTCGATGCATTAAAGGACCATCACACCAATGGGAAGTCCATCTTGAGAGTGGTGCTGAAAGTGTACCCTCCATCTGTGGGCAGATTGTATTTTTTTATGATTAGATGTCTTTATTCCTGCTCTCTCTGCTACAGAATCGTGACCCTTTTGTTTTCATTTTAAAATGACTGACTTAAAACTGTTTGGACCATTAAACAAACATTTTAGAAAAAAATGCTTTTTTTTCTTTTTGCCCTAAATCCAGTCAAGTCATAAACAACAGTTACTACCATCTTTTTTTAATAGACTGCCACCCAACGACAAATGGACTTATGAGAAATGCGTAAGAGCAACTTATCGCTGGCCTTATCCAGGAATGTGCAAATGTTTTCCCCACTCTATTCAGTTTTTATATGCTCTATTATTTTGGACTTCTTGTGAACCCCTCAAGCATCTGCTTCTGTATGTGTATTGTGTGCAATATCCATCAATGAATATAGAAACCATATCTACAGTACATATAAAGCCCCTTAGGCCTAAGCCTATACTGTGTACCACTATGTGTCAGACACTGGATATTGTCAAATGTACAGGCTTGTTTACTTTTCAATAAGTTTTATGAATTAAAAGTTATTTTCCACTGTGCTGCATTTCCTCCTGTGGTCTGTTGTACATTATGTGGGGATTGCGTGCAAGTGTTTAGTTTTAAAATATTACATTTAAATATGTTAAATGGCATCACGGAAAATATTTTACATCTTGAAGCGCTCTAAATATTTCAGTCTAGTATAGGTGCTCATGGATCACAACAATAAGAAATCTGCCTCAAAGGGACCCGTCCCTTCAAAATAATACAAATGGTATAATTCACTGTACAGTTTTGAAAGAATGATTTCCATCCATTCATTCATTTTTTTCCATCTTATCTGGGGTCAGGTTGCGGGGACAGCAGCTTAAGCAAGGAAGCCACTTCCCTCTCCTCAGCCACTTCATCCAGCTCTTCCGGGGGGAATCCGAAGATGTTCCCAGGCCAGCCGGGAGACAGTCCCTCCAGCGTGACGTAGGTCGTCCCCGGGGACTTCTCCTGGTAGGAACACCTCACCAGGGAGGCGTCAAGGAGGTGTTATTAGGATTCCCACGCCCCACTGCAACATGATTGGCTTCTGCGTCTCAGGAAGGGCAGGCTACGCAGATGTAACGAGATGACCCTCCGAAACTTATCCCATTTGTACGTAATAAAAACAAAAAAAGTTTGCTATGGTTGGGTTTAGGGCTAGGGCTTCAGGCTGTTTCGGATGGGTTAAGGCTAGGATTAGTGGGAAACGACGCCACCAGACTTAAGTTACATTTCCCGTCTGGAAGCAGTAGGGCATGTTCTACAGGGATACAACAGCAAATCAGTGTAGCGGCCCGTGTCCTGGAGCCAGTAATATTTGAGCAGGGCATGTCTGGCCTAGAAACTATGTGGGAATCATTCGAACCAGATGCCCGAGCAACTTCATCTGGCTCGTCTCGATGCGGCGGAGCAGCAGCTGGATTCTTGAGCCCCTCCCAGATTACCAAGCTTCTCACCCTATCGCTAATGGAGAGCCCGGACTCCCTGCAGGGGAAACTCATTTTGGCCGCTTGTATCCGTGATCTTGTTTTTTCGGTCACTACGCACAGCTCGTGACCATAGGTGATGGTAGGACTATAGATTGATCGGTAAATTCAGCCCTTCGGCTTTCCGGTCAACTCCTTCACCACAGACCGATACAAATTCCACATCACTGCAGATGCTGCACCAAACTGCCACTCCATTATTCCCTCACTCATAAGACCCCAAGATACTTGACATCCTCCACTTGGCGCAAGATCTCATCCCCGACCTGGAACGAGAACTTCCCCCTTTTCCGACTGAGTGCTATGGTCTCACATTTGGAGGTGCCGATTCTCATCCCAACTGCTTCACACAATGCTGTGAACCGCTCCAGTGAGAGTGGAAGACTGAGGGTATAAGTCAACAGAACCGCATCTACAAAAAGCAGAGATGCAATACTGAGACCAACAAACCTGACACAACCACAAAGTCGATCATCATGTTTCCTTTTAACATACAAATTCATCATGTGATGGCTCTCTTATAGCAATATGAGTGCAGTCGGTAGCTCTGATTACATTATGAAAACCGTCTCTCTCTACAAATTGTACTTTAGTCTTGGCCTGTTCAGCTCCATTGTATGGGAATTGGATATACCTGGCAGACATGGAGATAATTGCATCCCACACGGCTGGTATGGCTCGGCTCAGGGTCGACTGGCACAGTCCCGATCGGTCTGTTCCAAGTAACAAAGAAGCGAGGGATAAACTCATCAAAACATAACATGACTTGGGAAACATGGTTTGCAACAACAGACGACAACTGCAGCAATACAGACTGAATGAAAACGGGGGACTAAATACAAACAAATTGATGAGACAACGAGGGACACCTGGACAAGACGGGTGACTTGAGGGAGCTGATTGGTTGACACAAGGTAGAGGGTTGACAAGAACAGGTGGACACATAACTTAATGAGCACAAAAGACATGAACATGGGACACAGGAAAACATGAAACAAAACTAAATATAATCTAAACTAAAACACAGACCATGACATATGTATTACAACATAAAGTATCACCTCTTTTTGCATGCTTCATTTAAACTATATTACAGTAACTACAGTAATTTTAATCTCTAGGAGTATTTGTCTTCAAAGTAACCTTTTTACCAGTAATCTATCAGACTTCAGTTTATTTGCCACCCAGCAATAATAACAAGAAGCTGTCCTAACAAATCTTGTAATAATAACACATTACCAAGAGGATTTCTGGTTAGAGAATCATGATAATCAGGTCTGCCTTTTAAAGCTCCGGAGCTGCTCACATGGTGACTCACTTGTTCAGAGAATTCCAGCCACCTGTGGACTGAGATGTAGACTCTGCCAGTTTAATGAAGCGGTAGATGTGATGTTATTAAAAGACAGGATGGTGCTGAATGAAGAGAACATTGAATGGAGCTCATTTCACGGGCTGATACACGCATCACATACCTGAGATAAACTGCAGAAAAATTTTATTACTTTAAAAGAAGAAAAAAGTTTATGCTCCTTTCTTCATCCTGTAGGTTAGTAAGGGAAAGTAAATATTTATTATATGGAGTATCTTGCAACCCTATAATGCTACATATAGTTCAGTCCGGAAGCGTTTTGCAGTGACTGAGTTTATGGGATTTTGCTTTTATACACATCCATCCATCCATTTTCTTCCGCTTATCCGGGGTCAGGTCGTAGGGGCAACAACTTAAGCAGGGAAGCCCAGACTTCCCTCTCCACAGTCACTTCATTGAGCTCTTCTGGGAAGGATCCCAAGGCGTTCACAGGCCAGCCGGTAGACTTAGTCTCTCAAGCGTGTCCCGGGTCGTCCCCGGGGCCTCTTCCCGGCGGGACGTGCCTGGAACAACTCACCAGGGAGGCATCCAGGGGCATCCTAACCAAATGCCCGAGCCACCTCATCTGGCTCTTCTCGATGCGGAGTGAGCAGCTGCTGGACTCTGAGCCTTTCCCGGATGACTGAGTTTTAAAAAAAAAAAAAGGTTGGAGTTGGGCAGCGTGAGAAATGTGGGTGTTGGAAAATAAACAACTAACAAACTGGTTTTATATACTGTATAACTTTTCTAGCTATGTAAAGATGCCCCAAAAAATATCCATCCATGCATCCATTTTCTGAGCCGCTTCTCCTCACTAGGGTCGCGGGCGTGCTGGAGCCTATCCCAGCTGTCATCGGGCAGGAGGCGGGGTACACCCTGAACTGGTTGCCAGCCAATCGCAGGGCACATACAAACAAACAACCATCCGCACTCACATTCACACCTACGGGCAATTTAGAGTCTCCAATTAATGCATGTTTTCGGGACATGGGAGGAAACCGGAGTGCCCGGAGAAAACCCACGCAGGCACAGGGAGAACATGCAAACTCCACACAGGCGGGGCCGGGGATTGAACCCGGGTCCTCAGAACTGTGAGGCTAACGCTCTAACCAGTCGTCCACCGTGCCGCCCCAAAAAATATTTGGTATACATATATGGTGAATACAGTAAATAATATTTTGCAGAAAAAAATCTTCCACTTCCTGCTCTGTGTCAAGGTCTGTTTTGAGAACATATCACATTAATGATCCTCAAGCTTGAAAAATGTTCATCTTACTACAGGTTGCTCTTGTCTTGGTCCTAATATGGAGATGTGTGGGGGCATATCTATTGTAGTGGGATGCAGGGCCACTGGCCACCCCAAAATCTTTAAAAATCCTAAATGATTTGACATATCACCTTTAACAGAAAGGTTTGACGTAGCAGCTTTTCAAAAATAACTAGAATATGTAAACAATATTTGATTGATTGATTTTAGCAAGTTTAAAAAAATGAAAGTTGAAGAATTCCAAAATAGCCCTTGCATCCTTCAATTTTTTTGTTTATAGCCCTCTGAGGACAAAGTTTGGACACCCTTGCGTTAGATTGAAATGTCCATTGCTTGTTTGAATGTGTGTGTGTCCTGCGATTAACTGTCGACCAGTCCAGGATATGAGGGGCTGTTAGGGAGATTATTCAGGATTATCTCTCACACTTACTATTCAAATGCTTTCACACACACACAAACTACTGAAAGGCTCTCATAAACACAACTCAAACACCCTCATATGCATGAGTCTTGCTCTCATAAAAACTACTCAAACACTGTCATTAACACTACTCAAATGCGTTCACATCAATCATGCTCACGCACACGTCGATTATGCTCACACGTGAATAGTGTAAATATTTTATTAGGTAGTTCAATTCAAAAATGGAATTATAGAGATGCACTGCACACACTCAAGTGAAGTATTTCGTATTTAAAATATGTATTATTTTGGTAAAAAATATTCCCCTTATTGAGAAACTAAAGTATAACGTCAAACAAAATAGTAATCATATAGTAATCAAATAAAGTGATTTTTAATGTAGAAATTGGGCTGGAATTTGCCCTCTGAAAAGTACTGAAGTACTTCAGTGTTTAATAATACTGAAGAAAAACTTTTCAACTATATTCTAATTTATTGAGATGTACCTATATTAAAAAAAAGTCATGAAATATTTGACTATGAGTGTGTGTAGTCTGGAGTGCATATCTATGACACAAGTTTCACTACGACAACTAAATTCCTTCATTCCCTTTGGCCACATCATTAAGTACAGCTTAAATCCTGCCTGCAACGAGCCATATACGCTTCAGTTTGTAACGCAGCGGTGTTGAAACTCTGTCTTGAGTCCAGGAGTAAACACACGTCCACTGCGCTTTAGCCCGAAAGGCACATTTATTCGGCAGCATCCGCGTCCGATTAATGGCATTCCGCTCTTGATAGCCACTCTTGATATACACGACACGGCTTCTGATTGGCCGACCATTACGTCATATCCTACAGCACTTACACATTAAAAGCAGCAATTTTAAATCAATGAGGAAAAGCGTTATTGTAACACAATGATCAACAAGTACATGACATATATACATTGTAAATATATATGTATGTACTATACAGTATAATGCTATGTAACGCTACTGCTTAAGTTAGGCTTATTATTGTTCTTTATGGCTGTTGGTCAATACCATATTTTATTTTGAAACCACTTCCTTTTCAACTCATATAAATACAATATAATTTGCTATGTGCTATAATAACCAAAATAATACATATTTTAAATATGAAATACTTCACTCTTGAGTGTGTGCAGTGTGCAGTGCATTTCTATAATTTCACTTTTTGAATTGAACTACCTAATAAAAGATTTACACTATTACGTGAGAATAATCGACGTGTGCGTGAGCATGATTGACATTAACTCGTGAATGCCAGTGACGTGTGCGCGAATGTGCTTGACGTGCTCGCGTGACGTATTTGAGTAGTGTTAATGAAAGTGTTTGAGTAGTCTTTATGAGAGCAAGACTCTTGCGTGTGAGTGTTTGAGTAGTGTCAATGAGAGTGTTTGAGCAGTCATTATGAGCGCAAGACTCGTGCGTATGAGAGTGTTTGAGTTTTGTTTATGAAAGCCTTTCAGTAGTTTGTGTGTGTGTGCGTATGTGTGTGTTTGAGTGTGTGAATGACTGTGAGTGTGAAAGCATTTGAATAGTAAGTGTGAGAGCTAATCCTGAATAATGTCCCTAACGGCCCCTCATACTAGGATGTACTCTGCCTCACCCCTTTAGTCAGTTGAGGTAGGTTCCAGCTCACCTATGACCCTGATGAGGACACACATTAAGACGATGGCCGGACAGATGGATCGCCAGTTTCAGGAGCTTTTTAGTCCATGATTGCCTGAAATTTTGAGCCAATTGACATTACCAAATTCTAAATGTCCTCCCTTACTGCAGCCAACTTCTCAGGTCTGATAATCAGCTTCCACGGACTGGGGATGTTCTACTCAATAGTAACAAAATCGGAATTGGTAGAACTCCCCACTGTGCTTAAGAGCCTTTTGCGACATAACCTGGAAATTTTAAGCATCGCAGCATGATGCCACTGAAAATGGTGGGTCCATACAAGCAGCGCATGGAGATGGATGTGACAGACAAGTGCTAAGTGGACCCCAGGAGGGCAGACAGCGGGGAAGATTGTTCACCAGGCACTGGCACTTACTCAGCAAGCATGAGTCTATATTTGTGCAATTTACTTTCTTGGCTTTCTTGGAGTGTGAAATATGGTGTTGTGGCTACCATGTCAGCATGTGAAAAGAACACATGCTTTCTCATGATCAACTAATTTCCCTGCATTTCATTCTGGTAAACACAATATGGACCTCAGTATGCCACAACCATCATTACAGAGCAACCACTAGCAATGCAAATCAAACTGTGGGATTACATCTTGAGCTGTCTACAGATAACACTGGGTTACTTTTTTTTTTTTTTTTTTTATAAATTGTGTATTGTTTTTTTCAACTGATTCAGGCCAATTTTGCATCGCTGAATCTGAAGATGACATCTGTTTCTCTTGTTCAGATCAGGTTGTTCAAAGTTTATTGATCAAATGTTATAAATTTCTCATGCTGTAAATTGAACAGTAGACATTGATGAAAGTAAATACCTGTAAATTGAATGTTACGTCCTCATTGTTCAAAATTCAGGGCGTGCACCTCTGTTTAATTGAATTGAAAATACCTATAAATGTAAACAAATACATGTGGCCATAGTTCAAAAAGTTGACTTGCTTGAGCAAAATCAATTTGATATTTGGATTCAGCACAACAAAATTGTCCTAAATGTAAAAAATCTTTGACAATAAATTTGTTGTTGATTAATTCTTACTCATTGGACACTTCATTAGGTACACCACTGTTCTAAGAACCATTCATTCGTCCATTTTCAATAGCTCGTGTCCAAGCTTCTCCAGCTCAGCGTCTCACCTGCCATCTGCCAGTGGATTTAGAGCTTCCTGATGGGCAGGACACAGCATGTGAGGCTGGGAAAGACCACCTCATCCACACGCAGCATCAGCACTGGGGTGCCCCAGGGTTGTGTCCTCTCTCCGCTGCTCTTCTCTCTCTACACGAATGATTGCACCTCAGCGCACCCGGCTGTCAAACTCCTCAAGTTTGCAGATGACACCACTGTCATCATCCTCATCAAGGACGGTGACGAGTCTGCATATCGACAGGAAGCGGAGAGGCTGGAGCTGTGGTGCGGCCGACACAACCTGGAGCTGAACACGCTCAAGACTGTAGAGATGATCGTGGACTTCAGGAGGCATCCTTCGCCACAATTGCCCCTCATGTTGTCCAGCTGCCTTGTGTCAACCGTCGAGACCTTCAAGTTCCTGGGAATTACAGTCTCTCAGGACTTGAAGTGGGCGACCAACATCAACTCCGTCCTAAAAAAGGCACAGCACCTCAGGTAGGCGCTACCGATCAATGCAAACTAGAACTAGCAGACCTTCCAACAGCTTCTTTCCTCTTGCGATTAACTTCTTAAACACCTAACCTACAATTCCATTACAACATCCTGGCAATTTTTTGACTTGAGTTCGTTGTCACATTTCTGTAGGGCCATTTATACATTACTCGTGCACTCACTATAGTAGTAGTAGTATAGTATCCACGCTGCACTATTTCCATATCTGTTGTTGACCAATACTGGCCACTCATGCCAGAGTAGCATCTGCTCCATTTGCACACTGATTGAGGAGTATCTGCAACATTTGCACAATCAACTTTGTCCCAGATTATCGCGCGACTCGCCACTTTAAACTGCATACATTCCTTGAAGTCTCGGCGCCCTTTGCACAATGGTCATTGCACCGGACTATTGCAATATTAGTCATTCGAACTGCTCTAAGTGCTAGAGGACTCTGCATCTTTTGCACAATTGTCAAAAAAAAAAAATAATAATATACCGGCATTACCAGATAACTATAAACCCTTTATTGCTCAGTGACTGTTTTTTGTCAATGTCTTTATGGCTCAAAGGTGTTCTCTGTCAATTGACTGTCTGTTGTCGTACTAGAGCGGCTCCAACTACCGGAGACAAATTCCTTGTGTGTTTTTTGGACATACTTGGCAAATAAAGATGATTCTGTTTCTGATTATGGTCACAGGTAACTGGAGCCTATCCCAGCTGATTTTGGGTGAGAGGTGGAGTACATCTGGTTGCTTGTCAATATCAGGCCACATAAACAAACAACCATTCAGACTCCTGTTCACACCTATGGACAATTTTAGACTCTTCAATGAACTTTACATGCAAAGCCCATGTAAGCGGAGAACATGCAAATACCACACAGGAAAGCCTGAGTTGAGTTTCTAACCTCAAGCCTCTATCTCAGCTGACTTACAAAGAGCTACTCTCCGTATGATACAATAATTCTACAACGCCTCACACTACACTAAGAGGTGAGTTAATATGATTTGTTTGTGTGATGATTTTTTTTCTGGGTACTTATGAGTTCATTGAAGACTACATTTCCCATAGCTGTGTCAGTATGAACAGCTGTGTGTCTACATGTGCCCTGTGATTTTTTCGCGACTAGTCCTGCCTGCCTCTCAGTGGAAGTTAGCTGGGATAGGCCCCAGTTACCCTCGAGTCAATTATAATGAGAGGTATAGGCCATTTTTTAGGGATGCTCAAGCACCCTTAATTGAATACTAGCACTCCTAAAATTTGAGAGATTATCTATATCTTTTTTAAACGAGATAGAAAAGTATATAACCAAACAGTATTTGGTTGAAATGGAATATTTTGACAACACAAATACAGCACCCCCTTGCCACAAAAATGGTTTGTTCCGCTTGATCCCTTCCCCAACTATCTGCACAGAGCAATACACTGGCTTCCGGTGATACACAATAATGGTGTAAGTGCCTGGGTTAAACAAGGATGTGTGGAACATTTCTTAACTTCTACCACTAAATACCAACGCACTATTATCATTATCGTTCCTCATACTGTATTTCCTGCATTTAATCGTCGCTCAAAGTTCATGTTGTTAGGTTGTAGTTAGTTGATGTTTTTTTTTTTTCACGATAAGAAACATTTCAGGCGGTCAGAGACAGAACCACTGTCATCTGTTCAAAGTTAGCTGTTGTGTCATGTGTGTGTTTATATTATATTAAAGCCAAGGTGCTGCTGACATGCTAAATGCCTGGATGTCCAATAACATTATAACTCCTATTAGGACACAGAAAGGGGGAGGAGCAAAGAGAAGATTTGATATATTAGTATTCTAAGTATGCATAAAAGTCAGTTTCTGTCCAGAAAGTAAAAAAATAATAATAATAAGTCCACGGCAATGTATTTTCTTATTTTTAGTAGGCCCTACTCACTATAGGGGGCTGATTTACTCCAGCGAAAATGAATACTGTTAATGTCTATGTAGAGGTGCTGCTGTAGCGAAATAAGTTCTTTCGTCAGAAATTAGTAGGGAACTTCAAATGTTTTTTTTTTAATCCAATGTATTCCTCTTTAGCGGTGGCTCAACATTTAAATGACCTTTATTAGATTTGATGGTTTAGTCACAGACTTTCCCAAAAAGAGTTATGCTTCTCTTCAGAAATGTGGGAATGAAATTGGACTAGATGTACAAAACAGTGACATTTATCTTGCCTGGCCCGGAGCTCAGCACCCTTAAACTTCTGATCCTAGAATCGTCCTGGATGAGAGGACAAACTACTCATATTGAAAATGGATAGTTGAATGAATGAATTCTTTGTTGGAAGTCGCTGGATTTGGCTTGTTTATCTAATGTCGTGGTCCCAACTGCATCAGCTTGACGACATGGCCGCTGAAGTTGAGAAGAAAAGAATTCATATTTTAGACGGAAGTGTAATTCGCTGAAACGAATTTGCGTCGGTGTTTCAAAGTCCTCTTGGCCACACGTCGCGAAATGTGTAATAGGTGAATAGCCAATCGTCAGTGACTTCATGCGTGACTCTCCGTTGACGGTCTGAAAGTCATACTTTTGCTTTTATGTAAAAGTTCCACTTGCAGCGCGTTGTATAGGAGTTCACTGCACGGGAGACACGCAACATGGGATTCCACGTGCGGAGGATGGCTTGTTTATATAAAATGATTGACAGCTCTCTGGGCCAATAAGCTCAGGTCTATGTAATTTCGTCTCGTTTTCCATGGAAACCTACGATTTCTATCCAATAGCACAACGCTATGGGCGGGGTCATAATTGAGGTCGCGAGGCGAGTTCGCTGATTGGCTGGTGTATCTAAACCGGAGAGAACCGAGGGCGGAACTGCTGAAGACTGTGTCAGCTTGTCTGAATACCGTCCGTCTCCCATTGAGGAATACTGAGCGTTCCGTGGAGCTTTTTTTTTTTTGTTCTTCTCGCCGTTCGACTTTACTTTTACATGACATTTAATTTATTCCGATACACCAGGTGAGTTTTTACTTAAATTACTCCTCTTAATAGGAGCAAGAGCGCAAAAATACATTGCATAACCAAATCCCATGTACGCATGCGCTGTCATTCGGCTTGCTCTACTTTTTTTACTTTTGTAAAATCAAAAATGGCATTCTACTGTTACGTGAATACCCATTTAAAAATATAATGTTCAATTAGGTGACGTGGGCCGTCTGGGGCCGCGCGACCGCTGTTTTCTTGTCTGTTTTTTCGGCTGTATCGCCACCTTTACATAACTGTGTCAGTGTACCGTGCTGTGGATTGCAGGTCAACGTGCGTGGATTGTGAATAGCAAGCAGGTCACTGTGGGTGAGTGGGGGGAGGGATGCTTTTGGACAATTTCACGAGTTTTTAATGCTATGTGTTCTTACCTCTAACCTTCAAGCATATGGGACTATGCGCAATTTTCCATGTCGATCAAGATAACTTCATCATCGCATTTTTTCCATTTTTTTTTTTTTAACCAAGATTTTATGGCTATACGTCACCCAATACGTACAATATTGTCATTAGAAATGTAAAAAGTCCCATATTCTTGCAAGTTTAAGGTATACCTGAATGAAGTGACGTAATTCTGAACCTGTTTAACAGCAGAGTGGCAGTAATTATTAATGCATTTTTTTTCCCTATATTTTATTTTTTTGCTCATTTTATTCCAAGGGCCTTAAGAGGCCTACTGCTCCCAGAGAAACTTTGACCCCCTGTCACACTACTGTTCATTAATTGGCACTTTATTAAGCTTTTCAATTTCACTATTTTAAATATTAAAGGTTTTCTCTGAAATGTGGCATTTCCACGTCCTGCTGACAAGAGCACAGATGTTCCATTTGTCTTTATAGTTTAGGAAATATCCTAGATTTTATAGAAATGATAGTCTTAATTCAGTATATTTACCACAGGAATATAAATTGGTCCTATATGTGTACTGACATCTTAAAGCTATGTAACTATTTATGTCTGTTTTAATATTGTATGTGTTACGCGTGTGCTGAAATTGACCAAACAAGACATCCAGTTTGTTCTTTTACTTCTCCTACAATTTCTGTAAGTAATGTGCTGAGACAGTGCCACGCCTGGGAAAGTGCTTGGTTTCCTAACACAAGGCTACAGTAACTTGGAGCTGCACTGGAGCCAAATCCATGTGACTGGAGCAGCCGTTGTATAATGTTGTGAGAGCTGGGCTAGTGTGACTGGTTCAGTCTCTGAATGATGATGCAGAGCTGCAAGCATTACCGTACTTGAGTTCAGTTTCATTATGTCATTCTGAGAACTATGCGTTTGTGAGCCTGTTTCTCTGGAATCTTAAAAGCTTTTTCCTTTGGAATTTGTTTTACATAAGTGTTTTGCCATTGGTTGTGTGTTCGTATTGGAAGCGTACTGTGGTAAGTTTAATTTATGTTTTTAGCGTCTTTGATAAGTGTGGTCTCAAACTCTTACTTGGATGTCTGGTTCATTTTGTCTCGCCCTTTTTAGTAGCATCTTTGGTTGTTTTGGATTAATTCAGAAACAAAGCAAGTGCCAGCCTCATGATTTTCTTTTTTTTTTTTTTTTTCCTCCCCTTAAAAAAAAAATTCCCTTTTAGAATGCTTTCCTTGGCGTGTTGCGTTGACTGGTCAAGGCCTAAATTCTACAGTGTTGGATATCGTTAAATATAATTGTTAATTAGTGACTCAATAGTAATTATTTATTTCCTTTGGTATGAGTTTGGATGGATTTTTTTGTGGTGAAAATGATTTTAAGGAAGTGTACCATATTGTACCGTAATGGATAAATTATTTTGTAACATGAGAGAAAAGGAGATGTGTTAGTTGTCAATCCACCGATTGGCTAACCTGGCTCTAACTTGTTGACACTCTTTGGTCTCTGCTGACTGGTTATTGGCTGCAGCCAATAGGAAATCTCCCCTGAACAGCTTGTCTATTATCAGTCCCAACTTCTGAGCAGGTCAGGACCAGCACGATGTGAGGCTGGTTGGAATGTATTATGTTTTGAAATTAAATCTAAATAGTACTAACTGTAACTACAACCTTCTTAAGTTTGCACACGGGTACTTATGTAAAGATTGAAGACTGGTCAGGTTGCTGAAATTGGCTTATATAAATATTGTAGCTTGGGCCTGCTATTACGTAGCTGAAAGCAAAGAGGCCATTTGGTTTTTGCTACAGTGCTTGTTCCCTGAATGGCTTAAACAAACACAAGTACCTAAGGAAATTTCAAGATGAGGTGGAAAATGCTAAATTTGTGACAACATTGTTGTACATTGTTTTGTATTAATGTGGATGTGCCATACAGTAAGTTGCCAGGAAAATCCTTTGATGTGACTTATAAGACATCTTTTTTAAGAGGAAGGTTGCTGTAAGACTTAGAGAAAACACATCACCTGTTTTGTATTATTGTGCCTAATAGACAATTGTGCAGCACAGCTCTGGGTTACATAAGGTGAACATAAGCTATTGAAAAAAGGCATTCTTAAAATATTATTATGTGTAGTGTTGGGTATCGCGAATCGAGAACCGATTGTAACCGGGACTAATGTTACGGTTCTCCCGGAATCATTCAAATTTTAAAAATTCTGTTTCCAATAGGCATTACACGATCAGGATTTTTGGTGCCGATCACCGATCCGATCACAAGATGGAGCAATGTGTCTATTTAAATGACCTGTTCATTTACTGTATATACTTGTGTACTTAATTGCTCAAATGATATTTACAATAAAGTATGTATCTTTGTTCATCTATTTATGCCAGTGAGGCATAGTGACAGACAGAACAAATGAATGGTCTTGTATTAGATGGCAGGAAGTACTTACAGTAATTAATGTATCCACTTTTTGTGACATTTTTGTCAAGATTTTACAAGGTTTTATTGCAGTAGTCTGACATGGTGCAATCGTGAAAGAGCAATTTTGTCTTTGTCTGATTCGGGCATTACGTGTTGTCTCTCCCACAGCGTTGACATGTTTTTTTTTTGTTTTTTTTTTAAATAACTTTATTGGCTGTCAGATATTTCCAGTACTACATCAAAACACACGCGAAAAGGCTAAAAATAAATAGCTTTTGGATTCAAATGTACTGTGCACGATGGCGACGCAGAGTAAATGTGTTTTGCGGAGCCGATCAGTGACGTCATTGATCAGATCGGTGAATTATGACATTAAAGCCGATCAGCATAAAATGCCGATACCGATCAGGCCGCTCAGATCGGTGTAAAGTTTAAGTTTCCAGTTTTGTTACCGTAGCAACTTTACTTCACAATGAATTGGGACAAAATTCACATAAACCTCTCACAGTATCACAAACACTAACCTTGTGCCTCATCGGTGGGTCGGGAAAGGAATCAACGTTTTATAGCATTTTGTTCCGTCCATTAAAAAAAAAAAAAAAATTGCTGCCGTGTGAAGTTACTTTTCATGCCAAAATGCTGAGTTCCGGTGCGTTCCCTTCAAAAGTAAAGTTGAAACTTGCAGATATAAACCATTTGGGGTGATAAAACAGTCCTAATAATAATGATTTTAACAATGGTTGATTTAACTTTTAGCTGAAACATTAATTAATGAATTCGGTTAATTTGGTTAGTTCCACACACATTGCCTTTTACTTTATAGGTTTGATATTGATAGTGGTTATAAAGAACTCTGAGTCAAATGTTAATTTTAGTCTATGCTAAGGGCTGCTAAGAAAATGGATGTTCATAATTTGGACACCCTTTATTTAAACCATGCAAACGTTTTTGACCCAGCCCCCTAAATTGGAATCGAGAATCGTTTGGAATCGAAATAAGGGACCGGAATCGCTCAAATTCAAGCGATGCCCAACCCTAATTATGTGTATAGGGGGGCTCAGTCCCCTGAGACCTGTTGTTCTTCTCTTTTCCAATAAAGCTGCAAAAAAATATGCATCCAAATGTCTTAATGGTTTATTTTTGGGCGACGATGCCCTTTCCTTTAGCTTCCAAAGGCAGCTGTCTGATTAGGTCAAAGTACACAGAATTTTGTTATGTAAAGTTTCTCTTAACCATTATTGATTTCTGCTATTTGTAGGCTCAGTTTCTTTGTTGTTGGGCATTACACTATAGATGGAATATAATGTCAAATACACATTTCTTCTTCTATTGTAGAGCACATCCTCCATGGTGAGGGATCAACTACACTTACACTCCGGTGCAGTACCATTTGTGGTGCTGCCATGAGGAAGAGAACCTAGTCTCCCATCACCTGTCCTTTGGCCCATTCCATTTCTGACAACAGTGACCCTCAGCATTACCTCTATTCAACTCTGCACAGGCGGGAACGGTCCCGTGAAAGGGTTGGCTTTCAGGTGGAGGAAGGAGAGATCTCTCCCTGCTCTGCCATCAGCCAACTTCACCGCATGGCCAGCAGTTACAGTGAGGGTTGTGGCAGGAGGGATGGGGGTGACCTGGAACCAGAGTTGGGCTTGGCTTCAGAGGGGAGTGACAGCAGCCACGAGCACCGAGCATCGCCTGGTTCTTCCCGAGATGAAAGGAAGCGGACTCGCTTCCATGAAGATGTAGAGATGGCCAGCTCAAGTGGGAGTGGGACTGAATCCCACGGCAACGACTCGCATGAAAATGAGTCTCATGGCAATGAATCTGTGGGCAGTTCAAATGGAAATGGGAAAGATTCCGCTCTCCTCGAGTCATCGGGAAGCAACAAGAGGTGAGCGCACTCAATCATGTAAAATATTCTGCCGTTATGTGGAAGAGGACCATTGAGGTCATGGAAGTATGGATCATTAAATATAATAGAGAGACCATTTTCTCCTGTATGAGTCATGGCTGCAATCCTGTCGGCTTTCTTCAGACTTTATTCGACAGCGACAGAAAAGTTTTATTCATAAGCCCTATTAACGCTTAAAACCATTGCATAGAAATAACGTGGTGCCTTCTAACATACTATGAAGCCATCTGTGATCACGGTAAAGTAACAGACAATACATTGTATTTATGATGTCAATTTATTAGCTCTACAGTTCTGCTGATAATTTTAGTATAATCGCAATGGGAAATTCATCACGTTTAATCTGAAATTGTAGGCTGTATTGGACTAATTGGTTTCCTTGAGAGCCCTCTAGTTGCCATGAGGATCCGAATAACTTTGAAGCATGGAAAGTTCTGCAAATTAAATTTCTGGTCTCTAACTGCGAGGGATTTGTTGTTGTAATACAGACAGAAAATACCCTATGTCCTTTATAGTACAATTAGTCCAAGACATGCACCCACACCTTATTTTGCACTGTCCTGCAGGCGGACAAAAGCCATTGAAGACTCTTGAATGGAATCTTCATTGGCTTTATCAGTTTCCACAAACTAGTGATACAATACAATTAGTACAGTCAGGTGTGCATGCAGTGTCACACATAAAGATGAGAATCATAAGTAGCATTATGTAGCATAAATTTGAGACTGTCAGACCTGTCTTTTATACAAATTTCCTTGGTTCGTCTTTCTTGGAGGATTCTTGTTTCTCTCTGTGGTTACCCTGTCACACTCATGCATGGACTATATAAGGCAATGTGAATGTGTAAGACTAGAGCTGTAAATCAAAAATTCAATGCAATTTGCCAGATTTTGAAAGGGAAAAGCTGAGATTGTTGTTGTATTCTGACGCCTTTTTTCATTTCTTTATATTAATTTCAATAGTATTTGGTCTATTTTACAAAGACATTTGCCCAACTGGTTTTCTCTGTAAAAAGCGTTGTCGTCTTTCCATGCTTGATCAAGATTTTGCCTTTCACACGGATTACACATTATGTTCGTCTGACACATTCTAACATGTCCTTAAATCACTTGGTGTTTTGTATAACCTTTTGTTTTGGCCCTTGAACTGTTCTTTCGTTTTACTCACAACAGTGTCAATAACGTGTTGTTTATTGTTACAGCTCAAATTCTCACAGCTCCTCACCACCAAGCAGCTCAAATGCCTTCAGTCTGGTGAGCTCCGAGCAGGACAACCCATCTTCTAGTGGTTGCAGGTTAGTACACTCCTATTTTAGAGCTCCTTGTTAAATTCACAGTCAGAGTTGTATATATGCTGTATATGCCAGCTTGTAGCTGGTGTGGTTGTTGGTTATTAACAGAATATAAACGGGCAAAAGTCACTAGTGCAGTCAGCATCATGCAGCGCTATGGAAATTTATTCTATGCGTGACTAGCAACATTCTAACCGTGTAACAAACATGGTGGATCAAAGTGAACCATTACAATTTGAACAGTTCAGGAATGGAAAAAAATGTAGCCAAGTCTCCTTTTCTTCTCCAAAGTTTAACTGCGCCTAAAATGTAAGAGGAGCAGGCTCCTTAATTCCTCCACATCCAAATCTCACTCACCTCAGTCAATCGCATCATTCCTCAGTCAGTTTATACCTCCACTCAGGAGTGTGCCAGCATTGGTGAGACCTTTTCTCTGATGCACATGTATTTGTCTCGTGTACACTGTGCAGCAGCGAACAGTCGGCTAAAGCAAAGAAACAGAAGGAGCTCTTAAAGACCCTTAAGGAGCTGAAGTTGCATTTGCCCATGGAGAAGAGGAGCAAGGGCAAATCTACCACTGTCAACACACTCAAATATGCTCTACAGTGTGTCAAGCAGGTGAAAGGTAAGATTGCGTCTAGTTGACGTTTTCATGCATCATTCTCCAATTACAATTTTACGGCAACGATGTGTCGTTTTTCCTTTTACAGCCAATGAAGAGTATTACCAGATGCTAATGATCAATGACAGCCAACCACCTGGTTTTGAAGTGCCATCTTACACCATTGAGGAAATCAATAGCATCACTTCGGAATACACCCTCAGAAACAATGTATGTGGTCACACATCTGTGATGATTTCATCAATATGCATTTGAATTCAGTTGTTGACTTTTTTTTTCTTTTCAAGTGTTTAAAACACTGTACCCCAATGTACTTTGTCTCTTCCAGGATATATTTGCTGTAGCTGTCTCACTAATCACAGGGAAAATAGTTTACATCTCAGATCAGGCGGCGTCCATCTTAAACTGCAAGCGTGAAGTATTCCATAATGCCAAGTTTGTGGAATTCTTGACGCCTCAGGACGTCAGCGTGTTCTACAGCTTCACGACACCGTACCGCTTGCCCTCATGGAGCATGTGCACTGGAGCAGGTAACAGCAATTTCAAAACGGGTGTGAGTGTTGCATTTAAACATGTTGCATGGAGATTCGATTCCCACCGGCTGTACCAGGCACTATAAATACGAAACTCAAATCTCACCACCTGCGCACACGTAGAAGCATCCATTTCCTTCACATAAGCCACCCACACGCACATGCCTGTACACACATAGCACATACAGTATTTGATTAGCATGATGAATCTCACCCGAACCAATGGATGCACAGTTGCACACTCACAGACACCTGCCACACTGTTTATATTATACTATTTAGAGGTTTTGTATTATAGTGTTTATGTGGTAAGGTTTTGACCTTTTTGTCAATCTTATTGTGCTGCACAAACCCTCCTGTTGTTTTAAAAAGTCTTCTAAAAATCTAATTCAGCACATACAATGCAGCCAGTAAAATTTGTTGTCTCACGAAACATTTGATCAAGAAATGTCACGTTTTTTTTCACCCGAGTCTGAGTAACTTGATTTTTTTAGTCCCAATCCAATACCTCGTTAGTGCATTAAGAAGAAAAAAAGGGCAGGAAGTGGTGATTGTTCCTTGTTAGAACATGGCGACACGTTAAAATTCTCGACCGAACTATTGAGACAACAAACTTTTTTTTTTTCTTCATTTGAGTAAAAGTACCTCAATATGATACCTTTTCATATGCTTAGTGCAGTAGTCGTTCAAAATAAATTCTTTTTTTTTTTTTTTAACATATCAGTGGTGAAGCACAAGATAGCAATGCTTAAATTTCATTTTCGTATCCTGTCTTAACTAAACAAATGAAAATCTGAAGAATAAAGTACCGGTATCAGAAATTTCCGTTAGTCTGCTGAAAGTCAACTGAAAGTTATGTAATTGACCCCAGTTTAAAATCACTTGATTGGATTGGGACAACCTTGGTTTGGTGGGGGTTGACTATTTTGAGATGCAAAAGTCTTATTTATTTTTTAATTGCCCAATTTAAGTATGCCAGTTATATAGATTGTATAAAGGTCATGTGTGACTTCACTGACATTTTGATCTCATCCAAACTTCAATGGATGGGTGATTATGGAAATGCCCTCTGTTGATTATACAGTCATCCTGTTTCTCTACCTTCCTCCCTGTGTCTGATTCAGAGTCATCTCCCACGGAGTGCATGCAGGAGAAATCCTTCTTTTGCCGCATCAGGTGAGTGTAAGCGCACAGCAGCTTCTGTAATTCATAGATTTATGCTCTAACAATCCCTGAGTAAGCAAAGTAGCACTGAGCCGGAGCAAAGAGTGTGTTGGGAAGTAGCTGTGAGCTTCTGACATTAAGGCCCTTTTTCGGTGCACTGTAGCTACAGGGCTTGCTGTAGCTGTACTTGGCTCTTCCTGCCCGATTTTCCACTACATAAAAACACTGTCTCACTCGTCATAAAAATCTGCTCTTAGGTCACTAGTTTGAAGCTGCATTAAAGGCATCAGAACATTATTTAATCTATCCAGGGGTCACCAACATTTTTGAAACGGAGAGCTACTTCTTGGGTACTGATTGATGGGAAGGGCTACCCGTTTGATACACTCTTCTGAAATAGCAAATTTGCTCAAATTACATTTAATCTTATGTTGTTTTTATTAATTAATGATCTATCGCAATTGTTATCAACATTGATCTGACAAGGTAGAAAACGGATAAATATCAATATGCAACACTATTTATATAAATCTCTGCAAGTGTTTACATTTTTAATGATCACTTCTACAACATTCCCAGTCACTCACTTTAGAAAACAGGCCCGTGGGCTACACGTGGTCCTTGGGGGCTACCTGGTGTGTGTGTGAGCACCATGTTGGTGACCCTACTTTAAACCATCAATAATAATAACAAACAAAACGGGTGAAAGTGCAAGTCTGTGTAAGTTGTATGAATAAAACAAAACTATCTGAAATTGTTATGCATGTGTTGCAGTGGTGGAAAGGAGCACTATGGGGCTATGCAGTACTACCCCTTCCGCATGACTCCTTATCGAATGAAAGTCCAAGATGCGGAACTCTCTGAGGAGCAGTTCTGCTGCCTCTTGCTGGCAGAGAGGGTGCACTCTGGTTATGAAGGTGAGACCATAATAGCTTTGGTCCTGAGTTGAAGAAACATGATTCACTACTTTCATTACTACTATACAAACATGACTTTGATTTAAGCACAGACGTAATGCAGATTTTTATTTTCTCTGTTCCTAGCACCCAGAATCCCTTCTGATAAACGCATCTTCACCACCACGCACACACCTAACTGTGTTTTTCAGGATGTCGATGAAAGGTAAGAAAATGCATTTATGAACTTGCTTTTTATGTTGAGTCATGTGGAAAACGAAAACCTTTGAAACATTTCCCCGCCAGGGCTGTTCCACTGTTGGGTTACCTCCCGCAGGACTTGATTGGGACACCTGTGCTGCTCAATCTGCACCCAAGTGATAGGCCTATCATGCTGGCTGTGCATCGCAAGAGTAAGGCTTCATTTCTTTCTTGGGATTGATATTTATGGTCTGACTATACTAGTACATTTACTAATGAATAGATTACTGTGACTATATCATCTGACACACTATTTCACCTCCACCAACAGTTCTGAAGTATGCTGGTCAGCCATTTGACCACTCCTCGATACGCTTCTGTGCAAAAAATGGGGAATACATCACAATCGACACCAGTTGGTCCAGCTTTGTTAACCCCTGGAGCCGCAAAGTTTCATTTGTCATTGGCAGGCACAAAGTCCGCATGTAAGTCTGTGCATGCACACATTAGAAGTTACTGTATATTACCCTTTTTGATGGTCAATTTGGATTTTAATGAGTTACAATTCTGTCAACCACCACAATTACCTAACTCACTAACCCTAACCCACAGTAATGTGCAAAAGTCTTGGGCCACCCATTTTTTTGTACGAGTAATTCTATGAGGAGCATAATTTCCTCAGTCTTTATAGGTATGGAATTACAAAATGCAAAAACCAAAGTGGCAAATAGTGCTGGAATGTTATGGGTCCCAGACTGCACACTATTATTGGATAGCATGCATTAAAATATCTTATAACTACACAAAGTACGTAAAGTAAAATAAAGGGTGGTGGGGGGTCAACAACAACGTGCACATTTATGCTGGGCAGCTACACGTTACCAACTAAGAACCTGCATCTGTGAATCGCACATTTTGTCGCACTGCATGCCAACTCTACATTGTCATTGCATAGCGTCAACTCTCATGAAAACGCAGTACAAATTTGAGTCGTCTACATTATAGATGTGTTCTACTGACAAGTGTAATGTTATTTTCAGGGGTCCTGTGAACGAAGATGTTTTTGCAGCACTGGCTTTTAATGAAGGGAAGATGATGGACTCAGACATCCAAGAAATTAGTGAGCAGATCCACAGGCTACTCCTACAAGTATGTACACACATTATACTTTATTTAAACACACTTCAACAGAAGCTTTTGTTGTCACTAGTCTTTAACGACCTCCTTATCCTTAGCCGGTTCACAACATGGAATCCAGTGGTTATGGTAGCCATGGCAGCAATGGTTCCCATGAACAACAAGTGAGCAATGGCTCATCCAGCGAAAGCAATGGGAATGGGATGGTGGGGAATGCAGCTGAGGAAACGAGCAAGGCCAAGCCCACCAGGACATTCCAGGAGATTTGTAAGGGAGTTCACATGCTGAAGAACCAGGACTCACAGATGTGCCTGCGCTCCCCTCCCCCATCACCTGCTCCATTCCCGTCCAAGCCCGAAAAGAAAAACCCTGACGGTAAGTTGAGTTCAGTATCCAAACTATTCATTTCAAGGTATCTATGGAAGTGGTTAGAACCAAAATAAAATTCAGTTCGAACATACATACAGTATGTTTTTAAACTGTGTTAAAAAAATAAAAACTCAAGAGAGAACCCACTGAAGCTGAGGAGCGTGATAGCTCATTTATGTTTTTTTTACATACTAGTTTTGTTAAACCCGTTACATGCATACTGCATATCTTTCTCACTCAAACTTATGTTTATCTTTCTGAAACAGCGGTGTCTCAGAAGAGTCCAGTGGTGCGTCTGAAGGACTCTGCACCGAGAGATAGTAATGCATCCAACATGGATGAATTAACCTTCAAAGACCAGACTGTCTGCTCCTACCAGCAGATTAGCTGCCTTGACAGCGTCATCCGGTAAGTGTGTGCGGGTCTGTGTGTAAGTGTAGTATTTAAAGTAAGACTTATACTCTACTGTACATTTTTCCCAGTTATCTGGAGAGTTGTAACATCCCCATCTCTGTAAAGAGGAAATACCAGTTTTCTTCAAACACCAACTCCTCCAACTCAGATGATGACAAAAAATGTACAGAGGATACTGTGCAAGCACCTGGTGGTTCAAACACAGGTGTGTGCTGATGATTCAGGACTACACACACACGCACACACGAGCACACACACACACACACACACACACGCATTTACCTGTACTATATATACAGTACACGTGTTCCAGCAAGGACACTTGAGAAATTTCCCTCGACACTTTTATTGGATTTAGTGATGAGACTTATGAGACTGGGATCCAACAATGGATGACTCTTTTCTTTAGATTCTTTGATGCTTGAGGGCCAGCCTGGATTGTCAAACATGAAAGCGCTCAAGAAGTCCAAGGCAGCAGTGGTTGGAGCACCAATGGGAACCCTTCCTTTACCCAGCAAGGCAGAAAGTGTTGTGTCAATCACATCTCAGTGTAGCTATAGCAGCACCATTGTGCATGTGGGAGACAAGAAGCCACAACCAGAGTCTGGTAAGTTTTATATCCGCTGTTAAAAATTACAGTTCCCTCAGTGTGAGAACACAGAAAAAAGCAATGCGTTGAGGAACATAACGCTGGCTAATACAACACAGCATAATCATAGCAGTACCAAGATGCCATGCAAAAATAGTCTAAGAGCAGCATTGCAAACAAGCGATCTAAATAGCGGCTTGTTTGATGTTCATGAATGTGGTCTTTTGGCAGAAATAATTGAGGATGTGGCTGAGAGCCCTGCCCCCCCTGCGCTGCCCGTTAGTGTGGTTTCTCCGCTGAGCCAGGAGAAAGAGGCCTATAAGCGGCTGGGACTGACCAAGCAGGTGCTGGCAGCCCACACGCAGAAAGAAGAGCAGGCCTTCCTCAGTCGCTGCCGAGAACTCTGTAAAGCCAGGACGTTCCAGAAGGACTATTACAGACATCTGCACAGACAGAAGGGGCCAGTCAATCCTGAAGGTAAACAACATTTTCATAACAACAACAAGAGATTATCTGACATTAAGTCTAAACGACCTTGGTCCCTCATTTTTAATTTGAAGCGTTTTACTTAATATGAACACTGAAGTTGAATTCAAGTGAGGGCCATTTACTCACTACACGGTCTTGGAACTCATAAAGGGGACAGTCTCATTCTACTTCCATATGACCTTTGTCTTGGCTGTCTGTCTTCTGGTGCCAAAAGTAAAGGGACACCTAGCTATGACACCTACAGGAAGAGAAAATCGACCCTCGTATGGAGTTGATCCGTGTTTGCAGGTTCTCCCTGTGCCTGCGTGGGTTTTCTCCGGGTACTCCGGTTTCCTCCCACATCCCAAAAACATGCGTGGTAGGTTAATTGAAGACTCTAAATTGCCCGTGGGTGTGAATGTGAATGCGAATGGGCGTTTGTTAATATGTGCCCTGCGATTGGCTGGCGACCAGTTCAGGGTGTACCCCGCCTCTCGCCCGAAGATAGCTGGGATTGGCTCCAGCACGCCTGTGACCCTGGTGAGGATAAGCGGTACAGAAAATGATGGATGGATGGAGTTGGTCTGTGCTTTGCTGCAAATGCATCTTCAACTCCTTTGACGCGTGATTGTAAGAGGTCACTAATGTTGGAGAGGGCCTGGCTCACTATCTTTCTGTTCTAGTTCATCATAAAGTTGTTTGATTTGGTTTGGCTTAGGGCCCGCCAAGTTGTTCCACAACAGACTCATCCAACCACGACTTTGTAAACCTTGCAAAAGCACTTCGACACGGTTAAGTTTCCTAACTGACTTGGAAATTGTCCCAAATGTTTTCTCGCTCATGCCTGTGTCACATTAGTTAATTTCTCATGTGTGTCCCAGTGCTTTTGCCTAAGATGTCGCAAGTGTTCAACTTTCTGACCTCCGAATGTGTCACTTCAGAACCATCGGGATTACGAGATGCTGCCAAACAGGGCATGACGAGGCCAGAGACCACTGCCAAAAAGGGGAACCGTAATAGAAAGTCTAAGAAGCCACGCATGACGCATCCTGATTCGTCAGACAGCGCTGTGTCCAACCGCAAACGCCGCCCCCCTCTTCAGGGCCTCAACCAGACGTCATGGTCCCCATCGGAAGCGTCCTTGTCGGCTTTTAATGTGTCCTACCCAGCCATGGTGCCTGCCTACCAGCTCTACCCACCGGCGCCTGCTGCTCCAGCACAGGTGCCCCGTCCAGACCCGTCCCTTTCCACAGGCTTTGTCGAGGGCCAGAGCACTCAAGTTCCTCCTACTGCAACTCCTTTTCCAGCGCCCATTGTTACACCTATGGTGGCTTTTGTGCTGCCAAACTACCTCTTCCCTCAAATGGGACCGTTGGGCCAAATAGGGCCTGCTCCCAGACCAGCGTTTTTCCTGGAGCAGACCCAGACGCAACCTCAGTTTAATGCCCAGCAGCCCTTTCAGCCCCCGCAGTCAGCTTACACCCTGCAAGCGCAACCTCCCTTCACCAGCCAACAGATTTTCCCCGTGCCGACTGCCTTTCCATCTCAGCAGCCTTTCCAGTCTCGCCCGACGACCTACAGTGCCCAGCAGGGCTTCACTGCTCAGCCTACTTTCTCAGTCCAGACTCCATTTGTGGCTCAAGCTCCATATACGACTCAGCCCTTCATTTATAGCCCAAATACCCAACCCCCTAAAGCCTCAGGTTTGGAGCCAAGAGAGGGGGCGGCTTCTCGCTCCTCCACCCCAGCATCTGGTGCACGTGAGCGCACCACATCACCGACGCTGTTTGAATCACGGTGCAGCTCGCCCCTGCAGCTCAATCTGCTCAGCATGGAAGAGGGCCAACGCTCCGTGGAGCGGCAGGACTGTACAGCGGCCTTTGCTGGACCTCAGGGCATCAGCGCAGCGCCGTGTTCTGTTGCAGCAGGACCTGCTGTAGAAAAGAGTCCGACAGTCTCAGCCAAGGCTGAAAATCTTCAGCAGGTGAGAGATTTGTTGCATTGAAATGAATTGTTGAATAAAGTCATAATCTATTTTAGATATAACTAAGTCTCCACCAAACCACCTATATGGAAAGCTGCTTTTTTTTTTCTCTCCCAAGGTTGAAAACAGAATTGGTAAAGGCCAATTAATCCATCGTCACAGATATTTTTGACAATGGCACGTCAACATTTCATACTTTGATTACGGCTGCAACTGCGTCCGCCATTACAAGGTTGATGCAGTAAAAAACAAAATAACAAAAATTGAAGCCACAATTTATTAACGATTACGATTATGGAGTCATGATTATGTTGGTACAGTATGCATTATTTTAATCCTATTACATAATATACTGCACTAACTGTCCCGCGTTAATGTTCTTTGACAAAATTTTGAAAAGATGGAAATTCAGACAAATTTGGACAAAATGGATGGATGGATGTTCTGGAAGTGAATTTCTATAGGTTGGCACCTCTGGTGTGCTGAATTGTCTTGAGGACAAAGAGCATACTACTACATTGACCTTGAGCTGACTATCAAGGATATTAAATGAACTCAATTTACCTCAACTTTATTGAAAGAGCACTTTCAAAATGCAACCGCATCTGAAACAAAATTCTGTACGTATATATAGATCAAACGTGATCCATAATAACAATATAAAAATGAAGAAATATTTACATAAATAAAATATTACTTTTTATTGAAAATATACAGGGGATAAGGAACCGTGCCTGACCACGAATAGTGAAAAGCTGCTGAAAAATGTATAAATACTGCCAATAAGCGGTTTCTGTGAAAAATGGGGTTCCCAAAAAAAAAGAGGGGGGAAAAAATGTTTTTGGGAAATCAGCGAATAGGTGATTCTCCTGATGCTGAATCGTGGATATGCGAGTGTCCACTGTACTACTTGAAAACCATGAAACACGTCTGTGACATGGAAACACTCCTGCTGCGCCAGAGCTGCATCTTTACACCCAATTGTCACTGCCGTTATGTTGGCGACCTGCTGTTCCCCCAACGACCTGTTGGTGGTCCTAAAGTGTAAGAAGTTGTTCTCAGATTCCCCACAGGAGTCAAGAGAAGAGCCATATGCTTCCCCCATATTAGCATGCAGGAGGTCCAAAAGTGACACTCAATAAATAATTGAATAAAATATAGTAATTCATATTCATATAAATAAATACTCAAATGGCTTTCCAGACACCTGTTACATTGTAAGTGTTTCTCTTTTTCTTGATGATGCAGGTAGAGTCTCCAGAAGATCGCGCGCACAGTGACGGTCACTCTTCATCCTGTGACCTACTGGATATACTTCTCCTGGAGCAGGAGGACTCTCACTCTGGCACCGGTTCAGCAACATCTGGTTCCATGGGCTCAGGATCAGGATCTGGTTGCAATGGCTGTGGTATGTCGGCAAGTGGAGCCTCAGGCAGCAGAACAGGTTTGTGGCTGGTTGCCAATCCAAGCTAAAAGAAAACTCCTCTCAAGGCCCTTTTGATTTTACTTTGAACTTTTTTTTCTCAAACACTAAATAGGCAGCAGCAACACAAGCAAATACTTTGGCAGTATTGATTCTTTGGAACATGATCCGAAGACTAAAACCCAAGCCATATCGAGAAGTGAAGGAGTGAAGGACTCTGATGGTGGCCAATCACAGGCCAAGGTGTCAGCCAAAGGAGAGGGAGAGCATTTAATTAAATATGTTCTCCAGGAGCCCCTTTGGCTGCTGATGGCCAATGCTGACAACAAGGTCATGATGACGTATCAAATGCCATGCAGGTGAGGACAACTACTCAATGAAATCATGGTTATTTAAGTGCACTCTGAAGATAATTATTAAGCTGCATATTACTGTCATAAGCATTCCCTTGTGCAGAAACAAAAAATTGTGCATTGGTTGTTCCACAGGGACATTCAGAAGATTCTGAGGGAAGACAAGGAACGATTAAGACAGATGCAGAAGAGTCAGCCCCATTTCTCCTCAGACCAACGCCGAGAGCTGATGGAAGAACACCCATGGATGAGAAGAGGGGGTCTACCTGCTGCTATCAATGTGAAGGTCCGAACCAATTGCCCTCAAATGTTTCAGACACGAACGAAAAGTTGACAGTCTTGTAAGGCTAGTTTACCAGTCAACCACTTGGATAGTGTGTGAAAGCATGGCAACTACCTGAATCCTTTAACATGTGGATTGTGTGTGTGTTCAGGAGTGTCTGTACTGCAAGGAAGCTGCAGAGGACCACATCGAGGAGAACCTCCCTCAAATGGACTTGGGGGGAGATGGGTGAGGAGCTGAGCCGAGAATGCTCAAAGCCAGTCAGAGGCGTCACAGCCCAAACTGGACTCTGGCTCGTGAACATTTCAACCACCAGCAGGAGGGACACACTTGACCAGCCTGGACCCCTAACACACACACACACTCTCAGACACACGTATTGTAAATATGAGACAAAACAACCGTGTGCCTGGCTGTCCTCAAAAAGACTCTTAAAAACAGATGTACTGAATCTTTGGTTGTGTGGTTGCGGCTAGTGTTTGTGTGTTGACTGTGAAACGGAGATACAAAGTGATCACACCGAGGTCTGTACTTGCAGGGCTTTTATGTTGTACAACTGTCGCAACACATTCTCAGATAGGAAATGTTAACTGTTATTTAATTTGCCCCGACCCCCAAACCTTTTTCTGAGAGATGACATGAGCAGTCAAAAATGTGTTGCTTGTTACTTCTTAAAACTGTCAAACCATATTGGAAAGCGACATGATTGTCACAAGCACATTGCATTGATGAGATGTTGTATGCTTGTATGAACACTTTTTTTTTTTTTTTTAAATCTCCCCCCCCCCCCCCTTACTATATAGCACTTATATAGTTAGGCGAACGTGTAACACTTGACTCATCAGCCAACATAAGTGGCGAGACAAGTGCAGTCTGACTGTAACCTGCCTCAACAGTGACAATCTGATGCACAGCACAAGATGTGCATTTAACTCCTCTTATTTATTTTGTAGTTGATGTAAACTACACCAGGGTTTCTTAAGCTATAGCCAAATACCTTTTTTAAAAAAAAAAAAAAAAGTTGACACTGTGTATTACATTCAAAGTCCTCTGCAAGAGGTTAAAGGTCACTCTAGTCAGATCTAAACTGGAGTATCAAGCCTGCACGCTGGGGCGTGGCTGCCATTGCTTCAGTGGTTTGCAGCACTGTTGTATCTATTCAGTCCTTGAATATTCTGTGAATCCAGAATCATGTAGCTAATTAGGGGATCATAGGAAAGAAATAATTTATGTAATAATTCTGTTGAGCAACCCCCATCATTTTGCTCGAAGCAGCTCCATGGTCAGTTTCAGAGGGTGGGCAGGCCGCTTCGTGCAGTGGGACCAGCTCAGGTGCTTTTACAAACTCTCTGCTTTGGTATGGCTTCTGAATGTATCACAGGCTGGACCAAGGGCATCTCACTGATTAGGTTTTTTTTTTTTTTTTTTTTTTTTCTTCTTCCCCTCCCCTCTTCCTTCTTTTAAACTTGTTTTTTAATCTATTTTGACTGTTTTTCTGGTCCTTTTTTGTCCATTTTATTTTGTTTGAAGAAAAGCTTTTACATGTAGTTGTTGCTCGAGATGGCGACTGCATGTTACTGTGACCAGTGAGGAACAGCCCCTATATGTGCATTTGGACAATTTGTGACGATTTCATTGCGCAATGGTCTTGTTGGATTGGCTGAGGTTTGAAGACTTCAATGTTGGGCTCCATGTCTCAGTGTGTGGAGAGGACAGCAACATGGAGCAACCCCATTTGCTCTTACTGCACAGTATGTCTCAGTTCTATGCTGAGGACACGCCAACGCCCTTAGGTGTATAAAGCATTGAGAAAGCAAATGTGGTTCATACATCGGAAATAGGAAATGTGCTAAAAGCACGACATGGGAAAGTTTTACGCCTTACTGTTTTTCACAAAGAGGGAAGTCAATATTCAATGAATTCCACACTGGTGAGTGTTTTGGGTGAATGAAAAGAAGCTGTAAATGCATAAATGGTACTGGCACATGAGGTTATGTCTGAGATTTCTTTTGGTGCCACTGTATGAGTCTGGTTATATTCAACTAAAGTGCAGTTTTGTGCATTATTGTATGTAGGAGTTTGTGTTTGAAACTGGCATAATGTAATAAAATTACAGAACTATTTAATCAGTTGAGAAAGCAGTCCTGTTTATATGATAGAAGATTCGCATACAAATATTTCTCATAAGCAATGATTGATAAAAGGTGTAGGTTAATAAATATAATACAAATATTTAAATAATGTTATTAAAGTACCACTAAAACCCTAAAATTGAGGGAATGAAAGAACAACAAAGTCCACAACACTTGAAGTGGAATTATACAACCCCAATTCCAATGAATTGGGACGTTGTGTTAAATACAAATCAAAACAGAATACATCCATCCATTTTCTGAGCCGCTTCTCCTCACTCGCGTCACGGGCGTGCTAGAGCCTATCCCAGCTATCATCGGGCAGGAGGTGGGGTACACGCTGAACTGGTTGCCAGCCAATCGCAGGGCAGATACAAACAAACAACCATTCACACCTACGGGCAATTTTAGTCTCCAATTCATGCATGTTTTTGGGATGTGGGAGGAAACCGGAGTGCCCGGAGAAAACCCACGCAGGCACGGGGAGAACATGCAAACTCCACACAGGCGGGGCCGGGGATTGACCGTGCCGCCAAAACAGAATACAATGATTTGCAAATCATGTTCAACCTAAATTTAATTGAATACACTACAAAGACAAGATATTTAATGTTCAAACTGATAAACTTTATTGTTTTTAGCAAATAATCATTAACATAGAATTTTATGGCTGCAACACTTTCCAAAAAAGCTGGGACAGGATCATGTTAACCACTGTGTTACATCACTTTTTTTTAACAACATTCAATAAACGTTTGGGAACTGAGGACACTCATTGTTGAAGTTTTGTAGGTGGAATTCTTTCCCATTCTTGCTTGATGTACAGCTCCAGCTGTTCAACAGTCCGGGGTCTCCGTTGTCGTATTTTACGCTTCATAATGCGCCACACATTTTCAATGGGAGACAGGTCTGGACTTCAGGCAGGCCAGTCTAGTACCCGCACTCTTTTACTACGAAGCCACGCTGTTGTAACACGTGCAGAATGTGGTTTGGCATTGTCTGGCTGAACTAAGCAGGGGCATCCATGAAAACGACATTGTTTGGATGGCAGCATATGTTTCTCCAAAACCTGTATGTACCTTTCAGCATTAATGGTGCCTTCACAGATGTGTAAGTTACCCATGCCTAAATTCCTTGCAATTGTAGGTTGAGGAACATTGTCCTTAAACTGTTCGACTATTTTCTCATGCACTTGTTCACAAAGAGGTGAACCTCGCCCCATCTTTGCTTGTGAATGACTGAGCAATGCAGGGAAACTCCTTTTATACCCAATCATGGCACCCACCTGTTCCCAATTAGCCTGTTCACCTGTGGGATGTTCCAAACAGGTGTTTGATGAGCATTCCTCAACTTTCTCAGTCTTTTTTGGAACGTGTTGCAGCCATAAAATTCTAGGTTAATGATTATTTGCGAAAAACAATAAAGTATATCAGTTAGAATCTTAAATGTCTTTGTCGTGTATTCAATTAAATATAGGTTGAACATGATTTGCAAATCATTGTATTCTGTTTTTATTTATGTTTAACACAACGTCCCAACTTCATTGGAATTGGGGTTGTAGTATCATGGCAGCAAACAGCATTGAAGTTTCTACCATCTGTTCAGGGCCACTGGATGCATACTGTTCAGTACAGGTATAGCCCAGATGTTTTGGGACTTAAGGGACATGCTGAACTCATCAACAGGGGCTGACATATGGAAACAGACAACCGCTCATACCTTTGATTCTTCTCTCTTCACTACAATGTGAAAAACTATTGGCCACCGCCTCAAATTCTTGTGCATAATTTCCCCACTTGAATGTTTATGATCATGAAACAAATGTAAATATCAGAATATCAGGCAATTTATAACCCCAAGCGAACATAAAATGCAGTTTTACATGGTGATTTTATTTATTAAGGGGAAAAGATGATCAGTTACGTGGGCGTTTGTGAAAGCGTAATGGCCCCCAAAACCTAATAACTGGCTCGGCCAGCTTCAGCAGCAACAACTAAAACCAAGCATTTTTTATAATTGGCAAAGATTCTTACATTTCTGTGGAGCTATTTGGCCCACGCTTACTTGCAGAATTGTTTTGATTCAGCAAGGCATTGAATGGAGGGTTGATTCCCGAGCATGTACGACCTTTTTAAGATCATGCCACAGCAGAAATTCAAATGCGGACTTTGACTAGGCCACTCCGAAACCCTTGTTTTGTTTTGTGTTTTTTGTGTTTTTTTTTAAGCCATGCAGAAGTGTTTTGGCTCGTTGTCCTGCTGGAGAACTCAAATGCCCTTCATTTTGAGGTCACAAACTGATGGCTGAACATTATCCCTCAGGATTTTCTGGTAAACAACAGAATTCATGGTTCCATCAATCACAGCAAGTCATCATGGCAGCCCCAGACCATCGCACTCCTACCACCATGTTCGACTGATGGTATGATGTTCTTTTTCTGAAATGTTGTGTTACATTTACACCAGATGCCACAAGACACCCACCTTCCGAAAAGGTCAACTTTCATCTCGTCAGTCGATGGAATATCCTCCCAAAAGTCTTGGGAATTATTCAATGTATTTTTGCAAAAGTAAGACAAGTCTTTATGTTCAAAAACATGCATGTTGGAGTGTGGAGTTTGCATGTTCTCCCCGTGCCTGGGTGGGTTTTCTCCGGGCATTCCGGTTTCCTCCCACATCCCAAAAACATGCGTGATTGGTTGATTTAAGACTCTAAATTGCCCGTAGGTGTGAATGTGAGTGTGAATTGTTGTTTGTCTCGTGTGCCCTGCAATTGGCTGGCGACCGGTTCAGGGTGTACCCCGCCTCCTGCCCGAAGATAGCTGGGATAGGCTCCAGCACCCCCGCGACCCTAGTGAGGATACGCGGTAAAGGAAATGGATGCATGGATGAAATTAGGCAGAAATTGGCCTTCTCAAAAGTGTTGAATCTTGAAATTGAACAACAGAAACATAATAAATTAACTTTTGTATCATATTCTACCTCATTGCGATGTACCTGTAGCATTTGTATGTGTACAATGTTGATCCTGTGATTTCTGAAAATCCCAAATACATTCAAAACAATCATTAAAAGCCCCAAATTACCAAAATAAATACAACGTTCATGCCCATGGTGGCTGTATGTTAACCTCTAACAGCAACTGTGCATTCACTGGCCTCAGAGTAAATGACAAAAAAAGCATTTGCAATGCAGTGGGATACTTCTAAACACACATGATGCTTTTGATGTTGTTCAGCCATTCTCCTGCTGCTAGAAGTTATTGTTCTCTCACTGTCAAAGGCATGTGAGTGTGGCTGGGCTCCCCAGGGATCCTTTTCAACACCATATGCTGCCTCGCGCCCGTTAAATCTCTCTCAGACCAACTGCTGCATTAAGCTGACCTTTGAACCACAACTCAGATGCACTGGCCACCAACCTGCAGCTGATGCATGAAGACACTAAAGTCTCCCTCTTGTCTTTATACATGTTTCCAGAAATGAACAGACAAGATGGCATTGACAGGGAAATTATTCCTACATGTCCATCTTTCCATGTAGGGGTGCTCATTGGACTCGGAGGTCTTTTCTCACACAATAAATAAGAAAGATAGAGAGGTACGATCTTTGACATTGGAAATCAAGTCCGATGTCATAAAAATAAAAATTTTAAAAAACGAGTATCGGATCGGACTGGATGTAAAATCTCCGATTTTACCACTCTCATACAAGCAGTCAATTACATACACCAGTCCAGCACTTCTATCCAGCAGGGCCCACGTGATCACAACAAGCGGTTGCTAAGGTGCTAACAGTAGCAAGGAGTACGAGTAAATGTTGCTCGCTTGAGTGGTTTATTGACACTCCAGTTGAAGTTCACTGTAAAACTAACTCACATGACAAAATAATTACTCCTATTGAACATTCAAATAGACCAAAGACTTTCTTTCTTTATTCATTTTTGTTCGCAAAAATCGTTAGCTCAAAGCTAACACGATGAATGAAAAACACCATTGACGAGCTAACAAACGTTTGAATTTAACTTATATCTCTCAAAATAATTAATATTGGCACACAAACGCTGTATAAACACATAGAAACAGGCAGTATAACAATGCTCTCTTGTATATTGTCTTACATATGTTACATGAACAATATTCGCAAGTGTGTATGAGCTCATTGTGTGAACCACACTGCCCCTCGCAGGTCAAGATGTGCACAGAAGGAAGCGCGAGCCCAATAAGGCAGAGACAGCTAAGCACCTCGAGCCTCGCTCCTACATGATTCCCATCCACCACCACATTGTCAATCAAACTCAACCCCAGTTGCATCAAGAAGTTCAAATGTGTATTGCCGCACATGCGGTGAAAGCAAATGTTGTTCCTACCACACGCTGACAACTAAATTCAACTTTCATTGTTATTTTGCACTTTAAAAGTATCATTTGTATTTATTACTTATTGAGGTTATTTTTCATGTCTTTTTCATTTTTTTAATTGAATCTATTCAAATATAGAATATGCTTATGTTTAAGTTAACCAGTTGCTATGTTGCAATCTAAATATATATTTTTGTTATTGATTTTATTATTTCAGGGTTTTCTAATGTCATTTAAATTGTTTTATTCAATTGTAGTACATTCTGCGGCACGGTGGACGACTGGTTAGCACATCTGCCTCACAGTTCTGAGGACCGGGGTTCAAATCCCTGTGGGTTTTCTCCGGGTACTCCGGTTTCCATATCCCAAAAACACGCGTGATAGGTTGATTGAAGACTCTAATTTGCCCGTAGAGGTGAATGTGTGCGCGAATGGTTGTTTGTTTTTGTGTGCCCTGCGATTGGCTGGCGACCAGTTCAGGGTGTACCCCGCCTCTCGCCTGAAGATAGCTGGGATAGGCTCCTGCACCCCGGCGACCCTACTGAGGATACGCGGTAAAGGAAATGGATGGATGGATGAAATTGGGCAGGAATTGGCCTTCTGAAATGTGTTGAATCTTCAAATTGAACAACAGAACCATAATAAATGAACTTTTGACTTATCTTATCTTATATCTTATACTGGGTGCAGAGATATAAAAGTTGTTGTTGACCAGCAGTGCACGGGCTTAATATGGCCAAACATCTGTGTCCGTCATGTGATTAATGAGACAATCACCCATCATACAACCTGCATGACAGGAATTGAGACGCCTGGTAAGATCATCTATATGGTCTTGTGTGGAATGACAGTATAGTTTATTATTAACTATTATTATAAAACAATTCAATTATTAAAGACAGCAAACTGAATACAATCACAAGAATATGAAAGACAGCAAACAAATATTTTTAGACTTGCACGTCTATGTTGATGATGATTATTTTAGTTCTTATTTATTTAAATTTTTTCCCCCAAGTGGAATATTTCTATTTTAAAGAGGAATACAGCATTTTCATTTTAATCGTCATTTTATTTTCAACTGTTGTAACACCTGAACTGATTCCAAACCAGCATGCTGTGGCACACTAGCATGCCGTAAGAGATCATCAGGGGTGCACGGGAAATGATCTAATTTCAGTTCATTTTTGGCAAATTTATTACTTATAATTTACAAGCATATCTTTGTTTATCTATATATGCCAGCAACGCATAGGGAAAGGCAGAACAATGAATTGCGCCTCCATTAAATGGCAGAAGGTACAATTAATGCGTATCCACCTGCTGCTATTCATACAGCAAAATAAGTCTTCCTGCGTATATCAGCTTTGTGTTCAACTAAACAGGCTCAGATTTCACACTAAGTCGATTTGTGTATCAATTGAGATGAGATTTTCACTATTTCAGTCATCATTCTTGTAATTTTGTGACCCCGGTGTGTGTGTGTGTGTGTGTGTGTGTGTGCACGCCTGACTTTGAAAAACCTGAGCCCACTTGTATCCTTTCCTATTTCTTTTCAGCTCTGCAAGGCTTTGACGCTAACCTGTCAAATGGTCAGCGGCTGCTTTGATCACTGCATCTCCTAGTGTGTTTCCTGTCGCTTTCACACCCCTCCACCACCCTTGTTAATTACTTGTCTTAAATACTTTCAAGACTCAAGGTTAATCTAACAGCAAATATTCAATCATTCAATTCAGAAATCAAGTCAAACTGCTTTTCACTGAGTGTTTTTCCACAATTTTTTTTGTTTCTGTCAGGAAGGCAGAACGTGACTGTAGGTGCTTTATGATGGTGGCTCCACAATCCAGACAGGATCTAACAGCTTTTTGCCAATGAGTTCATCTGAGAAGAGGTGCGACTCAAATGGGAGGATGTGCCAATGGGAACGCCCACACTCACCAGCCACAACATGTACACCTTCGTTTATAATGAGAACTCATGCAAAAGCGGTATCAGGCTGACCTCTCAACGTTTTACCAGTTTGAAGAGAAATTTGTCATTTCAGACTGAGTTCACCTCTTTACACACAAATTTGAGTCAGGTCAAAATCAATTACGCATGAAAGAATATCAGTTTTAACAACCGTAATGATATTAAAGTGATGTATCACGATTTTTCTCAAGTCTTACCTGTGACACGTTTTTCAATTGGCCAAAGGCAAATTAGCGAACCCTCCCACTCCATTAGTTGTTGTTGGTAAGTCTAACAAGCTTTCAACATGACGCTTCCAGTCTGCTACAAACCTCCTACACAAGTGTTGCCATCAGCAACATGTCGTTGCAAGGTTTGTCACTTGTGTCAAAAAGTGACTAAATCTCATTTCAAAGTTGGCAACATTGAGGTTAACCCATAGTACAAATGTCATGTGTCTCCCTCTACACTATAAATAACATCTCCACGTCAGCAAATGTGACTAAAAATCTTCACATTGTGTCATATTACAGTAGACTCAAGCATTTGCTTTAAAATATTTTATTAAGCAAAGTCAGTGATCTAAACATTATAGCAACACAACATTCTAAAGGAGTTTACAAGACAGATAAACTACAAATCTTAATGAAATACATTAGAAATATTTATATTAATCAGAGGCACTGCCAAACTTACATTTTCTAAAATTGCGTGCTTTTCCCCCGTACAAATCCTATATACAGTACATGAAGTTATTCACATAAAAAGTGGTATATTCCTCATTTGTCCTTCGTGGTTGAGCTATAAGTGAATGTTGTGACAAAGACTGTCGTTATCAGGCCGATACTCCTTCTCCTCATTTGGCTCATCATGGGTGAGCTGGAGCCTATCCCAGATGACTTTTGGCGGGAGACCGGGTACACTCCGGACTGGTTGCCAGCCAGTCACAGGGCACAAATAGACAAACAACCTTTTACACTCATTCACATCCATGGAAAATCTAAACTCTTCAATTAACATAGCATACATCTTTTTGGAACGCGGGAGGAAGCCGGAGCACTCGGAAAAAACCCATGTGAGCCTGGGGGGAACATGCAAACGCCACACACGAAGGCCAGAGCTGAGGTTTGAAACCAGGACTTTCGAATTGGGAAGCATATGTGCTAACCACTAGCTCTCTGTGATGCCGAAAGGAAAATCCACTTTTTTAAAGCAATGACTCCACAAATTCCAAAGGGCAGCTGCAGACACTTTCCACTGGCATGTTATTGATTTCGTGGAGCCCAGTATTTACCGGAATTCAAAAGAGACAGAAAAGAGAAAAACCTGAACCATCCTAAGGATCCACAGCATCATTGTGTCATCATTGTCTTGTGAAGGTGAGTTGTGGAGACCAAATATAGTCCAGTTATAAATCCATTCGTGGCAACTGTATCTGGTCTGTTCATTTGTAAGTTTTAAGTGTTTGTTTTGGGGCGAAGATTTTCCTCATATCTTTCAAGGATGCCCACAGATCCAGCATCCTCCAGCCCATCTGCACCCGTGAGCTCCTACCAGGGTCTCCACATGGACCTGGAGTAGGTCACCGTGGGCGTGCTCAGAGCTTCCGCAGTGCTCTGGTTGTGCTCGCTGTCGATGTCGTCCAGATCGGAGCACGAGTCCTCACTGGATGTGACGGAAGGGGGCGGCGAGAGGGCGGAGGACGACCCATTGGACTCGCTCCTTCCCCCGGGGGAGGCCAGCGTCGGACAGAGAAGGTCTCCGCCTCCGTGCCATGTGCTGCCCGCGTTCCCAGACGTGTCCGTGATTAGATCCATCAGCACGTCCTGGATGTGGTCTTGGTTCATGGGCATGCACTCCAGTAGATGGTTGAGCAGCTCGGCGGCCACAGTTGCATCGATGCCGGGACAGGTGGACACAAACATGTGGACCTCGTGCATGCACTGGATGTAGCCGGCTGCAAACCTCTCACTTGCTTCATGGCTCATCGTGTCTGCTTCTGACGGGGAAGGAGATTAGAGGTTAAGGAAACTCGTCAAGATGCTCTGAGCCTAAGATAAAAAAAAATACATTTAGAACTTCGATATATAGCTGTATTTTGTAGATACTGGAAAAGTACCAAACATTTCCTGTAAAAGGGTAAAGCACATCTGATTCCAGTTGTGATTGAGTCACAATAAAACATAATCAGCCAATCAGGAACATTTTGATTCAGTGTTTGCCAACCTTTATTGAGCCAAGGCACCTATTTTACATAAGAAAAATCATACAACACATAGCCAAACCAAAATATTGAAGTAAAGAGGATCTTGTCTTATTTTACTCATAAGTTAGACTCGCTCCGTGTGAAATGTAGGCCTGCTAAATGGAACACAAAGCTGATATACTCGCAGGACGCCTTGACTTATTCTCTTGTATGAATGGCGACAGTGGATATACTGTACACGGGTTTATTGTACTATAACTTCTGCCTTCCAATGGAAGAGCATTTAATTGTTCTGCTTGCCAGTGAACGCCACTGGCATAGATAGATGTCGATCCATCCATTTTCCATACTGCTTTCTCTCACTAGGGTCGCAGGCTAGCTGGAGCCTGTCCCAGCTGACTCTGACCCTCAACTGGTCGCCAGCCAATCGCAGGGCACATATAAACAGACCACATAACACTTTTTCTCTTTGCGTCAGTCCATCTCAGATGAGCTCGGGCCCAGAGAAGCCGACCGGCGGCGTTGTTGATAAACCGTATGGCTGTCCCCTTGCGTGTTAGCGCTTTAACTTACATTTGTAGATGTAGCGACAAACTCTGGTTACTGACAGTGGTTTTCTCGAGTGTTCTTGAGCCCATGTGGCAATATCCTTTACAAAATCATGGCGATTTTAAATGCAGCGCTGCCTGAGGGATCAAAGGTCGTGGGCCTTCAATGTTGGTTTTTGGTTTACGTGCAGAGTTTCCTCCACATTCTCTGAATGTTTTGATGAGATTATGGACTGTCAATGATGCAAATGTACGTTGCGAAACGTCATTCTTAACCTGTTCACAAAGTGTTGAACCTCGCCTCATACTTGCTTGTGAACAACTGAGCCTTTCGGGGATGCTCCTTTTATACCCAATCAAGACGCTCGGCTCTTTCCAGTCAACCTGTTCACCTGTGGAATGTTCCAAACAGGTGTTTTTGAGCATTCCTCAACTTTCCCAGTCTTTTGTTGCCCCTATCCCATCTTTGTGGGGATGTGTTGCAGGGATCAAATAGAAAATGAGAGAATTTTTGTGTGTGTATTCAATTGAATATAGGTTGAGGAGCATTTGCAAATCATTAGATTCTGTTTTTATTTACACAACATCCCAACTTGATTGGAATTTGGGGTTTGCGCATTGTTTATATTGTATTAAATGACAAATTTTTCCAAACGAGTCAGTGAAATTGGATATTTTCCTGCAGCACAGTTGATAATCTGTGGTTGGGACTCACTTATTGGCAGCGGGCATGTCTCTATACTTTTGTCCACAAAGCAATGAACTACACAAATTGCGTTTCAGCTTCCAGAATTTCCGTTTCAATTATTGCTTGTTTCATCTTATTTCTGAGGAACACGAATGAGGTACAAACCTTGTGCTCTGGTCTTCAGGACGTCCTCCACCTTTTTGACCGTCATCTCGAGCACCTCCGCATTCTCCATCTTGGAGTGCAACTGTTGAAAGGGGGGTTGAAAATGGAGTTCACTGTAAATTCTGCATCTCAGTGTCATTTGAGTGACGTGAGGCCTGTGTGTGCGTGCGTGTGCGTGTGTACTCACGTCCGAATCAGTCAGCAGGCTCCTCAGTTCCTGCAGACTCTCATTGATGCGAGCTCGCCTCTGCTTCTCCACCAGAGGCTTCCTAATCTGCAACATACATGACATTTCCACGTATTTATTTTGCAGCTCAGCGCACCGCAGCCTCCGATTTCCTCTCGCGTACCTTTCTGTCCGCCTTCTGGACCCCATAGTAGCCCTCCTCCTCTTCTTGCACGCCAAGTTCGGTCTTACTGTGCCGAGCAGAAGGAGCCATGTTGCTTGGTCGAGCTTTCTCTCCTCTCCCTCTGCTGCCTGACTTGTGTTTGTTGTGCACTCCGAGCGAGATGTGCTGCCGTCGCCGGCTGACTGTTGTTAGTATTTATAAGGGGCTTATTTACATGTGAATAGGGGCTGAGCTGCTCCTGCTGGGGGACAACAGGGCGCACACGGCAGCAGCCAATAGGCAAGCAGCTCTTTGTCTACGGTCAGCACCGCAAGAGCTGGACGGACTTTAATGAAAGATTTTTTCTGTGTCAAGGCATCGACCACTTCGTTTTTCCCATCTGGAAATAATAATAAGAATAATAAATAAATACGAGAGGACGCAGAAAGTGTTCGCGCAGATTTTTTTGTAATAATAATAATAATGAGAGCAAAATGGCAGCTGGTACGCTATTTCATTTGAAAGCCATTTATAAAATGATATGTCAAAATAAATCATATTGTACTTATTTATATGCTGTACAAGTGCACAGCTACACACACCAATGCAAAGTACATACGAAATATGAAATGTCTCTCAATGTCAAGATTGAAATGGCCCATGGGTAGACTCGAATGGCGGTTTGGAGCGTTGCTCTCGATTGTCGGGGCCGCTCGTTCCTGTTTCTTGCTGGCTTTTGTGTCCGAGCCTCAGCAGATCGCCTCGCCCGTTGGGCGGATGTAACGCGATGCCTTCAGTTGGCAGCTGCTGCTGCTGCTGCTGCCAAACAGAATCAAGGAATTAAGGGCCCTTCTCCAAAGAAAGCGACAGGTGTTGGCCTGAGCCTGCTGCATATGCGTTTGTGCTTATGCTCCCTGTTGTTCGACTCCTGATTTGTGTGCAACTCGACTGTATTCCCACGTTATTCGCCAATAACACACGATTGTTTGTCTACCCACTGAGAAGACAGTGCTTTAGTTATTTCTTTCTTGAATAATATTACTGTCAAATCCTCCATCTTTTTTTCCTTCCACTCGTGTGGAATATCTTTTTTTTTTTTTGCATAACAGACTCTCCGTCCTTGTTATGAAGGTTTTGTACAATCTGTTATGATGCAAATGACCATCACAATGGAGCGTTTGGGTACTTTGATGAAAGATGCGCACGGTGCCCCCCCCCCCCCCCCCCCCCAAAAAATAAACAAATAAACAAATGCAACGCACGGAAATGCCTTGCGCAATGACGTCAGTCAAACTCTACTGCCCCAAATGAAGGAAGCGTCTCAGACCTTTGAAGTGGAATGCATTTGGCACCTCAAACCCCCCACCCCCCCCTCCAGATCCCCGCTCCGCATCTTGAATAGTGCGGACTGGGAGCAGCTGTCCCGCCACCAGCCTTTGTTGGAGCGCTCGATGAGGGACCGGGCATCCCCCTCCGTCTCCCGCCGCCTGTCTCCGTGAAGGGGGCCACTCATAACAAACATAATGAGGGAGAATGGGCCATATGTACGCTTTTGAAATCCCATTGATGAGTTACAACATCATTGGCCACAATACGCCCTGTGCAAGCCTCGGGCCCGCATTATGGCGGCCGAAGCAGAAAATGCCCCCCCTTCTCTTTATACTATCTTTATATCTAATACAAATTTCGTATTAATTCCTTTTACACTTGTATGACATGCAAAAAAGTTGGCTTGTACAATGTGTGACGCAACAAGGAAAGAGAATCAAAGCTACTCGGTTGACCGTAATATTAACTTGATAGAAATGTATTTCAATTCTGTATGTACTGTAGTTTCATAACTGTTTCTAAAATATTGTGTGTGTGTGTGGTCACTGATGGTGTAGTGGTACACTCGCCTGACTTTGGTGCAGGCAGCGTGGGTTCAGTTCCCACTCAGTGACGGTGTGAATGTGAGTGCCAATGGTTGTCCGTGTCTATATGTGCCCTGTGACTGACTGACGACCAGTTCAGGGTGTAGTCAGCCTCTCGCCCGAAGTCAGCTGGGATAGGCTCCAGCCTCCCGCGACCCTAACCAGGATAAGCGGTGTTGAAAATGGATGGATGGATGTGTGTGTGTGTGGGGGGGGGGGGGGGGTCAGATATGATGCAGTACAGTACAGAGGACCTAAGGAATCAGCTGAGAATTACTCATTTGTGGCAACATGTAAAATATCCTTTTAGACAGAGCACTCATACAAACCGTGAAACCATTGTCAATGTAATGGTTCTCATTGGTGACCGATGCTATTTTCAATTCTCATTAAATGCACTACAGGGGTGTAAAAGAAAATGGATGGATGGAATAAATACTCAAGAGTGCAACAAAAGCAAATTCTTGTCACTGCATTCTTATGGTTCTGATATTGGCTATATAGTGTTCTCCCACTTTAACAAAATAAACATGCAGAATTGACTACATTGCACTGTTTGCACCATGTGGTTTTGATATGTACAGAGGCATTGATCTAACAATATTTTGTGTCTTTGGTTAATATGTTAGCGATACACTGCATTGAGGGTTGAGTTGAGTAGATACTGTATATCAAAGAAGTGCGTCAAAAATGTGCTGAAGGATTATATGCAACTCATTGCAAAAGCCATCAAATGTGCTTGGAACATTACACAAGCATTCTTCTTTCCCATTTGCGATTGTTTACTGGTCTCGACGTTTGCGCTATGTGTCGTTATTGCAGACAGTCAACTCAAACACGACCCTTTATACGGCTGAACAAAATGCAGTCAGGAGAACCTCAGTAAATAATATATTTTATTATCACTGATATTAATCCAGCAAAAGGATCAGACAAAGATCTATGCAATGCCAAGAAAGTGGGAGAAAGATGGAAAGTGATACATTATAATAGCAAATAAATAGTATGTTAATACAATAAATACATGAAAGATTAATAAGAGCCTTCTATAATGCAGGCTTACGAGAAGTCAACTTCGGAAGGGAAGTACAGAGCAAAGGTCTTTATAGAATCATTATGGCACACCTAAAACAATAATGACTGGAACAAAAGTGCCCCACGTTTGTCTTCTGAGCAGCATATCTATAAGATACATAACAGAGGTTGGCCTAACAACATGCTGACGGAATTCAGAGGTTCACCAGGGCCGCCACATCTTCAGCATCCCGAAGTGGGGGCTGTGGGGCACAGCTCTTTCCTGGTGTCCAGAGACTGCGTACACATGGCAGGTGGGTTGCTCGCTCTGGTCTCCCCTGATGGATGTGTTTCGGGGTCGGGTGCCTGGACTGGCCGGAGTTGGGACATCACTTCTAGCTGTGGGCTCTAGGGTGTGATCTTGAGTGGAACTAGGTAGAGACCTGAGGAGGTGGTTGAGCAGGCGAGAGCCAAGAGTTTTATCCATCCAGTCACAGGTGAGGAGCATGTTGTGTACTTCATGCATGCACTGGATGTATCCTTTGCTGTATTTCTGCTGGGACTCCAGAGGGTCTGCAAGGGAGGACGACGGGTTAACTTGTGTTGTAGTGTCCCCTGGTGGGCCCTACATAACCTGCAAAATGCCTTACCTCCCAGGAACATTCTCATAGAAGCCCTTGGTAATGTAATATGTAATAACATGTAATATGTGATGTCCTCTATGAAAATAACAAATCATGAAATTGAAATAATATTCTACCGAAGCCCTCTGCGGCCTAAAATGTGCATATGGAACAACATTACCTCAAAGGCAAGAGACTATAGGGCCACCAATAAACATGTTGCATCACACCATTTCTTACCATGAAGTATATTAGTCCGGATATTTTGCAGATGTTTCACTGTCATCTCGAGTATGTCGGCTTTTTCGAGTTTGGATTGCTGTTGAGAGACGATAGGCCATCTTTGATTAAGTTAATCTCGCCAGCCTTGTTGACAGAGAGCTGAGACACGTGGAGTACTCACATCAAGTCTGAAGGCGCTGGTCACAGTCTCTTTCAACTGATCCAAACAATTGTTTATCCTCTCACGTCGTTTCCTCTCGATCAGAGGCTTCCGCATCTGTTAGGGAAAGGATAAAATATACAACTCAGTGACGGGCCGCAGTAAAGCACAAAAAGTTCTAGGTGCATCTCAAAGCAGAAAATGATCTACACTATCCAATTGTAGACTACCTTCCTCTCCTCTTTTGCGCTGGAGTGTTTTCCTATAGTGTGAGCCATAGATGAAGCAGTCATGATGCTGGCAGTCTCCTCTCTGAATCTCAGTGTGTCTCTAGGGCCCTCCGTGCGCTACGTCCCTCCTATTTATACAAACACAATTAGCATGTGAATGCACCAACTCTTTGGCTGTGGGATTTTCCCACACACAGTCAAGACTGCCAGGTCACTGCCTCCATTCAACAGACTCACCCAGAGAACCGGCCTGGAGGAGGAGGAGGGTTGGGAGGTGGGCACGAGCAACAGATGTCCAGCCTGAAACCATGCACTCCATTGCAGTCCTCCACCCATAAAAAAAGTGCAGTTTCCTGCTCTCCCAGAGTTGAACAAGGGTGTGCAGTTACAACGTATTTGCCTCGGGGAGCACCTCGGTCATTCTTTGTGACAGCAACGTTACATTACACCTGCAAAGAGGCCACACCTTCATTGCCAAAGGCCGCAGAACGAGGGAAAGAAAATGTTGACAAATCACCGGGGAATAAGGCAGCGCACGTGCATGGGCTGTTGCTGTGACATGTCATATTATTCGGTTATAAAGTGAAATAACCTTAGTAATCAGAATTTTGATTTGTTATTTGATTGGGGTTGATCATTGCCATTTTCTCATTTAAAAAATGGTGGTACTCCAACTATTTACAGTATATCTATTTACAGTTATTGTCTGGTGTGCTTTTTCAATGGTTATTTTGCTTGTAGCTTGACTAAATCAGTGAAGCACAATTATAACATTCACAAAGGTCAATAAAAAAAGATGGCACTCACGGCCAATAGGCTGTTTGAATGGCAAAATAATCAATCCATCCATCCATCCATCCATCCATCCATCCATCTTCTATACCCCTTTTCCTCATGTGGGTCACAGGTGAACTAGAGCTTATCCCATGCAGCTGACTTTGGGCAGGAGGCAGCGTACACCCTGAACATACAGTATCAACAAACAAGCATATTCACACTCATGTTCAGACTATGGAAAAACATAATTTTGGAACATGGGTGGGAAGAAGACAAAGTACCCGGAGAAAACCCACAGAAACATGGGGAGAACATGCAAACTCCACACAGGAAGGCCTGAGGCAAAGTTTCACTAGAACACTGCGTTCCCTTATGCTCATACAACGTATTTAAAACATCAAAAGGATCTGAAAAATAGCCTATTTATAGTTTTACAGTTACAGTTTCCTTTCTGGGTACTGTTGCAGCCCGATTCATTCTGGAACTTCATCTTTGAATAATGAATTAACCTGATTTTGAATTGTAAAACGAAGCATGTCAAATGTCATTTTCAAGTATTCTTCTTCTGAATTACGGTAAGTTATTGCTGTAGTCCCCGGTTCTACTGAAATGGTGATAAAGCGACTCCATAGGGATGAATCCCTAGAATACCTACAGTGTGCAGTTTGCTTAACGAGGGACCAGCTGACTTATTGACCACGGTTTTTGTTGTCGAGTGTTCGGCATTTGCTGTTAACCGTTTTACTGAGCAGATGTCAGATTGACCAGATGCCCAATCATCTTTGGATCCCTTGAAGCGGAGGCCCGTGCACTGGAGCCACGCGACTGCCAGGCGAATGCTGGGTCGTGGGAACAGAACACAAACAAAGGCTTATATTCATGCAAACCTAATCAGCATGAAGAGCCTAATGACCCCCATAGATGGTGGACAGTGAGGCTGGAGAGGAGGAGGAGCCTCTGGCAAGATGACCAGTGCTGAGCAGTCAGCTTCATCTTGAATTGCCACTTGAGACACCAAGAAACAATTAACTAACTAATTAGTTCAATATTTCTTTTTTGTTTAAAAAGAATAATATACACCAATGTAGTTGAATGAAATGTATTAAAGAAAATAAATTAAACAAGGCAGTACAGTCAAATAGGGCAGGGGTGTCAAACAAATTTTTGTCACAGGCCACATAGTATTATCGTTTCCCTTAGAAGGCCGTTATAACTGTGAAACCATATAAATGTATAATCACCACATATTAAAAATACACAACAAAATGTTGGATAACTAGTTTTGAAATCAGAAACTCATGAAAACATTTTATTTTAAAAGCGGGACTGGTAACAAAAAAGGCTTCTTGCAATTATCAACGTTATTGAAGGTTAAAACAATATTGCAATTTTTATATTTTTGCAAGAAACATATGAAGTCGATTTGCTTTCACAGGCCACATTAAATGATGTGGCGGGGCGGATCTGGGCCCCGGGCCATGAGTTTGACACCTGTGAAATAGCGGTTAGAACATTTACCTCTGATTTCAGTGTTTAAATATTTGTGTGTTCTCGCTGTGCGTGTGTGGGTTTCTGAAGACATGGCTGATACCTTAATTGAAGACTCTTAAATTGGTACAAATGTGAGCGTGAATGGTTGTTTGTGCCCCACAAATTGCCGGCGACCAGTCCAGGTTGCACTCTGCCTCTCGCCCAAAGTTAGCTTTTTGTGTCGAGGAGGGCCTCCAACTCACCCGTAATGAGGAAAAGCGAGGGATGGATGGAATTTAAAGGTACAATGCCAACAAAATCCGATTTTGTCCTACTGTTTTATACATAACATAATGTAGGTCAAAACGAGTCTGTGACCAGGTTCAAGTTGGACATCTGTGCCGCCGGAAGGCGCTAGATGCAAAAAGCAGAAGGCGCATTCTGAATCCTATTAATCCATTTAACTGCTGTATATCTGGTATATAATCACTTTGAAATGGCAGATGTGGTTTGTAAAGTGGTTCTAGAGCAGGGGGTGGGAAAACTGGGCCCGTTGACCGTTTCAATCCGGCCCGTCAAAGATTGGTACAGAATACCCCAAATCATCAAATTCATGACTCGTTCATTTGACCTTGTCCTGCAATGCCAAGTGGTTCCACCAGGTTGTCCTGCAATGCCGAGTGGTTCCACCAGGTAGCGCAGTAGGTACAGTGATACATTGACTTTGGCTGTTCTGTTTTTATTCTGCTACTGCTCTGAACCGTGGACCAAAGAACTGAAAGGTCGACAGTGAGTGCTGAGCAGTGTTTCCGGTAACAAGTTAGTCCCAAACTCCGCCATTTTGGGGAACGAGTAAAGTAATGCATTACTTTCCCCAGGAGAGTAAGCAGACTGCAGTTACTTTAGAGTCATTTATGTTCCTCAGCAAGTCGTGATTTGGGAGCTGACGACTCGAATGCTCACAGTCCAGCCAATCATTGGCGTTTGATCGCGATTGGGACATGATTGTTGAGTCTTGTAGACTATTGCACCATCGCACAGCGATGGTGCAATACCATAAAAGTGCAAAGGAATGCACGATTTCAGTCTCGCCACACTATTTTTGATATTTTCCTTTGAAAGAGTGTATTTGATTGTTGTTACTTTTTTATTTACACAAATAATACAGTTTTACTGGCGTGTTAAGTGCACAATGCAGTGTGGGTCATGCCCAAGTGCGCGGTCATAAATCGCTCAGGGAGTTTAAGGACTTTACTTTTGAAATCAAGTAATCAGTAAAGTAACTAAGTGTGGCAACAGTGGTGCCGAGTTTTTAATATAGGATGGACTACTAAATACTTTTTCACTGAAGTCCGGTCAAAGGCTGTATGTCGAATTTGTTAAGAAACCATTGCGGTTTTCGAGGAATATAACATCAGCCGTCACTTTTCTACCAAGCATGCTGATTATGCTCACAGCCAATCATCGCAGGCACTGATGGCTATGGCTCAGCGGTTAAAAATCAAGCTTGCAGGCTCAGCAAAACACCTTTATCTGACAAACTGCCATCTAAGACTCAGTCACACAAGACCCTGAAACAGCGCCACGGGAGCTGCAGATGGAACTCATTCATCTCCAATGTGATACTGTCTTAAAAAAAAACTCTCAAACTGGATGAGTTTTATGCTTCATTAAGCGCCGACACATTTCCAAGAATCCGAAAGATGGCACAGAGGTTGCTGATGGTGTTTGGCTCTACATGTGTGTAAACAGACTTTTGTGTGATGAACACCAACAAAACATCCTACAGATCCGAGCTGAGTGATGAACACCTCAGATGTGTTCTGAGAATTGCCACAACAAAACTAACACCAGACTTTGATGCACTAGCAAAAAAAGTGATCAACAAAACAACACTGCTCCCATAAAAAGTAAATCTAAGTATTAACACTACAATGCCTTTTTTTTTGTTTGTTTGTTTATTTTTTTATATGTAAGCATCTGGTTCTGGCTTGGCCCGCCTGTCAAATTTTAAAAGTCAATGTGTGTCATGGTCTGTGTTTTGGTTTGGGTTGTGTTTAGTTTTGTTCAATGTTTTCCTGTGTTCCATGTTTGTCGTGTGCTCATTAGGTTGTTGTGTCCACCTGTTCTCGTCTACTTTGTGTCGACCAATCAGCTCTCTCTAGCCACTCGTCTTGTCCAGGTGTTCCTCGTTGTCTCGTCAATTTGTTTGTATTTAGTTCCCTGGTTTCTTTCAGTTCTCGTCGGTTCGTTGTCGTTGTCACATGTCTTGCCATGTCATTGTCGCTCAGGTATTTCACCAGTCATGTCTTGTTTCTTGTTTTAGGTTCACTCAAGTGTTTCTTTGTTATTTTGTGTTTAGATTTTGTGTTTAGACTTTGTTAATTTAGCATTTAGACTTGTTCATGCTCTTTGTTTTCCTTTGTTTTTATCATTGTGATTAAATATTATTATTTTGAGATTCCCGCACTCCTGCCTTGCCTCCCTGCTTCCCTGCAATTGGGTCCACCATGTTCTTGCCTTGCGTTCCTCGCCTTCGCCCTAACCACGTACGTGACAGAATGAACCGAACAGAACAGGACCCAGCGGGAAGAACATGGCGTCACCCTGGACACCACCAAACTGCCTCCCACCGTCCTCAGCCTGCCATCCATACCTACCCTCCTCCAGTAAGCCCTATCGTTCAGTCTTTTCTGTCCTTTTCCTCGGGTCCCCCCACTTGTCCTAGTTATTCACCGTGCCCTACTATTTTACATCCACATGTTTCTTTAGATTCTGATTTTTCTGATTGTGAAGATGGCCCTGATTTAGTTAACCTCCTGTCTGATTCTGACTCTGACACAGATTTAGATTTTTCTGGTTCCTTCCCAAGTTTATCCCGTCCTCGTCCGTTTTTGTCACGTCTCCCCGTTTCCAACCCCAGTGAGTCCAAATCCTTTCCCTCGGACCTTTTCTTGGGCACCCGTTTGGCCATCTACCCGGGACCGCCGCGTGGTGGCCAACGGAGGCGCCCAAGTAAAGGTAAAATTTTGCCCCCTTGTTTTTTTCCCCCTGTTCACAAGTCACTTAATTTTTCACCTGTTCTCACACGTTGTTACACGGCTCCAATTAAGTCACGTCAAACCTGCCACCATGTTCAGTACCAGCCATTTTTCCTAGTTCACCTTCCCGAGACCTTGTGCACTCTGCCACTCCCGTACCCTCTACTCCCAAACCTCAATGGCGGCAGGCTGAGGAAGCGACTGCAGGCTCCCGTTCCTGCTCCTCGGCAGCTGCGGCAGGCTCCCGTTCCGGCTCCTCTGCAGCTGCGGCAGGCTCCCGTTCCGGCTCCTCTGCAGCTGCGGCAGGCTCCCGTTCCGGCTCCTCTGCAGCTGCGGCAGGCTCCCGTTCCGGCTCCTCTGCAGCTGCGGCAGGCTCCCGTTCCGGCTCCTCGGCAGCTGCGGCAGGCTCCCGTTCCGGCTCCTCGGCAGCTGCGGCAGGCTCCCGCTCCGGCGGCGCTCGTCCAGCGGCCGCCACCCGTCCTTGCTCCGGCGGCGCTCGTCCAGCGGCCGCCACCCGTCCTTGCTCCGGCGGCGCTCGTCCAGCGGCCGCCACCCGTCCTTGCTCCGGCGGCGCTCGTCCAGCGGCCGCCACCCAACCCTATTGCCTGGCCCCTGCATTACCATTGGGTTCGGCACCGTGGCCGTCCGCCTGAATGGCCCTGTAAAGACCCTGGTGCTTGGCGTCCTGGACGACCTCCTGAACCGCTCAGCCAAGCACCTCACCTTGGGTGGCCTGGATGGCCACCAGACTGACCTGAGGGGTGGACTCTGTACCCTCCTCCAGGCCCCCTTCCGCCCACCCTGGGTTGGTGACTTTTTGGTTGTTTGGGGAACGTCTGGGATCCGTTCCTTTAGAGGGGGGGTACTGTCATGGTCTGTGTTTTGGTTTGGGTTGTGTTTAGTTTTGTTCAATGTTTTCGTCCACCGTGCTGCCAAAGAATTCAATCAATCAATCAAATGTTATTTTTATAGCACTTTTCATACATCAAAAATGCAACCCAAAGTGCTTCACAGATTATGAACAATTAAAATGGCAGGATTATTACAAAAACCCACCCCTCCCATCACCACAGATAAATGCAGACAACCCCCATATGAACAGACATACTCAAACTCTCACACACAGACACAGCATCTATTGACTAACAGTGTAGCGATTGCATTGAGACAGGGCAACATGGCAAGGCACTGGGGAGTCAGGCTAGGAAAGACAACCTGTTGGAGCCATGCACACCGATAAGTGCCACAGCTCGCAACCACTTAGGACGCCATCACAGAAACAATCACAACCGGGGTAGACTGGGTGGGAGTTCCTATGTTTGTGCGGAGATCCCTCAGCCCTCCCGGCTCCAGGAGGCTGCAATATGACATCAGGCACACCGAACACACCACCCGGTGTGGAGGCTCCCATGAGGAGACGCTGGAGTAAAGCTTAAAAAGACTAGAAAACAATAAAACCCCTAAAGGACGATAAGCGATACTATAAAGGATAATAAGAGCTACCATAAAATATGACACAATAAATAAATAGATCTTCTTCTTCTTCTTTTCCTTTCGGCTTGTCCCGTTAGGGGTCGCCACAGCGCGTCATCCTTTTCCATGAGAGCCTATCTCCTGCATCCTCCTCTCGAACACCAACTGCCATCATGTCTTCCCTCACGACATCCATCAACCTTCTCTTTGGTCTTCCTCTAGCTCTCTTGCCTGGCAGCTCCATCCTCATCATCCTTCTACCAATATACTCACTCTCTCTCCTCTGGACGTGTCCAAACCATTGAAGTCTGCTCTCTCTAACTTTGTCTCCAAAACATCGAACCTTGGCTGTCCCTCTGATGAGCTCATTTCTAATTTTATCCAACCTGGTCACTCCGAGAGCGAACCTCAACATCTTCATTTCCGCCACCTCCAGCTCTGCTTCCTGTTTTCTCTTCAGTGCCACTGTCTCTAATCCATACATCATGGCTGGCCTCACCACTGTTTTATAAACTTTGCCCTTCATCCTAGCAGAGACTCTTCTGTCACATAACACACCTGACACCTTCCTCCACCCGTTCCAACCTGCTTGGACCCGTTTCTTCACTTCCTGACCACACTCACCATTGCTCTGGACGGTTGACCCCAAGTATTTAAAGTCCTCTACCTTTGCCATCTCTTCTCCCTGTAGCCTCATTCTTCCCCCACCACCCCTCTCATTCATGCACATATATTCTGTTTTACTTCGGCTAATCTTCATTCCTCTTCTTTCCAGTGCATGCCTCCATCTTTCTAACTGTTCCTCCAGCTGCTCCCTGCTTTCACTGCAGATCACAATGTCATCTGCAAACATCATGGTCCACGGGGATTCCAGTCTAACCTCATCTGTCAGCCTATCCATCACCACTGCAAAAAGGAAGGGGCTCAGGGCTGATCCCTGATGCAGTCCCACGTCCACCTTAAATTCTTCTGTCACACCGACAGCACACCTCACCGCTGTTCTGCTGCCCTCGTACATGTCCTGTATTATTCTAACATACTTCTCTGCCACTCCAGACTTCCGCATGCAGTACCACAGTTCCTCTCTGGGTACTCTGTCATAGGCTTTCTCTAGATCTACAAAGACACAATGTAGCTCCTTCTGACCTTCTCTGTACTTTTCCATCAACATCCTCAAGGCAAATAATGCATCTGTGGTACTCTTTCTAGGCATGAAACCATACTGTTGCTCGCAAATACTTACTTCTGTCCTGAGTCTAGCCTCCACTACTCTTTCCCATAACTTCATTGTGTGGCTCATCAACTTTATGCCTCTATAGTTGCCACAGCTCTGCACATCACCTTTGTTCTTAAAAATGGGCACCAGTACACTTTTCCTCCATTCCTCAGGCATCTTCTCACGCACTAGAATTCTATTGAACAAGCTGGTCAAAAACTCCACAGCCACCTCTCCTAAATGCTTCCATACCTCCACAGGAATGTCATCAGGACCAACTGCCTTTCCATTTTTCATTCTCTTTAATGCCTTTCTAACTTCCCCCTTACTAATCATTGCCACTTCCTGGTCCACCACACTTGCCTCTTCGACTCTCCCTTCTCTATCATTTTCCTCATTCATCAACTCCTCGAAGTATTCTTTCCATCTACCTAGCACACTGCTGGCACCAGTCAACATATTTCCATCTCTATCCTTAATCACCCTAACCTGCTGCACATCCTTCCCATCTCTATCCCTCTGTCTGGCCAGCCTGTATAGATCCTTTTCTCCTTCTTTAGTGTCCAACCTGCCATACATGTCATCATATGCCTCTTGTTTTGCCTTTGCCACCTCTACCTTTTCCCTGTGTCGTATCTCAATGTATTCCTTTCGCCTCTCCTCGGTCCTCTCAGTGTCCCACTTCTTCTTAGCTAACCGTTTTCCTTGTATGATTTCCTGTACTGTGAGGTTCCACCACCAAGTCTCCTTCTCTCCTTTCCTGCCAGAAGATACACCAAGTACTCTCCTGCCTGCTTCTCTGATCACCTTGGCTGCAGTGGTCCAGTCTTCTGGAAGCTCTTCCCGTCCACCGAGAGCCTGTATCACCTCTTCCCGAAAAGCTGCACAACACTCGTCCTGTCTCAGCTTCCACCACATGGTTCTCTTCTCTGCCTTTGTCTTCCTAATTTTCCTCCCCACCACCAGAGTCATCTTACACACCACCATCCTATGCTGTCTAGCCACACTCTCCCCTACCACTACCTTACAGTTGGTAACCTCCTTCAGATTACATCGTCTGCACAAGATGTAATCCACCTGTGTGCTTCTACCTCCGCTCTTGTAGGTCACCCTATGTTCGTGCCTCTTCTGGAAAAAAGTGTTCACTACAGCCATTTGCATCCTTGTTGCAAAGTCTACCACCATCTGTCCCTCCAAGTTCCTTTCCTGGATACCGTACTTACCCATCACTTCTTCATCACCCTTATTACCTTCACCAACATGTCCATTACAATCTGCACCAATTACGACTCTCTCTCTGTCTGGGATGCTCAGAACTACATCATCTAGCTCCTTCCAGAATTTCTCTTTCACCTCTAGGTCACATCCTACCTGTGGGGCATAGCCACTAATCACATTACACATAACACCCTCAATTTCAAATTTCAGCCTCATCACTCGATCTGATACTCTTTTCACCTCCAAGACATTCTTAGCCAACTCTTCTTTTAAAATAACCCCGACTCCATTTCTCTTCCCATCTACACCATGGTAAAATAATTTAAACCCTGCCCCTAAACTTCTAGCCTTACTGCCTTTCCACCTGGTCTCCTGGACACACAATATATCAACCTTTCTCCTAATCATCATGTCAACCAACTCCCGAGATTTTCCTGTCATAGTCCCAACATTCAAAGTCCCCACATTCAGTTCTAGGCTCTGTGTTTTCCTCTTCTCTTTCTGCCGAAGAACCCGCTTTCCACCTCTTCTTCTTCTTCTTCTTCTTTGACTTCGACTTCGACCCACAGTAGCTGAATTTCCAACAGCGCCCTGCAGGTTGACGGCGCCGGTGGCGGACGTTGTTAACCCGGGCCACGACCGATCCGGTATGGAATTCTTTGGATGAACGCTCATATTTGTTTGGCAAGGTTTTAAGCCGGATGCCCTTCCTGACGCAACCCTCTGCATTTATCCGGGCTTGGGACCGGCCTACAGTTTGCACTGACTTGTGCCCCCCATAGGGCTGCATTACACAATAAATAAATAGATAAATGAGTAAAATAAGTAATGCATAAATGCGTAAAATAAAAAGTAGTATATCAGTTAAAAGCGAAACCAAACAAGTGAGTCTTGACCCAACCTTTAAAACCATCAACAGTCTGTGCGTTCCTGATGCCCCCTGGCAGGCTGTTTCAAAGGTGCGCGCCATAATGGCTGAAGGCAGCCTCTCTGTGGGTTTTTGTTCTGGTTTTTGGAACAATTAAAAGGCCACTGCCAGAGGACCTCAGGATCCGTGAGGGTTGATAAAAGGTAAAAGCAAATTGGCTAGATATGATGGCCCAAGACCATTGAGACATTTCAAAACAAATAAAAGAACTTTGAAAATTACCTCATGTGGGATGACGTGGCTGTCTTCTTTCCTCAAGGAGGCAAAATAATAATAATAATAATAAGCGTAATATGTTTCACTATCACGATTTGTGCTTATTGTCTCAAAAAAATGTCAATAAAAACAAAAATTACACTGCAGAACATGTCAAATGAGGAAACGTCCTCTCCTTCTGCACGTGACGTGTGCCAAAATCTGGCTGAAAATCAGAAAACGACTGAGTTTATTTTGGGGGGAATTTTTTTTTCTGTAGACATCATTTGTAAGTCCCGAACAATATACACAGTATTAAATAGGTCCTTAAAGAACATCTCAGAAACTGGTACTTTTACGTTTACACGAGGTTGACTCAGTACTGTACTTCCACTTTTACCAGTCTTTATTTTGTTTTTAAACAGAATGTATACTGCTACTTAAGTACAGAGTGTGAGTACTGACCAAGAGTTTTCATTGCCACCCGCCATGACTGCAATAGCAGCAGTCAGCCAGAGGAGGCGCGAGAGACACGGGACGGTGACAAACTGGCTTGTGCTAACGCTAGCAGCCGGACTGCGGACCCCTGACAGTGTCAGCGTGCGTACTGGCCACACAACTAACTCGAGTACCAGCAAGAGGGGGACGACGACGCGGACTTTTTTGTTTCGAGGAGGGCCCGCGTCGCCTTTTACCGACGTGACGAATTGGGGGAAACGAGCATAAACGCCGTTCACGAGGTAATCTGCTGCATTACCAGTGTTCCCAATTGACATTTGTGGACGATAAGATTATATTGTGCGACTACATCAATGTAGCTCGTTGCGAACGGTTTAGCCTTATTGACATTTGACTCGACGACGTTTGGAGTGTTTTATTAGCACATCTTTAGCATGGTGTTGTTTATGTCAAGCATGGACTTGACTGTGCGAGCGCAGCCTTCGCCAGGCCTGGCCGTGCTAAACTAGCATACCGTCGTCATATTATTGACGTACGGCGGGGAATTAACTATCACAGTTCGCGTTTTGATAACGAGTGCTCTTATTCACATCCATGTAGTGAAATGGTTGGGAAGCAGTAGGCCTGTCCTAGCCCCGATAACACGCTACACGTATTCACTCCTAAGCCAGCAGTTTGGTGAGCTGTGATTGAAGCCTAATAGGCCGCATTGCCTTGCGAATAGATTCCAATTTCGCTGCCAAATCAATTTGTACTGGGGGATACGCTTGCCACGGCTACGCGTTGATGCCGTGTCTTTTTTTGCAACACAATGAAGAAGTCTGCATTGTGCCAGTTTCGACCATCACAAAGCAGGCATGGTCGAAGACAGATGGGAGGTGCTCAGCGTCATGTTACCAGCTGCTAAAGGGGCCGTGGGGGGTTTCATTTATTATTGCCCCCTGGCTTTAATTAACGTTGTCAGTGAGCCCTGCCCGTCAAGTAAATCACCTTAGTACCAACTTTGAATTCGAGAAAGATTATAGTAGATGCACTTGTCAGTTCACTTCATTAGCTAGCCAATGTGACCAATCTAGTTCGGGACTTATGTATATGTGTGTGCATATATATGGAGTTTGCAGTGGTGGAGAACTGCACTGCAGCCTACTTAAGAGCTGTTTTAATGGCGTGCTACCTTATTTTTATGTTAATAGTTCTATTATAATGCAGTAAACCATAATAACAAATGTCAAATCAATACAGCTCCGACATTATATGCTACAACCGTTGTTGGATCTCATTATTATAGTTCATGTGTGCTGCACTGTTTACTAGTTTGCATTGTTGGTGTAATCTATCTCGGCCAAAACCTTGGCTTATTGTCTACTAGAAGTGTTTTCCTCAAGTGAATCCATTTTGGGTGGTAATGTTTGATCCCTCCAACATGACAAGTAGCAGTCATTGCAGCAGCAGCTGATGGAACCTGCCATATGCAATGCCTTCCTATTTGCGTCACTGATAGTGAAGCAGGTCAGGAGCAGAAAGGCTGCCTGCTGGATATGTTAACAAGCATTAGCTGGGGTGAAAGACGGATTTGGCCACCTGGCAAACTTGAGGTGTTTCCAGATTATTAACGGTGTATCATTAAGCAACCTTCTCATGGCCAATCCTCTTGAAACCAAGACTAGTATGTGTTTTTTAATATGAACATTGATGGTGCACAACACGTGTGATTAAGATATTAACCACTTTAAAACCTAAAGAACATAAAACAAATATTGTTAAACATCAAATTTTGGCACATTCAAATACCGCTTCATGAACCATTGGAAGATGTCTGTTCGGCAACCATCTACAACCATGCGTTTCTAGTTCCATTGATGCTCCATGAGAATCATATTTACCTTGAGGCATCTATGAGTCTTCATATTGCATATTGTTATCTCACCTTTCATGAGACTGGGATTATCTATTTTGGCCACCAAACAGGTCCTTTTTAAATTTACAACAAAGATATGGGTTGCCATCTAGCTAGCTATCTTGTTGTGAGTCTAAAGTAACTGGGTGGGTCAGGGGCCCGTGTAGATAAGAGACCTTGTTTTGTAACTCAAGTGAACCAGCACCAGTGAGATGGGGTCCTCACAGCTGTTTGTTACAGCTGTTTCTTTTGGTCACATGATTCAGGTTTCAGAAGGAACACAGATATTAACACAAGATGAATGAAAATTGTAATTGTATTAATTTAGTATGTTCTATGTGTTAAATAAAATATGTGAGGATCTTCACATCAATTGTTCAAGGGTGCGCGTGGCTTAAAATCTACTGGAGAGGTTGTACAACAAGATACTACTGTACTTACTGTGTGAACACAAGTATTTCCTCAAATCAGTTTGACAAGATTGGACTAGTATTAGAGCTGAAGGAGGAGTTTTCAACCATTACATGACTTGTTTGCCTCTTGACACTCTACGAAGCAATTTGAAATCACAGGATTAATGCTGTTTTTATATTTCTATTTCCTTCAGGAAATAAATGTATATGCTCTCAATTGAATTATATGATTAAGGCAGTCACTGATCACAACATTAGGCACACTTGCATTATGTATACGTAAGAGCTATGTTTAAAATGTACTCATTATGTGCTGACGGTCTTGCATACATGCATAAATACCTTACATACTGGAGCCCTACATGGTGTTCTTTATCCAGTGTTATCATTTTTTTCAGCCTCTGTATGAACATGTCTGCTGTCACGTCTGCATGGAATCATTTGAGAGAGTCACCCGGTAGCCTCTGTGTATCGTTTCACAGGGTTTTGCAATTATCTCCAACTTGTTCAAACGTGTTGTCATTGGCAGAATGCTACTTTCATGCCCTATAAATTGGCTTGATTGCAACTTCTTTTCCATGTTGACATTTGACAACTCAGGTGGAGCGCGCGCTGCCCAGTTTCTCGTGGTAACCCACCGCCATGCCGTTCCCCTTTGGCAAGTCCCACAAGTCGCCGACGGACATCGTCAAGAATCTTAAGGACAGTATGACGGTGCTCGAAAAGCACGACATTTCTGACAAAAAGGCTGAAAAGGTAGGCTGAATCTAACACAATTACTCCTGTGCTTTTGGGCATATTGTCTGTTTGTACATGTATAGCACTTTTATGCATTATGTAATAATTCAGTATTCACGTGCATCTTATATATTCAGGCTACAGAAGAGGTGTCAAAGAGCCTAGTGGCCATGAAGGAAATCCTGTATGGGACTAATGAGAAAGAGCCCCAGACGGAAGCAGTGGCCCAACTCGCTCAGGAGCTCTACAACAGTGGCTTGCTCAGCACACTGATAGCAGACCTGCAACTCATTGACTTTGAGGTAAAAGATTATTGCTGAAGAAGAAAACGCAAGTACCCAGCTATTGAGAATGGCTATGTATTTGACAGTGCATGATGAAGTTGTATGTATCATACATGCAAATCAGTCGCCTTTTGGCAAAATTCGCCGTTTTGAACTCAAAATAGCCCATTTATGTAAATCCTATATATCCGAGATAGATTGCTTGGGGGAGGGGAGTTGCCGTCACTGACGTTATAGGCTGTTTCGTACTCCTTGAACGCTGGCAGCTAGATCCATTCCACACATCCACCATTCACACACAGATGAATACTACTCCGCTGCGGACTAATATGTGGCCTGAGTTTTCGCCTGTGCGCTCGCAGTCACAGGCGTTGACGAGACCAGAAAAAACTTCTGCCACTTCTGCTGTTGCTACGTTACAATGATCTAAATGTCGCTCGCTACTTTTATTTATTAATTATTGCTTATTTATCAACTATTTCGCGTGCGAGACTACGACTTCGACTTCCACATCGGGCGCTGTTTGCGCCATCCAATTTCAAGTTCACCAATCAAAAGAAAGTCAAATGACCTCACACATTGGGCTTCCCGGACACAGGTATTCACACTAGATAAGCCTCCCCCGCTGACCGTCGTGCCTACGTGGTGGCCATGTTGGGAAGGTCGTCGTTACCATGAAGGCAACGGTGTGCTACTCGTTTACATTTAGATGAACAAAAAACAGCTTTCATGTATTGTAGTATTTGTCTGGCACTGTCTGCCCAAATGTAGATATTTCAGCCCACTTATAACTTGAGGAAAGACCGTGCAGTAAATTGTAGATGTTTTTTTTGTAATTTTGACTGCGCACACACAGACACAGCATCAGAATGTGTACCTTCACATTTTATTTTGTATTTTTATTTTTTTTTTAATTTATGTTCATGCTGTGGTACAAAAAAAAAATCAGAAGTTACTCACTATGTACTCAGTACGAGTAATAATTTCATTGCATACTTTTTACTCAAGTAATTTTTGGGAGGACTACTATTTACTTGAGTCACATTATTGTCACGTAACAGTACTGTTACTTGAGGACAATGTTTGGCTACTCTACCCACCTCTGGAGCGGACATCCTCTATTGCTACTCTTACATTTAAGCAACATTTTTGCTCATCAGATCAGCTAGTGTGGTATTTGTTGCGCTGGTCTTTTGTATTTTCACATTGAGGTGCTGCGGGTCAGGGCCCTGGTTGTGGTCCCAAGTGGAACCGCGAAGCACACGTAACATCGGTGACAAGAGCTGATCTGCTAGTACATTTTGTATTAATTAGGAAGAGCTTTGTCGGTGGAATTCTTTCCCATTCTTGCTTGATGTACAGCTTCAGCTGTTCAACAGTCCGGGGTCTCCGTTGTCGTATTTTACGCTTCATAATGCGCCACACATTTTCAATGGGAGACAGGTCTGGACTGCAGCCAGGCCAGTCTAGTACCCGCACTCTTTTACCACAAAGCCACGCTGTTGTAACACGTGCAGAATGTGGCATTGTCTTGCTGAAATAAGCAGGGCCGTGATATCCTTTACACATTGATGTCGGTTTTTGATGCAGTGCCGCCTGAGGGATCGAAGGTCACTGGCATTCAATGTTGGTTTTCGGCCTTGCCGCTTACATGCAGTGATTTCTCCAGATTCTCTGACCCTTTTGATGACATTGTGGACCGTAGATGATGAAATCGCTAAATTCCTTGCAATTGTACATTGAGGAACATTGTCCTTAAACTGTTCGACTATTTTCCTACACACTTGTTCACAAAGAGGTGAACCTCGCCCCATCTTTGCTTGTGAATGACTGAGCAATTCAGGGAAGCTCCTTTTATCCCCAATCATGGCACCCACCTGTTCCCAATGAGCCTTTTCTTTCACCTGTGGGATGTTCCAAACAGGTGTTTGATGAGCATTCCTCAACTTTCTCAGTCTTTTTTGCCACCTGTCTTAGGAGTTCAAACTAATGTTTTTCGACATTCGTTGTCACTGTTGAGAGAAAATTCTTATATTTTTCAGCATTTTATTTGCCTTATCTGCTTATTATATGTTTGTGTTATTGTTTTAAATATTGAATATGAGTGTTGTTAACAAAAGGCTTTAATAAAAATTTTAACTACTCTCTAGCTTCTTTGGTTTTCAGTACAATGTTTTAAAACTGGCTATTTAAAAAAAAATTGTGATAAATCAAGATCGGACGATATAAAAAAATAATTGTGATCTGTGGTCTAGTGTGTAGTGTAGAGATATGTTCAGGAATAATGAAGTTGTACTGTTTTACTAATTTGAAGCTGTTTTTGGATCAGAATTTCTATCGGCGATATCACACAAAACGCCTGTTCTCTCCTCAGTGACAGCATTCAAAGAATATGAATAGATAAATAACCTAAAGAAGTTCTTTAAAACATTCAGACCTCAGAAGAATTATAAACAGTGGAGTGACGGTATTCAGAGTGTTCATGGAGAAGTTGATCTGGTGATGTAATTAATAACATGTAAACAGTACATGTTGCAGTTGTAATGCAAACTTACCAGCTGTGGTGTCACTAAACAAGCACCAGAAGTTTCTCGGATGCACACAGGTGGATGAGACGGCGTTTCTGACTCTACTAAAAGAAATTGTTGTAATATTGTCTTTGCGCTGTCGTTTTTTGACATTGATTTCTTTGATCCCTAAAGTGCTCACTTTTACTAAGTGAGCCAAATGAGACGCTTCATCTGTTATCATCTCATATATCACATTAACCCAACAAACCTGCGAACACACCCAGAAGACAGTAGTAGGTAATTTCAAGACATTTGCTAAGTGTAACACAGTGTTTCAACACATTCCATTTTCAGCATGCCTAATCAGATCATTGCAACTGCTGCAACTTAATGTAGGTTTTCAATGTTATTTTTTTTTCATTGAACTTTAAGTGCAGTAAATTTGAATTAAATCATTTAATTAGTTTTTAAAATGTTCTATATTTAGGCGCAGTGCTAATTCAACCTACATAATGTCAAATGGGCTTATATTAATATTAAATATACTTTTTCGGAATGAAACTTCTGTCATCATTTTTGATGACCACTTCGGCCTTCTTTGCTACTGTATTTTAATGTTGGTCATGATGGTGGTATTTGGAAAGCTATTTTTTGGGGGCGGTAGTTCTGGTGTAAAAAAAAGTTTGAGAACTCCTGATAAACAATGGCTGCCGGGTGGGATAAAATGGTCCTGCTTTTAAGTGGACGCAAGAAAAATTTCAATCTATTCGTCCATCCTCCATGCACCTTATCCTGTGCCTATCCCAGTTGGTGCTGTTGTCTCAAGGGGAGAACTTGTATGCATTATGTGGGTGTTTGATAGGTAGCTCGGCCCACCTCCTATTGTTTGACATTGAACAACACCGTGTTGTTACATTGAACAACACCGTGTTGTTACATTGAACAACACCGTGTTGTTACATTGAACAACACCGTGTTGTTACATTGAACAACACCGTGTTGTTACATTGAACAACACCGTGTTGTTACAATAATCACCGCTAGATGGCAGAAGAAAACCGCAATGATTATAGGTATGGCTGTAAGTGTAAATGCTTGCCTGTCTCATTTCTTGTAATAATAACAGTAATTCTTGGTGTATTCTGTCATTAAAATGAAATGTTGAGTCAAGTCATGGTGTTGGGAACATGTTGATAATGACACTGTCTCTGTGTTGATGCATATCAAAGCTCTGTTTCTGCCATGTGCCACCAGAGCAGCTCCCTGGTGCTTCCCTGACTCATGCACTTGTGTCATCAGTAGCAGTGTTGTGTGATCTGCCACTTCTTCTTTCACCTTCCCTCATACTTCCTGCTGTTAGATTATGGTTGAGAAATATGCATCACAAAATACATACATGGAAGTGTGTGACCATGCTGTCATCTTATTGTTCTGCATTTCTACCTCATTGGGTTGTTGGTTGAGGAGTGTGTTGTAAAAATGTCTTCATTGTACTGTGCTTTATCAAATGTATTTATTAGGGCTGCACTAACAATTATTTTGATAATCGATTAATCTGTCAATTATTTTTTTATTAAACGATGAATTGGATATATATTTTTTTATTTCCCTTCCTTTATTCAAAAACAGGATATTATTTCAAATTAACAGTGCAGAAAATGCACGAACATAAATTGATTATGAGTCAGTTAAGGGTTAGGTTGCTAAAATGTCAGAAAATAGGCACAAATGTTAATCATAAAGCAAAAACATTTTCGATTAAACACAAAGATGATCAGTCTGCTTTCATGACAAACTACAGAAATTAGATAAATTCAGAGGATTCAGACAATTTTTAATTTAACAAGGTCTCTAAACGATCAAAATAGTTGTCGATTAATTTGATAATTGATTGTCGATTAATGGATTGTTGTACCTCTAGTAATTATTGTTTTTGTGTTTTACACCCAGGGCAAAAAAGATGTAGCTCAGATCTTCAACAACATTTTGAGACGTCAGATTGGTACTCGGACACCGACGGTGGAGTACCTCTGTACCCAGCAAAATATACTCTTCATGTTACTAAAAGGGTAGGAGACATTTCCAGGGTCTACACAAATAAAAAAGTAATGTGGTAACAACTTCTCAAATGACCTGTAAATGGTTGATGTTCCTTAAACAATAATTGTCTAATGGCTCTGGCAGATTTTAATTTGTTCTGAGATGATGATTGACCACCAAAATTGTGAACAATACATGTGCAACCATACTCTGCTGTATGTGTATTTGTAGGATTATTGCTTGTTGTTCAGTGAGCCTGTTATTGTGCTGTGCAGGTACGAGTCTCCAGAGATTGCCCTCAACTGTGGGATCATGTTGAGGGAATGTATCCGACATGAACCACTGGCCAAAATCACACTGTGGTCAGAGCAGTTTTATGACTTCTTCCGATATGTGGAGATGTCCACGTTTGATATTGCCTCAGATGCATTCGCCACTTTCAAAGTAAGGAGGCTGCATTGTGATACTGCACACCCGCAAACATTTCATCATTTCCTGATGTTTTTCTTTATGAAATAATTTGAGTTCTGAAAGGTTGTCACATTAACAGAAAGTTGCTTGACATGTTGAGTGATGCATACAAGACCCGTTGCAAAGTGAACTGGAGGTTAAAATATTCGCTATGATGAAGACCTCTGTAATTGTATCAGTCTTACAATGAAAGGTCAGTTTAAAAAGTCAGGTAACATTATTGTTTCAAATTCAGATACTTATTTTTTGTGAGGTCACAGTTTTAGTTGGACTCATGTACAATTAATAATTATTTCCACCAATATGACTTCTGCACTGTAACCTAAAAGATACTTTACGATTCAGATTTATCAATTACAGATATTTTGTTCTCATCTTTTCTAAGGTGTTTCTCCCCCACCCCCCCAGCTGTCTAAACAGAAAAAATGTGAGCAGACAGTGTCATTGTCAAGTCTAAATTTGTTGTGAATTTGATTGTAGGACCTCCTCACAAGACACAAGCTACTGAGTGCAGAGTTTCTGGAACAACATTATGACAAGGTAAGTGTGCTATGTTTCCTTGTCTGGTTGTTATGTGCGACATTGATCCATGTTAAATGTGCAAGTCATCATCATAATCATCATCATCGAGGGAATAAATTGTGTACATTTACCACTCAACTTCGGATCCTTAAACACTAAATAATTTCCTTTTCTTGTCAGTCATATTGCTGTTAGTGCTGCCTTAAGCCATTTTTTGTGAAACTATTCCTTGACCAAATTGCTCATCAGCATCTGTTCTGCTTTTCTCCCCTCTGTAGTTCTTTAGTGAATACGAGAAGTTACTCCACTCTGAAAACTATGTGACAAAAAGGCAGTCTCTCAAGGTAAGAGCATTGACCCCATACCATAAACAGGTCTCACAGAGGTATTATTAGGAATCCCACTCGCGCTCTAGACAGGACATGCCCCGCTGTAATATGATTGGCTCCTGCATCACGGGAAGAGCAGGCTATGTAGTGTAATGAGATCCTCGTCCCAAATATCACATTTGTACAAAATACAAATCAGATGTTTGGTTATGGTTTTGTTAAGGGTTAGGGTTGGGGTTAAGGTGGTTAGGGTCAGTGGGATTCAAATTAAAGCTGCCACACTTTTGTCACATACAGTACGTTTTTTTCTGTCTGGAAGAAGTAGTGCGTTTTCTACTGGGATACAGCAGCCAGTAATATTGGAGTAGGGAGTGTCCTTCCTAGAATACGAGTGGGATTCCTCATAACGCCTCACAGAGCTATTTAATATGGAAGTCCATTTCCGCCACTAAAAACACACTTGACCAGTAAAAAAAAAAAAAAAAAAAAAAAAGTATTATTTTTAACAATGCACGAAGGCCGTTTCTGCAAGTAATTTTTTTATTTTTTTATTTCTTTGTTCACAAACGGCGGAGCCTGTTTCTGCCAGCAAATTTTATTTTTTTTAATGAATGTATGTATGCTAGCAACGTGTGGGGGAGTTAAAAATAAAGTAAGAAAAATCACTGGCGGAAACAGGTCCCGCCATTATGAGTTAAAAAAAAATACTGGAGGATATGGGCTTTTTGCCAAGTAAAAATCTGTTTTTATATATATATATATATATATATATATATATATATATATATACACACACACACACACACATACACAAATACACGCACACACAGTGGGGCAAAAAAGTATTTAGTCAGCCACCAAGTGTGCAAGTTCTCCCACTTAAAAAAATGAGAGGCGCCTATAATTTTCATCATAGGCATACCTCACCTATGAGAGACAAAATGAGAAAAAAAAAATCCAGAAAATCGCTGTCAGATTTTTAAAGAATTTGTTAGCAAATTATGGTGGGAAATAAGTATTTGGTCACCTAGAAACAAGCAAGATTTCTGGCTCTCACAGAACTGTAATTTGTTCTTTAAGAAGCTCCTCTGTCCTCCACCCGTTACCTGTATTAATGGCACCTGTTTGAACTAGTTATCAGTATAAAAGACACCTTTCCACAACCTCAAACAGTCCCACTCCACTATGGCCAAGACCAAAGACCTGTCAAAGGACACTTGAAACAAAATTCTAGACCTGCACTAGGCTGGGAAGACTGAATCTGCAATAGGTAAGCAGCTTGGTGTGAAGAAATCAACTGTGGGAGCAATTATTAGAAAATGGAAGAGATACAAGACTAGAGTTTACACTTTACATCTGATCGGCCTGATCGGTTTCAGCCGATAATTAACATTTTATGCTGATCGGCTTTAATGTCATCATTCGCCAATCCGATCAATGACATCATTGTTCGGCTCCGCAAAAGACATTTACCTCGCGTCGCTATCATGTACAGTATATTTGAATTGAAAAGCTAGTTTATTTTTAGCCTTGTCGTGTGTCTTTTGACGTCGGACTGTAAATATCTGACAACCAATAGTTATTTAAAAAAAAAAAAAAAACATGTCGGCGGTGTGGGACAGACAACATGTAATGCGTGGATCAGACTACAAGACAAATTTGGTGTTTCACGATTGCACTATGTCAGACTACTGCAATAAAATCATGTATTCCGATACCACCGCGTCCCGTCTTTTATGATCACTGAGCTATCTTGTCAACTCATAAACGTGACCGGATACAGTCGTTACCATGGCGACGATATTGCGATGTGTGTATTATAAGAACAAAATGGGGAAAAACGTGTGCTGGTGGTCACTGGTGCTCGGGAGATTACGTTAATTTAAGGCTTGCTTGAGGTATGTTCACGTACTTTTAAATGCCTCGCAAGCAGACAACAAAACGTTATGTAGCCTAGCAAGCTAGTGCTAGCACGAACGGTTGTGCGTAAACATCCCGGTGTGTTTTCAAATTATGCTCTAAAGTTTCGGTGTGTGAAGTAATTTAATAAAAATAAAGTAATTCAACTACAGTAAGTTAGCTCCCATTATTTCTGTCATGTTGCAGTGTTGGTTTGACCTGACTGATAAGAATACATGAGCTAACTAGAACAGTGATTTCCAACCTTTATGGCGCGAAGGCACATATTTTACAATTGGAAAATCTCACGGCACACCAACAAACAAAAATGTCACAAAAGTAGATGCACAGTAATTACTGTATGTACTTTCTGCCATCTAATAGAAGAGCATTTATTTGTTCTGTCTGTCACATTGCCTCATCATAAATAGAGGAACAAAGATACATTATTTCTTGTAAATTTTTAATAATTTTTTGACCAGTTGGTAAAATTTTATAATTTCCAACAGCACCCCTGAAGATTGCTCATGGCATTACTAATGTGCCATGTGCCACGGCACACTGGTTGGGAATCACTGGACTAGAGAATGAATACTTAAAATACTCAGTATACAGTTCACAAGTATATACAGTAAATCAACAAATCATTTAAATAGAAGCATTGCTTCAACTTGTGATCGGATCGGTTATCGTTTTTTAAAACTCGCTGATAGGTCCCAAAAATCCTGATCGTGTAAAGCCTATACAAGACCACTGATAATCTCCCTCGATCTGGGGCTCCACGCAAGATCTCAGTTTGTGGGGTCAAAATGATCACAAGAACGGTGAGCATAAATCCCAGAACCACACGGGGGGGGATTACCATCAGTAAAACACTACTATGCCAGGGACTCAAATCCTGCAGATACAAAGGGTATAGACCAAAGAATTGAGATTAACTTTTGTTATTGACCAAATACTTATTTTCTACTGTAATTTGCTAATAAATTCTTTAAAAATCAGACAATGTGATTTTCTGGAGTATTTGTTTTTCTTTCTTCATTTTGTCTCTCATAGGTGAGGTATACCTATGATGAAAATTATAGCCCTCTCTCATCGTTTTAAGTGGGAGAACTAGCACAATTGGTGGCTGACTAAATACTTTTTGTGCCACACTGTGTGTGTGTGCGTGCGCGCATATATACACATACACACACACACATCTATATCTTTTCGGCTTGCCACAGTGTGTCATCCTTTTCCATGTAAGCCTATCTCCTGCATCCTCCTCAGTAAAACCAACTGCCCTCCATCCTCATCATCCTTCTACTAATATACTGACTCTCTCTCCTCTGGATGTGTCCAAACCATCGAAGTTTGCTCTCTCTAACTTTGTCTCCAAAACATCTCACCCTGGTTGTCCCGCCGATGAACTAATTTCTAATTTTATCCAACCTGGTCACTCCGAGAGAGAACCTCAACATCTTCATTTCCGCCACCTCCAGCTCTGCTGCCTGTTGTCTCTTCAGTGCCACTTTCTCTAATCCGTACATCATGGCTGGCCTCACCACAGTTTTACAAATTTTACCCTTCATCCTAGCAGAGACTCTTCTGTCACATAACACACCTGACACCTTCCTCCACCCGTTCCAACCTGCTTGGACCGGTTTCTTCACTTCCTTACCACACTCACCATTGCTCTGGACTGTTGACCCCAAGTATTTAAAGTCCTCCACCCTTGCTATCTCTTCTCCCTGTAGCCTCACTCTTCCCCCACCACCCCTCTCATTCATGTACATATATTCTGTCTTACTTCAGCTAATCTTCATTCCGCTGCTTTCCAGTGTATGTCGCCATCTTTCTAACAGTTCCTCCACCTGCTCCCTGCTTTCACTGCATATCACAATGTCATCTGCAAACATCATGGTCCACGACGATTCCAGTCTAACCTCATCTGTCAGCCTATCCATCACCACTGCAAACAGGAAGGGGCTCAGGGCTGATCCCTGATGCAGTCCAACCTCCACCTTAAATTTGTCTGTCACACCTACAGCACACCTCACCATTGTTCTACTGCCCTCGTACATGTCCTGTATTATTCTAACATACTTCTCTGCCACAGTACAACAGTTCCTCTCTGGGTACTCTGTCATAGGCTTTCTCTAGATCCACAAAGATTGTGTCTTTGTGGATCCTTTGTGCTCCTTCTGACCTTCTCTGTACTTTTCCATCAACATCCTCAAGGCGAATAATGCATCTGTGGTACTCTTTCTAGGCATGAAACCATACTGTTGCTCGTAAATACTCACTTCTGTCCTGAGTCTAGCCTCCACTACTCTTTCCCATAACTTCATAGTGTGGCTCATCAACTTGGTTAAGTTGACTCAACTCCTCTATAGTTCCCACAGCTCTGCACATCACCCTTGTTATTAAAAATGGGCACCAGCAAACCTTTCCTCCATTCTTCAGGCATCTTCTCACCTGTTAGAATTCTATTGAACAAGCTGGTCAAAAACTCCACAGCCACCTCTCCTAGATGCTTCCACACCTCCACAGGAATGTCATCAGGACCAACTGCCTTTCCATTTTTCATCCTCTTTAATGCATTTTTCATCCTCTTTAATGCATGTCTAACTTGTAACAGAACATCCTACCTGTGGGGCATAGCCACTAATCACATTATAAATAACACCCTCAATTTCAAGTTTCAGCCTCATCACTCGATCTGATACTCTTTTCACCTCCAAGACATTCTTAGCTAACTCTTCCTTTAAAATAAACCCTAATTTATTTCTCTTCCCATCTACACCATTGTAAAATAATAATAATAATAAATAATTTCACTGGCAGGAATGGGCTTCCATTATTTAAAGGTTTGTTGTATTGTTGTTTTTTGTTTTTTTAGAACCATCCCGTTATTGTGAGTACCATCTAGTGGTGAACGAGCACCCATTGTTTTGTGTTTTCTTGCCAGTCGCTCAGACCGCATACAGTAAATAACTGAATTGATAAATTGTCATCTGTTTTCTCACTGCAAAATGACAGTTACTGGGAGAGTTGCTCCTTGACCGGCACAACTTCAGCATCATGACCAAATACATCAGCAAGCCAGAAAATCTGAAACTCATGATGAATTTGCTACGTGACAAGAGCCGCAACATCCAGTTTGAGGCGTTCCATGTTTTTAAGGTAAAATACTTCTGAGGAAAATTCAAAACATTTTGACAGGCAATACAATGCAGTAGGCTCAGCATATATTATGATAGATTTAATAATTTGAGATGTTTTTCTAGCCATCCATTTTCTGTACCGCTTATCCTCACCATGCATGTTTTTGGGCTGTGGGAGGAAACCGGAGTAGCCGGAGAAAACCCACGCGGGCACGGGGAGAACATGCAAACTTCACACAGGCGAGGCCGGATTTAAACCCGGTCTTAAGAACTGTGAGGCAGACGTGCTATAAGTTTAGATGGTTGTCATAAAATAAAATAAAAATAACACAAATTAAACCTAGGCATTGTGGGTACCACCCACAGCACACACTTGAACGTGTTCTTTTCTGCCTCCTGTGTCAGGTGTTTGTGGCCAACCCTAGCAAGACGCAGCCCATCCTGGACATCTTACTGAAGAACCAGGCCAAGCTCATCGAGTTCCTCAGCAAGTTCCAGAATGACAGAACAGAAGACGAACAGTTCAATGATGAAAAGACCTACCTGGTCAAACAGATCCGGGACCTCAAGAGACCCACCCACCAGGAGGCCTGAGGCAGGGTGCCAAGGACAAGGAGGGGGCGGAGCCACCATTTCTTGGCTGCTTAACGGACCCATCAACTGCTGCTGTTCTGGTCTCTGAACAAAATTTCAGCAAACAAACTTAAGACAACAAAAACATGGATTTGAAGTTGTTGGGAAGTTGCCAGCCCATCAGTGAACATTGTTCATTGTGTATTTCTTTTCCCCCCTAGAGTTTTTGTTTAAAGGAAAACAGTAGATGCTGCTGCTTTCATGCACCTTGAACCACATATGGTCCAATAACACATTTGTCCATCATAAACAAGTCAGTTAACCATGAAGGCAGACTTCTAACTTGAGACACGCATAGGAAGTCAAGATTTTCAGTCTTACTGAACACTCGTATAGCGTTTAACAGCTACAGATTCATACACACCCTCAGCAAGAATATGGCCTCAAACTTTTATGATGGAAATGGTACGAGAAACATGGTTACCTTTTCCCGCATGCCTTGGAAGGTGACAGATGGGTGTCTGCACCTGATGGCGGCGCTGCTGTGGCCTGACCAGTGTGGCTGTCATGTTCAGCGGTCCGACAGTTACATGCGTCAATGCCTTCATCAATACAGTGTGTGGCGACAACTCTGATGCCATGACACGCGCTAGTCTTGACCCCCTGTGAGCTGTTAAATGACCCAGCACTGAAAATACTCAAGCGAAGGAAGAGAGATGTAACTAATGAAAGCTCCAAAGTCCTCCTTCTGTTCTTTTCGTAGACAGGGAGAACATGTAAATATGCTTTTTTTTTTTCTTTGTAGATTATTTTTTTGTTAACCTTAACATAGGAATATATTATTTGTATTTACCTTAAACATGAAAGTTAATGGTAATCAAATTACTTTCGAAACCTTAAGTGAGACAAGTGTCATTGTTTTTACATTTCATTTTACTGCTGAAATGGTTGCTGGGTTTCTTGTACGTAACTTAAAGGGCAGCTCCCAGTTAGCTACCCATATTTAACAGTGGTGACAAATTCATTTTTTTGCCATGGGCTACATTGTAGTAATGGTTTCCCTCAGATGGCCGTTTTGACTGTGAGCCCATATAAACATCATCACCTCATTATTACATATACAAGACAAATTGACGGACAACTAATTGGTGAGTAAAAAAAAAAAAAAAAAAAAAAAAAGTTCACTATTCAATTTATTTTAAAAAAGGGATTGGTAACGAAAATGCTAGCAATGTCTCAAAACTACTAGAAGTGAAGACAATTTGCAAATTTGGTATTTTAGCAAGAAACATCTCAGTGCACATGATCGACTTGTGCGTGCCACATAAAATGATGTGGTGTGCCGGGTCTGGACTCCAGGCCTCGAGTTTGACACCTGTGCTATAAGATATTAATAAAATGCACAAAGAATGAAACGGAATAATAGAAAGGGATCAGCTTGATTTGTCAGCACTTTGCTGGTTGGATGGCTCTAACATCACTCCTGGATAGGAAAGGAAGGTTGAAATCAGTAACCAATTCCCTGCTTAGTAACTAACTAACTAAATTGGAGATGAGCACATGTGCACTGAGGTGTCCCCACTCCTCAATATCAATGATTTGTATTTGCCTCGTCATCCTGACCTATGGGCTTGTTTCTTGGGAAGTGCTTTTACGGTAACTTCAGCAGGACCTTGGTGGCTTTCTTAGGCCCTCGTTTTGTAGTCATTTAATGGAATATAATGCCAGTACAATGAGTGTTACACATTTGTGGCTAAGAATATACTATGAGCATCATGGTTTGTCCTTATGGTACTATAGACAAAGCTATGAGCAGAATTGCAATGAGTTGACATCGTCCACATAGTGTCAACTATAGATTCAAACAGGTCAGAAAGGTCACAGCACTGCTCACTCAGAGCCCAGCTCCTCCATGCACATTGAACATGCATGTTCCTACACTGGCTGTGCATGATGCTGTCCTAATGGTGTTCTACTGGAATTGTTAATTTAACAACTTTGAAATGTCACATTGAACTTAGCTTGTATGCAGCTTTTGACACCAATTTCAGCATAAAACTTTCAGAAGTGTCAAAGGCCCGAGCCCTATGAGAATAAAGGGGGAAAAATGAAATATGATGAAGCTGCTATCATTTTTTTTCTCTACTAAGAAACCAAAAACTAATGAGGTACTGTTAATCACGAGAAAGAATGTACGCAGGTAATGCTCTGCAACTGGATGTCGGGTAACAATAGTCCTTCATAAATGCTGTGTATTATCGCTTGCAGTAGCGTAGAACTGTACTGCAGCACATGAAGTTGGCGTTAGATTTATTTTAGATATTTTCAATTCACCAATGCATGGGATCATTAAAACTGAATCACTAAATGCACAGTGTAAGAAAAAAAAAAGAAGATGCGCCCTTTAAGAGTGGAAAATGTGAGGGGAGGGGGAACAGCCCACTTCCGGCGGGGAGAGAAACGGAAGGGAAAGCAGTTGAGCGGTGACACGGTGGCCCTTCTGAAAGGTGAAGGTTTTGTTTGTGGCCCGCCATTCAGCAAACATGGGGAAGATCACTTTCCAGCCTGTCGCGGGCCAGAAAGGAGGTCAAGAGAACGATGGCGACAAGAACAAAATCCTCATCCCCCATCCGATGGTGAGTTCAAGTTCCTTGTGGTTGTTCGATTGTAACGCGATATGAGGGCGCATCGTGTATCGCCATTTGGTTGAGTACAAAAGCTGCCGGAGCTGTGATGCCTTCCTCTTATAGTGCGTTCATTTCAGCCTCCATTCGTTTTAGGGAGTGTGGCAACCCGTCAACGAAATAGTATTATGCAGACGCTAACGCGCAAAGCCAGTCATTTGCAGAGATCGATCTAGTGATATCATATAGTGCAGTCTTTCTTTTCCGTAGATCTATTTATTGCAGTCTGTCGACAAGGATTTACCACAACATCTAGATTAGACCTGCACACGTTGACCATAGGGCAGGGCTAGAAAACTGCACCAGCTTTTTGCTGACAAGATGGCAGATGCAAGTGCAATTGAAGTGTTCACAGGAGCGCAGACATCAGCTGGGTCTGGAATTGCAAGGTGACGATCGACGGGGAATGCTGCCAAACTGCAGTGCTTTGTGTGCCGCTGACTTTGAGACAAACGGGCCCCGTGCTGTGAAATAAAAGATGCGAGAACACAAAGGGATGCGTGTCACACAATGTGTTCTGTCCAAATGTTCCCATTCAGTGTGTCACACCGATTAGGACCCGACGTGTCGGCGCTGGCTGCACATCTTTTCATCAAAAGCATCAATAACTCAACACAGCCTGGTGCATTGACGAAGATCAGACTAACAAGAACAGATGCATGTTTGCAATAACCTAGTTTATTTCGATTGCAAGCTTTTATGACCTAATTATTTACAGTCTTTTAACATTTAGCTGTCTTTATATTACTCGATGCAAACAGCCAGCAGCACCAAGTGCTGCGAGTTCAAGTATAGCAGATGATCTATTACATAGTGACACCCTGCCAACAAAGGAAGGGTGCTGTGGTAGTGGCAGATGGGCTGCGAGACTGGAGGCGTCGGCGCTTGATTCACACCATCTCAGTCGGGTTCTTCTTTGCCAAGTCCGCGCATCACTTCCTCTGGTCCTTGCAGCATTCCGAGCCTGAGACGGGCCTGAAAATGGAAATTTACTTGCACGAGAAGCGTGAAATATTAGAAACACTTCTTAGCATGACACAGTATATCCCCCAACAATCTACAATAACTGTTAAATAAATCCTAACTGTAAATTAGTAGTATACATGCAGTGTCCTTCGGTTATCCTTGCTCTCAAGAAACGAGAGACATGTGTAACATCATTTTTAATAAATAACAAGGTGCTTCTCGCTCACGGAGTTCTCAAAATAAGTGCAAAGCAAGCTTGTTTATTTGTCACTCCGAGTAAAGGTTTACTGCAAAACTGACATAAAACAAAAGACAGTCAAAGGTTTTCTACTTCAACACTGAAATGGTCAACCAGGGGCAAAGGTGACACATGCTGGATGCCATTTTAGCCAGGCCCAGCAAAAGCAGCAAAATTGAAATGGTGAAAAACAGTTTATCGCTATTTCTCCACAAATGGGTAGTACACAGTTGCACATATTTTCACCAGTTATCTTCAGGTCGTTCACATTCGGACTTGCCTGCCCTGTATACTGTAAAAACGATTGCTTAAAAAAGTGGGATATACAGTAGCTGAGGAGCAAAAGATAAAGCTCAATATAGCGGGGGTTCGCTGTTTCTCGGCAGTGGCTAAATTTCAGTCTATTTAGGCACTCGGATATTCTGTCACTGGTGTCAATGAAGTTCAGTGAGACGGAAAGTGTTTGATGGAAGGTACCTGCAAATGTTCGATGAGTTTCATTGAGTGTGTTTCCCAGGATGAGGAGGAGGATGAGCTTGTCCTACCATTGCGCTCCAAGAAGTCGCCTCTCAACGGGCTGTGCTGTCTGACGTTCGGCCTGGTTGTCTTCATGGCCGGTCTGGTCCTCGCCTCCATCTACGTGTACCGCTACTACTTCATACCTCACGTGGGCCACCTTTTTGTCTTTCGTTACTGCAAAACATGTATTTAGAAAATGGGGAATTAAACTATGGGTCTTCAGACTACTGAACTTGAAGAACATTTCCTGGCGTGTGCATGTGCTTGAAAACAGGCCCCAGAGGAGAACTTGTTCCATTGCAAGGTGGTTTACGAGGACTCCGTGTACGCACCGCTGCGTGGGCGACAGGAGCTGGCGGAGAACGTCGGAATTTACTTGGCCGATAATTATGAGAAGATCACCGTGCCCGTACCTCATTTTGGAGGCAGCGATCCTGCTGACATAATCCACGATTTTCACAGAGTGAGCAGACATATTTTGATTTGTGCTTGAATGTAAACTTTATACGTGTCATCCAATAAAGTACGTTGAGCGTACAGTAGTTTATAAGGATCAAGAGTGCTTTAATCTTGTTTAACCTGCAACTTTTTCCTTTGAGTTATATTCTCCCCCAATGTTTTGGTTAGTTTCCCCCCCAAAAAGTTTTAAATTTCAACTAAGTTTCAGAGTTTTAACCATTCTTCCAATGTGGATTGTAAAATATGTGCAACATTACCAAAGGTCTGCTGCCAGCATGTCTGAAGTATGACTTCAAACCTTTTAAAAACAGTTTGAAGCCATTTATTCCTTTATCTTCATCTGCAATAAGCAGCTGTCTTTTGCAGGGATTGACCGCTTACCATGACATTGCTCTGGACAAGTGCTATGTGATTGAGCTCAACACCACCATTGTGATGCCCCCGCGCAACCTTTGGGAGCTGCTCATCAATGTCAAGGTAATGCATTAATTGTATAGATACCTTATGTTGATGGGTAGGATGGTATTTTAAAAGAGACACACATTTTTGTCACAATTTAAAGTAGTTCCCAGGTCTCTTAAAAAAAGGTGTCCAAAAGATAAGAGAGTTACAGTACACTTAATATCCACTGATCAAACTGGTTGAAATCACTGTTTTGTGGGTGTGGTTCTGACGACTGGGGGTGGAGCTAAGACACTGCAACGAAGCAAAGGCTGCGAGTTACTTTTTTGGACCGAGACTCCCTCCAGAGCAGTAGGTGCTCACGGCTCCGTGTCTAGATGGAAAATGAATCTACCACTAGCTAATTTAACCATACACCACCTCCCATAATGTGAGTGCCCATAAAGATTTTATTGTATTTTTCGCTCATGGAAGCAGCACTTCATCACCAAGCCACCCAATGACACTTTGTCAATTAATGTAGCGCATCCGTGGATGTAGCTGACACATGGCCAGACACAAAAAGCCCCCCCCCCCGCCGCCACCCAACTCTCCGCTCACCCTGAATGTGAATGTTAATGGTTTGTTTGTTTGTAAGGCTTGACTTACACTGCATGGTTCAAGTGACACAATTCCAATTTTGTATTCTCAAGTGGCGCTACTTGGATATGTATCATGGCAGCATAAAGCGAAAAAAAACCCCACATGGAATCAAATATCCTCATATCAGAATCAGGCCTCTTCCAAATGTGGATAAAAATCATGTGTGTATCGGATATCTGCTGATGCGCATGCAGCGTGAGCGCACAGATATATGCGATGTCAATGCGATGACTGATCAGCAACGTGTATACACCGGCGTCTGCTCGAACATCAGACGAAAATCTCAAAAACAATGAAAGCATAGAGCAGTAAATAGGCCAAAATATCCTTCATCAGAAGTGTGTCGATCCTTAAATAAGGAAATTACCATACTTTCTCGTCTATAATGCAAATTTCCCCCCCAAAAGACAATAGTGCGCATTATACATAGGTATAGGGGCAAATGGAAAAAAGCGTTCACATTTTATAAATGTATGCCGCCATCTAGTGGTTATGAAAAGGCTGTACACGTTCATTCCAAAATGCCACTGCCACCTAGTGGTTATAAAAAAGTGTAGCCTGCACTTTCATTCCAATATGACAGGGGTACGTATGGCTGCATATATGTACAGTTGTGCTCATAATTTTACATACCCTGGCAGAATTTGTGAAATAGTTTTTTTTAATGACTGAACAACAACCATCATCAATTTCTTTATGGTTGTGTTTTGTTTAATGAAAATGTTTTTTTCTGAAATGCTTGACCGTTTGATTTGAATGCCATCCATCCATTTTCTGAGCCACTTCTCCTCGTTAAAATAAAATTAAGTGTTTCGCCTGGTCCTTCATGTTTTCTTTCAAGAATTGTACCCATCTTACAAATTTCAAGTTTTCCAGAATTTTGAAGTCAACTTGGGCGTGCGTATTATACAAAGGTGCGCGTTAGACATGAGAAATTACGGTAATAACCGACGTGACCAATGACGCAATGAGGAGGTTACCCATTTTTAAATGAGGGGAACAGTCAGCCCAGGCCAACTACAGTATGTAACGTTTAACATTCATATTATTTATGTATTCGTGTGAGGACAAGTGGTCCAGAGAATTGATGGATGTATTAATGTTTAATTCTGTCCTCACGCCATGGTGTTGACACTTGTTTAATTATATAGCTGCAATTTGGCCATTTTCACATGGTTTGTTTCATGTGTTCTGTAAATGTAAACAAGCCACATCTGAAATGTGTCACTTTACATGTACATGGAAATAGATAAATTGTACATACGCGTTCAATTGGAATGTTTGGGTGCATGGACCTGCAGTGTCAAACCAGTCTATGTGCCTTGTGATTGACTAGTTACTAACCCGTCAGTCAATTAGTAAGTGGGTTAGGCATGTAGAAGATGGATGGGTGGTTGGGCTAACATTAAGGCACTTAAGTACTGTTGGGGTGCGCAGGAGTTGCTTTCATTGTCACACAAAGCAAACAATCGCTGTTGGTTGCGCACTGTTCCCCTGCTATATTGTGGTTTGTCAACTTTTTTAAATGGGTTTTTACAGAGCCCTCGAATAATATAGAGCCACATTTGCAGATGCATTTTCAACAGTTTATTGAACCCTGGGAAAAACAGGAACATACGAACACAATGAGTACATGCATCCAGGAGCTGATGTCAGCCACCGCTCACGTCCACACAATCACTAGTAGACTGGCCCCCGTCACACGCCACTCCACCAGGCCCCACCTCTTAAAGGCGCACACACAGACACTACAAATTAAGTCAAATATTTTCTGTACATTTCATGCATAGTTTTTTGTGAGTTCAAATATGTTTACAGTGTGTTTAATATATTGGAATAATACTATTGTGGGTGGGTCAGGAACGTATGCCCCACGCTTAAGGGTGATTCACTGCGTTTTCTTGCTTGGGTCCTGTAGAAAGGAACATACCTGCCTCAGACCTACATAATTCATGAAGAGATGGTGGTAACCGGCAAAGTGCACAACATGCGTCAACTGGGACCGTTCATCTACCGCCTTTGCAACGGGAAGGACACATACCGCTTGAACCGTCGTGTCTCCCGCAGACGTAAGTAGCTTTAGGTGTATCACAAAAAGTTATCTGGAGGTCATTAAATTAGTTTTGGAATGTGATCAAAAGTTGAGCCCGGGATCTCAGCCCGTCTGTGTCTCACCACTTTTCCCTCACAGGCATCACCAAGCGAGAGGCAAAGGATTGCCACAGCATTCGTCACTTTGAGAATACGTTCGTGGTGGAGACGGTTATCTGTGATGAAGTGTGAGCAGGATGGTCATAGGTTGCCCCCCTCCCCTCCCCACCTAAGGCCCATCCTAGTCACCTCCCCGGCTACTGTAGCACCCTGTGGATTTGATCATGCTGCACTTTACCGTTAAGTTAATGTCCTATCTCCTTCTACATCCCCTGCTTATTTGCCCGTTTTTCCTCTGGCAAATAATTGTCCCAACAGATGATGCAATAATCCGCTGCTGGTTCTCACACGATTTCCATGTAGCCAAGGCTTTTGGCCTCTGTCCTTCGAGACTTCTATGATGGTTACTGTTGTTAGGAGTGACGACTGTCTCCATGTGTTGTCAAAGTGACCCCCCCCCCCCCCCCTCCTCCTTATCTGTGTGTTTAGTAACACGTTGAGCTGCACAAAATGGGAAATTCTTCTTTTTGGCACATAATCATGTCGCTTCTCCATCTCTGTACTGTAAGATCAAACTAGTGACAAATATTTGGTTGCATTTTTGCTTCTGCTTGTCCCATCTTTAATTTGCTGGTAAAAGGCACTGTGTGATAAAGAAGGTATCATTGGGCACAACCTCCACCACTGAAGAAGTCAAGAGGCATACTTGCCCATCATTTTTTTATGTAATGTATTTAAATCAAGACATTTGCAAATCATTTAAAATAGTACTATATCTGTTTTCCCCTTGCATGTGTTTTAGCTATTTGATAAACTGTTTTGTAAGATGTATAACGCCTTAGTCCAGACTCAAAGACTGGACTAATGTTATTACTAATATAACAGATGGGTGGATATTATTTGATGTTAGATAAATAAAACTATTATCTGTATATATTATCTGCCTATGAGATCTTGTCTGTGAATAAAGTTTAAAACGTCTCTGTCAGTGGTTTATATATTTTTGATCTAAATATCCAATAACTGTTTGGAATCATTTTTTAACTGTATGTTAAAGGCGCACGATATTTTCAACAGCATCTACAGATGTTCCGTATAAGTATAAAAATTTTGTTTAGGGTATAAGGCTTAGTTTTATCCACATTCTTTGAAGGTTTTAGCTGTGGGGTTTGGTCTTCATCCTGCTGGAGGATCTAAGCCCTCAAACAGACCAGGTTTTCTGGCACTTCACAGCACATTTTGTTCAAGAATGCCTTGATAGTCTTAGAATTTATGCGTGTCTAACTGCATTTCCAATGAATATCCATCACAATATAAATCACAACAGATGGAGCATTTCAAACTCTTGTTGCACAGCAAAACTCTTCAAGCATCAAAAGGCACCCAGATCCACCACACACCATAAATAAGCAGAGGTAAAAAGTTTTTTTTAATATATATTTTTTGCAACTACAAACGTAGAGCTGTTGTGACTTTACAAACAGCTTTTCCCAGAAGCTTAGTGGCTCGTCAGTTTGCATTTAGAGAATTCCAATCTTCGGTTTCAATTTTTTTTCAGTGGCCCTTGTAGGTTTTTCTTTCTGTAACAGAAGGGTACCAACAATTTTGCCTGCACCGTGTGTGAAAAATAAAGAACACTGTTCCTACTGTGAAACATGGAGAAGGTTCCTTTGCTACTTCTGGCACAGGATGACTTGAATCAGTACAGGGTATACAATCAATCAAAAATCCCAAAAGCTTTCTGCATTTACTGTAAATATGCTGCCATGCATCAGAAACATGGTTTCAGCCGCAGGTCGTGAGTCCTCCGACAGTATATAAAGATGCAAAGCACACATCTCAAAACACTCGAGAATGTCTGACAATAAAACTATGGACTATTCTGAAGTGGCATTTTGATGTAAGATATGGGCACAGTCATCACCTCTTATTTATTTATTTGTTTGTTTGTTTATTATTTCCAAATTGCTGTTCAGCATATTTGTGCAGTCATTTGCAGGAGAATTTGTTGTTCGTGTAAATGCAAATAATCTGGAATAACTAAAATGTTTTGGAAGGTTAACTGTGCATGTGTAATACCAACCATGTTCATTTCAAAATCATATTTTGACCAAAAAAGCAGATTATTTTTATTATTATGTATTGAATGTAAGTATGGATATGTTGAATTCTGACAACTTACAAGTGGTCATTTCATGGTTCATTTGTCTCACGGAATGTGCTGTTCGTCATTGGAGTGTTGTATCATAACAACAACAAAAAAACAACAACACATTGTTTTCTTGTATGTCATGCTTATATTGCTCTTTCACACACCTTTTCCTGTTTGTGATACTGCACCTTTGTGTGTGCGTGTGTGTACATGTGCATGCACGCCCCGTAGTCGGAAATTTTTAATTATGACACAAGTTCACATTTGTTAGCAATCAAATGAGCAGGGCATATGATGCAATGTACAGTTAACTAAAAAAATACATCATGCATATCATGTGAGGCTCTATTCTATAGTATTTTACTCTATACTACATTCAAACATTGAGCCATGACTTTTTCTTTTACACATGAATTAACATGATACATATTTTTGGATTAAGGGAGGATGCCATCGTAATGACCTCATGGAGAGCCCAAAAAAACATATAGGGGCATCATGAAAACCACATAGAAATAACCCAAGGCCTTCTTGCAGTAAAGCACCAAACACCCTCCAGTTTATCCGCAAATAGCAAGTAATCATTGAAATTACAATATCTCTAATGTAGTATATATATATATATATATATATATATATATATATATATCGACTCTTCCCCTTATTTATAATAATGGTCATGTGTGTGAAGTTGTTTCTCTCTTCTTCCAGTAGATGGCGCTCCTTATTCGAGAAATGAGAGGATTGAGGCCAATAAAACGCACTCTGTTTTACCAGCAGATGTCACTGTTGAGCTATGTATAATGACACACGCACGCGCACGCACACAAATTTGTCTGTACAAGATGCTGACCCATGCTCATGAGATGAGACTCACAATTTCCCAATATTCCCTTCTTGAAAATGTTCCCTTCATGATCATCAACTATTTCAATACTCAACTGAAAGTGAATTAAATCAATATTTACTCATATTTGTGTTCTGGTTGAATACAGTGTTACTATACACTAAATGTTATTGGTTTTGACAAAAACACAATTGCATGGGACTGGTGGACCACAAAATTATTGCCATTACATTATTGGAACAGAGGAGACCATTTATTGATGTGGTTCCATTCATTTACCACAAACCTAGATGAGACCAAAAACATGACTTCTGCTCTGTCCTTTACTAAAAATTGGCTCGATTCTCATCTTATAATCACCATATTTGCAGAATGTCATAAGATGATACCAAATCAAGACAGTCGTGTCTTCGCTTTATTTTCCCAAACTTATTCATCGACACATCAGGAAGTAGAATATTTTTTGTCACATTTTCAAAAACTCACTTTTTGTGATTTTTGTTAAAAACAGTCAGTATGACTTGACAGTATTACATTAGTAAAATGATCTGTGAAAAAAAATCTCACCCCTCTGGCCCCATTTATTTTTAAACTCTAATTTAATTTTAACCACTGCGCCTGAGGAAAAGCAATCAATCAGAGACAGTAGGCGTGACTGACGAGGTGTCCATCATTCTCGCGTACTCAAGGGCATACTTACAGCAGGCACATGTTACGTTGTGCTTAAGGAGTCTTGCTGAAACTACAGTTAAATATCCACCTCTGGTTAGCAACAAATGTTAAAAAGAAAGAACTGGACAAATCCTGAGACGAAACAAGGCTGAACATAGGAGCTGTCCAACTAGAAATTAACAACATTTCTGCTGACAGGTAACCTTATCACCGCTTTAATTGTTTTCATTCAGTGTACATAAAAAAAAAAAAATAATAACTTCAACACTAATAACATTTAGTGTATAGTAACACTCCATTACGATCAAGTCATGCTACCAACTTAGCATCTGTGGCTAATGTGAACTTTTTTCGTGCACATTACCGTTCACTGAATGTACAAAAATGTAATCATTATTGTTTACATTCACAATGATCATATCTCGGATATAATTTTATTTTAACGTTTACATTCATATCATTAGCTTTCTATGTAGATTGACAAGGAAATCCTATTATCATGTCGCCATTGTAGAAACAATCAATACAATACAAAAATGCAATATAACAGCATGCAACTGTTCCACGTCCAGGTATATCATCTGGAGCTGTTCAGAATCAATATTTATCTAAACATGACAAAAAAAAATGTAAATGTTTATACAGTAAAAAAAACAAAAAACATTATACTTACCTGAGATGCTGATTATTAAATGTATAATTGTGTGCAGCTGGTTGAACAGTTTTACTCTGACCAACCAATCAGTGGATAGAAAAATGCCGATTCTAGCCATGTGAGCCAAATTTAAAATCAGATTGTTAAAAAAAAACTCTCCCATTGTTGACATTTTTTAAGATACATTGGCCAGCGCTACTGATTCCGAAGGCCCTGTACAGATTAGATTGCCATGGTAGCACATAGAAGCCGAAATCTGATTGGACAAGAAGATCTAAAACCCGTATAACACGTGGAAGCAGTGCAGCTAAGACAAATGCTAAAAAGTGAAGAAAATAGACTGTTTGAATCAAGGTATTACAATGTCATGGAATAAATATTAAAATGTAGGTTGTAAATGTTGGTCCGTGCTTTGAAAGTGTTAAGGCCAGCAAAGAAGGCCTTTCTCACTCTGATGTCACACCACTGTACAAATGATAGTTTAGCAAAAATTGTCATCTGATTGTTGTTACGTTTGAGCAAATGAATCCAATCATTTGTAGTCAAATGTAGGTTTTTAGTACTATACACCGAATTCAACAAATTCCTCTATGTATGTACGTACTGTATGTATGTATGGATGTATGTACCTGTATGCATAGTATGTATGTAGGTATGTATATATGTATTAAGAGTCAGAGTCACTCTTGTGATATGGTTTATGGTATTGATTTCTTTAAATTACTGTATGTATACATGGAATTCATATGGAATTGGCAAAGGTGACAGAGTGCCAGTTGTCCTAAGGCCATCTGTTTCTGTGTGTGTGTGTGTGTGTGCGTGAGAGAGAGAGAGAGAGAGAGAAAGAGAGAGAGAGAGAGAGCGAGACCCTCTCAGCAGGGGGTCAAAAGTGGGAGGTCATGACCTCAATGACCCCGTGGGAGCGGAGATCATCAATCAACTGGAGGCTGGACAGAGCAGCAGGAGACACACACACACGCACACAAACACGCTGAAATACAGTAAAATATACTCTCCCAAACATGCCTGACAAAATAAAGTACACATTGAAACTACAGTAAATGTTTTTAGTCACAATAAATTCAAATTGTCAAAAAATGTATATACATGAATGTATTTGTGTGACTAGTTTGATAAGATCCCCTCCTATTCCTACTCAGCTGCTATCAGACACCTGACCCCAGCGCGGGACAGAGTAAAAGTGAGGGACTACGTCGGCTTCTCTTTTTCACTGTGCTGCTTACATTTTATCCTGTTTCTTGCTCCCCTTAATCTATGCTTGTCAATACACACACACACACACATATACATACTATAAGGTTTATCAGCCAGCACTTGCAGAGCGACAGGCATGCTTTTTCTCTCTCCACCCTTAGCACCTCCTCCTCCTCCAGCCTGTCCTGTTGATCAATGAGGAAGTTCTTGGGCCTCAACTATTAATCAGAGCCTATCGGCTAACTGTCTGCTGAGCCAACCAATCACAGCCCACCGACAGCTGGGCCGTGAAAAATGTGCCCTGGTGGACTAGGGGGTTAGAAGTGGGGGAAGCTTGCGGGGTCCTGGATGAGAGGAGGGAGGTGACCGAGCACTTTATCTCATCTGAGTCAGGTCACGGCTGCACAACTGCACTTTATGCACTTTACAGTGGATGCTTAGCATCACATTGACCCCCCCCCCCCCCGCCATAATACATGACACACACAAATAAATGCAAATATGCTCATGTATGTAGGCTACACCTATGAACAAATGCAGTTGCAAAACCACTTATTTGTAAAGCAAGCTAATTCAGCAAACACGCATTGTCCTTCGTCCTTTGTATCTTTGATTTAACACCCTGCTGAACCTTCTGCTTGACTCGTCTGCTTTCATGTGGAAGGAGGAAACCTGAAATAAACAAAATGGGTGGAAAACGTGTGCTATTTTTGAATTGATTGTAGAGTGGAGGCTGGTCAATAGAGGGCGCTAGGGCACCGCCCCACCACTGCTGAGTCACCTTGAAAAGGACAAAAGTGAGAAAATGAAATTTGTTGATAAAAATATTTACAGATTTTGTGTATAGATCATATATTATAGCACAGTATATATTTTTAGATGAGTATGATAAATAGTTTACAGTTAATGATGAGTAAAATTGATTTGTTTATAGTCGGTTGTCCCATTTTATGACGCAAGGGCGCGTCAACATTTTCGCATGGACTCCTCCGCTTACCCCTGGAATGAGGAAATAAACAAAATGGGTGGAAAGGGTGTGCGAAGTGCAATGTTTTTATGGAGGCGAAAGGCCAGGTCCTCACACCTCAAAGCTTCATCAAGGCGCCACCATCCCTCTTCTACATAATCACCGCTCTCACACTCATCCATTCACATCTTATTGCCATGATTAGATTATATCTAACGCTATTATTCTGCTCCCCATTTTCCTCTCTTCCGCTTTGTCTCCCTCTCGCCAACATCATGGATTCCTAGCAGATCTTATTAGTGTGTGATGTGGGCCAGGTCTCCGACATTGGATTTATGAACCTTCAGACCTTTCTCCTTTAATCTTCCTGTCCTCCTCCGTTCTCTTCCTGGATCTGTCCATCTATCATTCCCAGGGTTGGCTGGGCGGAAGAGTATTAATCCCTCCATCCCATCCCTCACTCCTCTGGACAGATGAGGCAGTATGAGGGAGGAAGATGAGGATGCAAGGGGGAGGAGGAGCAGAGGGTAAGGGACCCCAGATTGCTTTTCATAATGTTTCTGTAGCACTGTGGCATTAATTTGTATGCAGATTTTCTCCATCGTAGGTCATTGCTGGCAGTTTCTTTGATAGCTCCTACAGGTACGAGTATAAACTGCACCGGTGCAAATGTGTGGCTGGATAATCTTGAGTTGGGTTGATAAACCACTCGGTGTGTGTGCGTGTGCGTATGTGCACGTGTGTAAGTGAAGAGCTGTTTAAAAACAATAATGCTAATTTATGATTGATACTGCCGGTGAGATATTGATTTAACAGTAGTTTATTATCGCTGTAATACTTTGCAGCGGTATTGACGTGCGCTGCATTACTCCACCTGCATATCCTATATTGACTCTCATTAGGTTGTGCAGTAATGACTTGTCTGCTGCGTGTAAATATAAGACATCCATGCATTTTCTAAACCTCTCATCTTGTGACCCCACAAGAGGAGAGTATTCCCAGTCATTTTTCAATACGTTGTTTATTGTTGTGCTCCCAAATGTGGTATAATGGTGTATGCGCCAGATTTCCATGCAGGTAGCATAGTTTGAAATCCCACCTGTAACGTGCAAAGATATCGAGATGCTAGGGGCCTACGCCGCTTTTGTCAGATGGGGGATTGGAGGTGGGGGAAGGGGGGGTGTTGGTCTGACAATGACGCCGTTTCCAACTCGAAAATTACATATTGAAAAAAGAATAAAGAATTCTTCGAGGAGTGTGTGTGTGTGTTTGCTGACAGCGTTTCCCGATGAAAATATTCGTCAAAACACTGATTAAATGCCCACACTCTAATTTAGAGGCCCCTTCTAATTTGGATGCCCGGGTGCATACTATATATAAACACCCCCTATCACAAACATAGCAGCAGTAATAATTGAAGACATCGGAACATTTAATAAGTTTAGTCCTTTTAGCCTTAAGTCTTCCAAAATGAGTTGGCGTAAACAGACTGAGGGAAAAGAAATATACATCATCGCAGCAGTCGGGCTAAAGCTAAACCGCCTCCATCCATGCCTGTGCACTGACAGGTAGATTAAGGGGCGTGATAGATGCCCCTCTCTCTGTCAGCCACTCTCCATCTCCTTCTCTCCCTCCGCCCTTTCCCTCCCCCGCCATCCATCATGGCGGCTGGTGTAATTGCGGCTGCGTGGGGCTGGCAGAAGGAGCCTCCATCCATCTCCTTAACAACAAACAGTCATGAGGACGGATGGTGCTGCGCTCCCCGGTTAATCTCCATCTATAAGCGGGAGGGCAGGGATGTGGGGAGGGAGATGAAGAAAATAACAGAAGGGAGAGAAGTAGTGTTGGCTTACTATAAACAAAAGAGATGGCGAGGGGGACTACAAGGAAAGATGGTGGAGAAAGAGGTTAATACTCCAACACGTAGAAAGGATGGAGAAATAAAGAAAGAGGAATGGCTCAGATCGAGGGGAGCAAAAGGAACTGTGGAGGAAAAGTTTGCAAACAACTGCAGCAGGAGCAGTGGATACGGTCACATTTGTTGGTGTGGAAAACAACGGAGGCTGAGCAAAGGAGCTCGGGCCCCAAAGTTTATGTCCATGCAGCCAGATGACCCAGAAACTGGAGAGGCACAGGCTCATAAAAACGCACTCTGTGCCCACCCCTCCCCGCCCCTGACTACCCCTTAACTTTTACCCTTCTCTGTTTCTTTCAATCATCTTCGCTTTCTCCACTCACCGCCCTCCATTCATTGTGACATGCAGGCAGTGGAGGGTCACGGGTCTCTGATGTTTTGGGTGGTTGTGTAAGGTTTTCCAAAGGTCACGGCAGCCATATTTTCTTAATGGTCGAGTCACCGAAGTCAACAAGGCTGGGTGGCCTCGCAGGCTACCTCTTCTCTTGCTGCTGAGCCTGCGAGACTAAAAACAGACACTTCTTGAGTTCGTTGCTTTCCCCTGATTGAATGGATTCACATTTCTTGTTTGTTGTCAACAGAGTCAGACAGGAGCGCAATACTGTATCCTTTTCGTCAAAAAATATCAAGACAGTCTGAAATCGTATCCTGTCATCCAGGATAAAACAAAATACAGTAAGTTCAACAAGTAAACATCAACATACACACATACACACATACACACACACACAGGAGTTTGAAACCATTTCTAAGGTTAAAAGGACCATCTTAACATTCAAACAAGTAGCCATAATAGGACATTAGAACATTTTATTAATTGAAAACACAACTGTAGGCTACAAGCATATAAACCTAAACGCTTTAACAAACACACATTACTTTGAGGAAATATGACTTTACAAAGGTCAGTTAAGGAAACAATTTACAAGCCCCAATTCCAATGAAGTTGGGACGTTGCATAAAATGTGAATAAAAACAGAATACAATGATTTGTAAATCATTTTCAACCTCTATTCAATTGAATAAACACAAACTGATAAACTTTATTTTTGGGGGAAATAGTCACTCATTTTAAATTTAACGCCTGCAACATGTTCAGAAAAGCTGGGACAGGGGCATGTTTACCACTCTGTTACGTCACCTTTCCGTTTAACAACACTCAATAAGCGTTTGGGAACGGAGGACACTAATTGTTGAAGCGTAGTAGGTGTAATTCTTTCCTTTCTTGCTTGATGTACAGCTCCAGCTGTTCAACAGTCCGGTGTCTCCGTTGGTGTATTTTGCGCTTCGTAATGCACCAATTAATTTCAATCGGAGCCAGGTCTGGACTGCAGGCCAATCTAGTACTCGCATGATTTTTCTACAAAGCCACGCTGTAGTAACACGTGCACGTGTATGTTGCTCAAATGAGCAGGGACGTCCCTGAAAAAAAAAAGTTTGCTTGGATGGCAGCATATGTTGCCACAAAACCTGTATGTACCTTTCAGCATTAATGGGGCCTTCACAGATGTGCAAATTACCCATGCCTTGGGCACTAACACACCCTATACCATAAAGGATGCTGGCTTTTAAACTTAGTGTTGATAACAATCCAGCTGGTCCTTTTCCTCTTTGGCCCGGAGAACACGACGTCAATGGTTTCCAAAACAATTTGAAATGCGGACTCAGACCACAGCACTTTTCACTTCACTTTGCGTCAGTCCGAAGCTGGCGGCGTTTCTGGGTGCTGTTAATATATGGGTTTCGCTTTGCGTGGTAGAGTTTCAACTTGAATTTGTAGATATAGCAAAGAACTGTGTTCACTGACACTGGTTTTCTGAAGAGTTCCTCAGCCCATGTGGCAATATCCGTTACACAATCATGTCGGTTTTTGATGCAGTGCCGACTGAGGGAATGAAGGTCAGGGGCATTCAATGTTGGTTTTCGCCAACTGAATAACTGAGCCTTTCGGACATGCTCCTTTTATACCCAATCATGGCGCTCACTTGTCTCCATTTCACCTGTTCACCTGTGGAATGTCCCATACAGGTGTTTTTTGAGCATTCATCAACTTTCCCATTCTTTTGTTGCCCCTGTCACAGCTTTATTGGAACGTGTTGAAGGCATCAAATTCAAAATATTTGCAAAAAAACAAAACAAAACAATAACGTTAATCAGTTTTGAACATTCAATATCTTGTCTTTGGCGTGTTGTCAATTGAATATAGGTAGGTTGAAAAGGATTTGCAAATCACTATATTCTATTTTTATCTGCATGTTGCAACTTCACTGGAATTGGGGTTTGTAAATTGAAAGAAAAACGCCACTATTTCTCAGTAATATAGAACATAACAACTTTGTAACCACATCTTCTGCTGAAAGTTATTTGTTGACAGAGTACAGATATTTGTACAAGTGTAGCTATTTTATTTATTTACAAAGACAATATTTCTCAGTTCAATGTCAGGGAGTTATTTTTGTTTTTGTGGTTTTAGTTTGAAATGGTTTACAATATCATTTTCATACTTTGAGCTGAAAAAGATATCCAAACAAATGATGAGTGACATGTATCAGTATGATGTCGTGCAGTTGCACACCACCGCAAACTGCAACCACAATATTCAGCATCAAAAAATAAAAATATCAAAAAATACTTTTGTGACATGTTAATCCTGAGCTTTATTATCTTTGTGTAGACAGAATTGTTCATTCAAAAAAATGTTGTTCACAATATAGTTTGCAGACATAGCCTACCAGTACCTTTTATTTGCGTGATTTTGAAAACACTATAAATAGACTGATGAAGACATTTTTGCCATTTTTTTTTCAATCAAACCTATTACTGTGCCCTTCAAAACACCATCTACCAGATGTGTTAACTTTCAGCACAAACTTATCAACAAATGTTGTTCCAATGGTGTTCTCATTAACATGTAAAAGGAGGTGTTGTCCCACAGTGATGTGATAAAAATATATATTTACTTTTGAGTGTGTGTAATGTAAATTGATGGGCTCTACATTAATAGTTTGTTAGTGAAACTGGAAATAATCACTTACTTCAAACACGTGGAAGCAATAGGACAGGAGGAAAAAGATGAAGATGCGGCTCGAAATCCTAAATGCATCAGACTCAGGAAAATTCATCCTTTTGATTCGACGTTAACGACTTTTGGAGGCCGTGTTTGATGGTTAGTATATCAGCGGCTCAGTGTAGGAGGGGCTCAGGGGCTGTGATCAGGGGAACCGGCACCCTGCAGAGTAAAAAGACCCCCGGGCCCTTGCTGCATGAGCGCTAAACGGCTTTTCGCTCCAACTCCATGCCGCCCACGGAGCCTCCTGGACGGGCCGCCGATTGAAGTGCAGCCACCTGTTGGCCCCTCGCAGCGGGACCCGGCAAAGAAGGACGTTTTGAATAATGACTATGTTACTGCGTGTCATTTCAAACACAAGACGTTTTTTTTTTTTTTTTTTTTTTTTTTAACCATGTGAGTGACATGTACCCCCCCACCCCCTCTCCCCATTTTAAGTGAAAATAAAACCTTTGACACCACGGATGGACCAATTGGCAACATTTGGGCTGTGTCAAAAGGCTGTTCATGTCGGATATATGCGGACAATAAAGCATTTTGACAGCTATTATCAGCCTTTAACTTCCATGTCACCGAGCCCACGTTTAACTTTATTTATGACATACGATGTATCCCAATATTTACCGCAATTAGCCTCCTAATTAGCTTGCAGACTAAATGGGCCCTCGAGCTGACAAAACATGACAGATTGCATCATTTTGAGCGCGATGCATCACGCGTGAAAAACAAATAATCACAGTATCTTAATAATAACGATTTTATTTTTCACGGCACAGTCGACATGCATACTTTGAAAGGAGTAAAGAGTTATCTTGAGGATGCGATTCAAAGAAGAAGAAGAAAAAAAGAAAAGACAGCGAGTGTGGGGGTCTTCTGTGGCGTTCGTGCGCCTGATAAGTCGCAAGAGGAGGAGGCGCAAACGTGGAAGAGGAGGAGGAGGAGGAGGAGGAGGAGGAGAGGGGGAGCAAGAGACCCCGTCGCGTTTTGACCCTCCGAAACCTTCCCGCACGCCGCCACCCTCATCACGCCTCTTCCCCCTCGCTCTCTTCTTCTTGAGCCCGAAAACACAATCGCTCATTCGCACCGCTGACATTTTTTGGGGGATTTTTTATATTTTGCAGCCCCTCGCCGCCGCACGCTGCGCGGACCGCCTTCCCCTCTCTATTGGACGCTTCCACTTCTTCCCGACAGCAGCGAGCATCCCGACGGCTCGCAGCCGGAGCGAGAGGCGCACTAGGCGGAGGTGAGGATCTTCAAGAAGCCCCCTTGCTCTCTGGACTAAAACACACGACAGAGACATATTTACGTTTAGGTGGGACATTTTATATCACGAGCATTTCTAGTGCATTCTCCTGTAGTAAGTAGCCTTTAATAGCATTTCGGCTATGGAAGCGTGTATTGCCTCCGTGCACATTGTAAAACCCCTCCGGATGCTTTATGTCTTTATTTACGAGCTCCGACGCCACATTTCTATGTACCTGCTATGAAATGCAAATCCGCAGACGAGTATGTTATACATCTTGACAAGATGTATAACGTCACCTCTCTTCCAGGAGCGCAGAGGCTGAGCCTGCTTGACTGTTGCCGGGCAGTGCATCATCATCTTGGGGGAAGAACCGACTGGCGAGTCGCATGGAGAAGAGGGTACGTCCATGCTCTCTCTCTCTCTTTCTCTGTTTTTTCTTTTTTAATTTCCTACTCATGTTCATTGTGCGGTGATTTACACCAACACTCGAAATGGCTACACGTTCAAACTTAATTAGAAAGGAGTTCCTACTGTTTCCCCAAACCCAAAGGCCCTGTGAACCCTGCAGTGTGCTGACCTAAGCTACTGCAAATTTGGCTTTTCGGTGTTATGATAAAGCAAGACGACAGTAAACCACTCGAGCATTTGCAAGAACTTTTAAGGCAGTGAGTCAATGTGGATGCAATTATTGATGTTGGCGTGCAAGGATTGCTTTTGTACAATTGTGTGAATATTCGAAATCCACACAAGGGTTAGATCGTGTGGGTCATTAAGAGGAGGAGAGCAGGGGCGGCTGCTCAACTCGGTAAGTAGGTCACTTTTTTTTTGCTACACTGATTCAGAGGCATGGAGCAGGAGAAGTGAGGCTGCAGGCTGAGACCTCACAGAGGAGGGGGGGCAATTAGAGATGGACACACACACACACACACACACACACACTGAACTTTAAAACTGATTTTTAAAATATATATATATATAAATAAGTGTGATCTAGTTTGTAAGCTGCTGTTGCTTTTTTGCCTTTATTTTCCCTCACTTTGCAGTCCACTTCCTCAGAAAATGTCAAACGACGATAAAGTATTTACATTTTTTTTCAAATGGTTGCCAATGTCTTTCTGTAAACTTTAAAAATGGTATCACGTTTTTAAAGTTCATTACAGCGTGTCCTATTTTACTACAACAGAAAAGACCATGTATTTACTTTTGAAATTCATAACAATCAGTTGCAGTAATTTTAAATTCTCTAAACATGAAGTTATTACCATTCAACAACTTTTAAAATTAGTAAACTGTATGTTCAAGTACAAATAAAACAAAGTTGAGAAAATAAGTAAAAAAAAAAAAAATCCTCTTTCCCTTTCAAGTTTGGCATGATTGCAAATACATCAAAGATTTATAAAAATAAACAAGAGAAAAAGCAGATAATTGAACAAAAATGTTTCATCTCTAGAAGCCATTTCATAGCTTAAAATTTAAAGAGATGCTAATATTTCTTCTTTATTTGCAGCAAGTGAAAGAACGTTATTTTTAGTTCACTATCTAATGTAAACAAAGTGTTTTTGTTGAATAAAAATAAAGTTATTTCTGAGATGAAATGACTTTTCTCTGCGTATTCGCTCCGCTGCCGGCTGTACCTTTAAAGCCTTGTTATCTGTAGAAATCAAATGTTGTCTCGCCTGAAAACATTTTGTCTTGCCTCTTGCAGCTCCGTCCGTTGTCAGCGCTGCGAGTTAAAAAGAGGGAAATTTGCGGAATTTGTCATCTCGAGCTGTGCGCTTTGATCCGCTTGACGCACCGAAACCTGATCGGGGTCATGCGTAAAGAGAGAGGCGCAATCCGATAGCGGTGATTGTGTTAATAGCCAACCTCCATAAAACTAGAAGGTGTCTCGGACCAGGGCCTCAGAGCAGGTGCTTTCTGTGATCCCGGTGGCCATATGGGACTATGAAACACAACAATTTGATAAGCCATTTAGGACAGTGTGTTGGTTCTCAAGTGGGTATATTTTGGGAGACGTCCAGGGTCTTGCAGATAGGCCAGTCAAGTCATACAATATAGCAATTGTGGAGCATGCAGAAATGGCCACAACGAGAATTTAACGGAATATTTGTACGTTTTAATAGTATTTGAAGATACCATATGAACAGCTGCATAAAAAAAAAATCTCCCTTTCAAGTGATATATGAATTTCTATGTATTTATTATAGTGCTTGTATTATTGACTGTCAAAGCTAAACGATGTACTGTACGAAGCAATGCAGTACCCCACTGCAAACAACAACGATAAACACTGTTAAAGTAATACCTTGCAAGTGTCAATTATTATTATTCGATGAGAATTGTTGTTCCAGCCCTTGCATGTTATGCTGTTGCTGGTTAGTGTTTACACTGTTGGAACATTCAGTTTTCAGCATCTATAGTGAAGACAAAAAGACTTTTTGATTTTGGGAAATCTGCTATAGTCGACGCCTTGTCATTGGCTGCTCTCTATACTAGCTGATCGAGACTCAGGATTAGTGGCACATATAAAAGATGTCAATGTTATATATTTTTAATATAGGCAAGGGGGATGACTCCCCGAACTATATCCTCTACAACCACAATGTGCAAAGTCCCACACTTCTGTGGTAAATCATAACCTTTGTGGTAGCCCACAGGGACGAGTCCATCATAGACATAAACTACACGAAGCAGATCATAACTTTTATAGCGCGTTTAAAATAACACTGAAGTACAGAAGAAGATGTTCGGGGCCAGCGGAGCGGGTGCTGTGTGTCGGTGTTGTGATCTGCGGGACTGTGAGAGGAGTTCCTTTAATCGGGCACAAAGAAAAATAGATGTGCTGACCTGAGCAGCTTCAGCGAGGGAAGCTGCAGTGGAGCACAAATGAGCTCACGAACGCAGACAAGGAGCATGAGAGGCGGGAGCAAGGCAGCCAGGCACGTGTATATTGATGATGCTTTGTGTGCAAATGCTGCTACGGGGATGCTCCAGCTCAGTTTGTGTGAGGGTGTGTGTGTGTGTCTCCATGATGGGCACCCTGCATTTTTTGAGGGCCTTACAGCAAACCCCAGTGAGGCAGTCACAGCAGGTTCGGAGGGATGCTTTTGCACAGCCACTCAAGACTGACTTCTGCTATATTAAGCCCCATTTTGATGTAAAATCCCAATCTTTTCTGTCTCGACGCATTCTGGAAGTTGTCTATTGGGATCTCAAGAGGGTCTTTTAACAGTATGTAAAGTTCAGTGTTACACAGTGCACAAAGTGGCAGTATGTCAATGCATGATTTCTTCTTTTCTAAAAATGGACTTTTATTTACACAATGCAGCACAAATATAAATCGCCATTGGTGTTTAGCCCTTCAAGAATTATTGAAGTAAAAAAGACATTCTTCTTTTATTAAAAGTTGAAATATGAATTTTTCTTTTGCTCAGTGCCCAGAACATTTGTTTGTGTTTGTAAGTTTAGACAAAGTGATGTTTGAAAAGATAAGATTATTAAGCCTGCATTTTTTCTCTTTCTCATAATACTACACGCACACACACAAACACACACAAACACACACACACACACACACACACACACACACACACACACATATATATATACACACACACACACACACATATATATATATATATATATATATATATATATATATATATAGGTAAATGTATGCATTCGTTATTCCAGGATATTGTTGGTACATATGCAGTCTTGTGTAAAGTTAGGCATCCAAGTTGTGGAAATGCTAAAATGACCACATATAATTTCGCAGTCTCCTTGTTCGAACATATTTGCAAAAACACACGCAAATAGAAGAACATTATAAGGTTAAATTGACTATTAGTGTGACCTCCTCTGACTACACTTGTATTCACCCTTTTATATGATGTGATGTGATGATGAAATATGACCGAACCATTCCCAAGGTTCCCAATGGAGACAAACAGAGCAAAAATTCAATTAAGACAGCAGTAAATTGCTCAACTATGTAAAGCTGGAAGAATCTGGAGAAAAAAAACTCAACATTGTCGCACTGTTTTATGATGGGCTTGAAAACGACAAAGCTTGCGGTGGCCTGAGACCGTTCACAATACTGCATATACGCTGTATGTGCTTTCAGAAAATAACCTTAGCCCTTAAATAATTACATTATTACATCAGACGCATGATAAAGTCCCCTTGATGTTCAATGTCAGATTTGTCTCATGTTTGTCTGCCAGTATGAAGAGCTGGTGCACTACTCGGGGACGGAGGGCATGCCATTGGGGGTGTACGGGGATGATGTCAGATCCCTTACAACCCCTCACTACGGAGCCACCATCCCCGATTCCCTCAAACACCACAAGGACCAGATCTACGGGTGCGTTCGTGTGTTTGGAACCCTATATAGACGTGCTGCGCACGGATTTATTTCAAACATTTGAAACTGCGTGAGCACTTGAAGGACATTAACATTCAGCCTGTGTTTGTGTTCTCTTTGTGACGTTTACAGCTGTCACTTTCATAAATACTGCGCTCTAAAATGACTTCTCACACCTCCTGTGAATGTATGGCGTTCACACTGTGTGTCAACTGTCACAGCGTTTACGTTAGGTATGTTAACTGTTTGCCTGTGTGTGCAGTCACCCACTGTTCCCACTGCTGGCCTTAGTTTTTGAAAAGTGCGAGCTTGCCACCTGCTCCCCCCGAGACTCCGCCTCCCTTTCTGCCACCTCCCACCTCCCCGGCATGACAAGTCACAGCGACGTGTGCTCCTCGGAATCCTTCAACGATGACATTGCTGCATTCGCTAAACAGGTGAGAGACAGCCATAAAAGCCAGTGACAGAAAAGAGGCCAAATACACACTCACCCCTCAACTTGTAATAATTTGAACACTTTGTTTTGCAGATTCGTTCAGAGAAACCAATATTTTCTTCTAGTCCTGAGCTGGACAACTTGGTAAGATAATAATAATAATTGGTTTGGCAGCATATAACATTTCATAAAAAGGAAAACGTCAACCATATGTTGTACTAATAATCACTATGCTTTCTTTTCTTCATAGATGATTCAGGCTATACAAGTTCTTCGTTTTCATTTACTGGAGTTAGAGAAGGTTGGTTGATGATCCATTGTTCACAAACACATTTAAGATAAGTGGCGACCAAACAAAACTAATTATAATAACACAAACAGATTCAGTACTGTTTCTGTTTCTAGGCAAAATGTCCTTCATGATGGATGTTTGTGAAAGTAAATTTGTCTTAATAGTGTTCTATATTATTGATAATACATACGTAAAACACAATATTTTTTCATAACGCTTGAATCCCTAGGAGGAACCACATATCTAATTTGGGTTTTGAACTTACTTTGAATATCTGGGACCTCCTGACCTGAAAATTATTCTCTTGTATTCTTTTTCTTAGGTGCATGACCTTTGTGATAACTTCTGCCACCGTTACATCACCTGTCTGAAGGGCAAAATGCCCACAGACTTGGTCCTGGATGAACGGGAGGGAGGCTCTAAGTCTGACATGGAGGACTTTAACGGATCCTGCACCAGTCTGTCGGAACAGGTGAGACGTGACGCAAAGTAAGTTACAAGATGTAGAACAGTGGAAAGAAAACGAGAGATTGCACCGGCCACTCACCTCATCATTACGGACTGTCTGAATAAAGGCCCCAGGTTTCATGACATGATTGTTTTCACCCCTCCTGTTCTCCCTGCTCCCTCTGTCTCTGCAGAACTCATTGTGGTTACGAGAGCCCGATGAATGTGCCACCACCCCTTTGGGAACACCAGGCACCTGTGGTCTGCCTTCACACAGCACAGCAGACAACTGTAGTGATACAGGTACCTTCCTACACACATGCAACACACACACACACACACACACTCACACATACATGTGCATGCACAAGCTTGTTAGGGAGATACATTGCTTTTTTAACAGTTTTACCCCGCCCACACACTTTACATACCCTTATTCAAAAACAATTTTGAAAGCATTCCTTACTGCCTGTTCCCACTCTCTTGCTAGCACAGTTCTTCAAATAAAAGGCTACGAGGCTAAATAAGAGGATCATCATGCTTGTTTCAAGCTGTTTATTTATTTATTTATTTATTTATGCTGTTAACGTTTACTGTAACACTGAAACATAAAAGAAAATAGAAATAAACAGTGTATACTTAAACACCAAAATGTTCAGCCAAATCATATAATTCCATCTAACAAAAGTCCGCTAGCTTAATGCAAACATACTGTATAATGCAAAATGCCATAGATGGGCTAACGTTAATCAGGATCGATATTATGGTAATTCGAAAAGTTCAAGCAATGGCTGCTTCAACACAGAGAGAGCAGCAACACATACAAACAGAACATACAACATTGCTTACAGGCATATTCTGTATTCTTTCTGCTTTATGGGAACAATGACTATTACTGCATTGAGTAAGGGACCTTCTCAGCCATTTCCTCGCTCTCTAAATTATGCTGCATCTCTTCCTTTCTGTGCTGCCTGGTATGTTGCGACGCAACATGGTACTACACTGAAGGCGCACAACTAAATTTGGATTTATCTGTTTAACTGTAAAAACCCATACAAATGATTGCTTAAAAATTCCCGATGTAGCAGTGGCGTGAACGATAAATAACGATATAGCGTGGGAACACAGTATTGCATGTCCAGGCAAAGTGTAATTACCCAACAAAAATAAGCCGGGTAAAAACACACACAATCTTCACATAGTTAATGTCAATCTGCCCGTCATTTACTTCAATAGAAAATGCAACAGTCAAGCACAGCTTCTCCCATGTAATTGCACCATTTGCACTACATGCACAAAACACCTGCTTTTATCAGCTTACTATAATATTTAATGAAATTGTATTATTGACTTTGTATTGAGTCTTTGCTTGTGTGCTCCTTCCTTTTTATGTGGTTCTGTCGAAACCCATTAGCTGCTAAACTGCCTCTTATCATTTTACATTGACAATATAATTTTTATTTTAAAATGCCATCTATTTTCATGAGCATTTTGCATTCTATTCAACAAAAACCTAGTCACTGTTTTTGGTTCTTATACAGTGGTGGACAAAATATTTCTCAGTAACTCCAATGTTGTGTTTTGCCAACTTATTTCTGCATTTTTAAAGACTATTTTTACACATTTCTATTCCAGACAGGAAAAAAAACAATAAACTTTTTCTTAGTACTTTATTAGAAAGCAAATCCAGTATAAGCAAAACAGGACTTTTTGGGGAAATCTAAAAAACACCTACAAAAATAGAGATACACATACATGAAAAATGAAACAGTTAAAAAGTGTAACACAAAATTTAAGTCACTACATTGAACACCCCATTCCACTGTATTTTATTTTATTTTTTAAAGATAACAGTTTTGATCAAATATCCAATTAACATGTTTGGAGAACAAGCTCACATGCTGTATACGTCAGTTTGCTTGATTTTAATGGTTCCAAAACAATTGCTCATATCATCTATTACTTTATTGTCTTCTCAATTAAACACATAACCGACATTCAACTTAATGTTTGACCCGCGATCAGTTAGCTAAAGTGTGACGTTACCCTAGCTTACCTGTCTTTTGGAGTTTTATAGTGACAGATGAACTTAATTGTTGTCTTTTGTCTTTGAGTTGCAAACACGGGCTTTATTGTAGTTGTGGTTTCCCTTAGAGGGTTTTTATGAGTATGAAACCATATAAATTTACAGTATAATTGCCTCATATTACATACAGAAAATACAAACAAATTTGGATAACTAGTTTTGAAATACAAAGTCATGGAAAACAATATGTTCAACTATCATTGACTTTTTTAACTTTTTTTTAAAAAGGGGGTTTGGTAACAAAAAAACTACTTTAAAAGTTATTAAAAGTGAAGACATTTAGAGATGGTGGTACAAATTTTAACAAGAAATATGAAAGAGACACACACGATGCGCTTTCGTGGGCCACATAAAATGATGTGGCGGGCCGCATCTGGCCCCCCGGGCCTTGAGTTTGACACCTACTTGCATCACGAGGTGGCCTTTGCACGCCGCATATTAGCATACTGATGGTTTGCCAGTTTTCGTGTGCACTACCACAAAACAACTTTTCTTTCAAACACAAAACAAATGGCACACTAGCTTGAAAATGCACATTTTTACATGCAAACAGAGAAGCAAGACTTGTCAAGTCATGTTGTTCAATTGTAAGTCAAGTCGAGTCTCATGAATATCAAGTCGCATGATTTGAGTCTCCCATCTCTGCCTCAGTGTCTCACAATTTCTCACATTAGGCTGGCACTTACTTTCCCTGCAGGCGACGGTCTGGACACAGGGGTGGCCTCCCCCAGCACAGGAGAGGACGACGAGTCTGACCGAGAGAGGAGAAACAACAAGAAGAGAGGCATTTTTCCCAAAGTGGCCACAAACATAATGCGAGCGTGGCTCTTCCAGCATCTGACGGTGAGACACACTTAACCTTTTCTGATAATCATTCATCATACACAGTATATATGGTGAACGCTGACAATAAAGCGAGCAAATGAGAAGATGATTGCTGAAAGAGAGGATTTAGTCTAAGGTGCAGCTTCACTGACATGGTAGAAATATTAGATAGTGTATCAGGGAGGTCAGTTAAATTAAATGGAGACTTTTGTGGAGATTAAGTGATAATATGAATATGCTTGCCGTTGAATAATTGCGGAAGTGAAATAAATGGTCTGAGTAATTGTCAGCGAGGTTGTTAGATTGGTAATTAGTGACTAAATGAGCCAGGTCAAATGTTGCTTCCCTCCAATTGTTCCACTATGCAAATGTGTGTGAGTATGATTTGAGGCTTTTCCTTTATCGTTTGAAATAAGTCGCGCAGATGTGAATTCTGATGCCAAGTCATCGGTAGTTAATTACCCTGAGATTCCCTATACTAGTCTTAATTATGGATGTTAACTAAAACTAGTAACAAGCCCACACAGCCTCCTCCATTAGAGACACTGACATTGACTCTCACAATGTGTGTGAACTATAGCTCTGCGTGTGTCCTCTTTCAGCACCCGTACCCATCAGAGGAGCAAAAGAAGCAGCTGTCACAGGACACAGGTCTGACCATCTTACAGGTCAACAACTGGTCAGTGTACTGCCAATCAATATATCCATTTCAGCGCTGCAGTTTATCAATAATGACTTTGCCATGTTTAAATGAAAGTGTATCAAACGCAGGGTGCCACATTAAAGCCAGTTTAGTGCGCATTTTTTTTTTTTTTTAGCCTTTTAAATCCCAGCGGAGGGGATTTTGTTGGATATAAATGTGAATTAAATAAAAATCAGCTGTTTTATGAGACTGCAGTGAATTCTAAAAATATAGCCGCTTTAAAAGGTAGAAGGAACGTCCTCCTAAGCATTTTGTTACAGGAGCTGTGGTGCAGTAAAATCGACTCGCTCCAAGTGCATAAAACCGAATAGCAAATCAATATGCAATATTCTAATTATTTACAACACCCACATTTTCTATTAACTCTTCACAGGGAACTCATTGAAATACTTGGCATTTCAAGATTTTACCACAGGAGATAAATCAAGTATCCATTTATTTATAACTTTGCTATAGTAATCATGACCTTTCTTTGCTGTACTGCCATGTGTTGTCCATTTGATCATTTTTAGTTACCAAATATGATCCATTACTACTACTGTCAAAGGCTACTTTTGTTTGTACCAGGGAAAACACGTTCACATTTGAACATTCATTTATTCATGTACACAGTACACAGTGTAGCACATGTACGGACACCCACGCACAACGCGCGCGCACGCACGCACGCACACACAGCATGTCCTTCTATGCAGATCAATCAATTATCACAGGGTGATCAATACATGCTCTGGCCTAACGTTGATTTACACTAGCCTCTGAAAGGGTTAAGTGGTTGTAAAAGGGAAAAGGTTAACAGTCTCCCGGTCAGGCTTTTTCTCCATTAACGGACCCTATACTCGATTCTCCCTGGCACTATCTTGTTTCAGGTTCATCAACGCCAGGAGGAGAATTGTTCAGCCCATGATTGACCAATCGAATCGCTCAGGTTAGTGTTTTGAAGTCAGCCAACAATGGCTGTCGGCAAAACCTTTTGGCTGTGTACTGAGGTTGTTCATATTATGTTGCGTGACAGGTCAGGGTGGTCCCTACAGCCCAGAGGGAGCGGCCCTCGGGGGTTACGGGCTTGACGGACAAGCCCACCTCGGCCTCCGTGCAGCAGGTATGCTGCACGATCACGTTCGCTTTACGGTGTGATCTCGTTGGACATCTCCGTTCGGAAAATCAGCACAACTTTAAAATTGGGCAGAAATGACACTTGGATACAACTTAGTAATCAGGCAACAGCTTGTATAGTAATGTAAAGTATACCCAGGTTTTTTTTTCGATAGTATTTTCCCTTAACTCATTCACTGCTATTGATTGCTATTGAATACAAATATCCATGTTAACATGGAGGACTGGCAGTAATATACATTACTGTGTATTAAATATTTCTCACACAATACAAAAACAAGTTATTAAATGACCAACATTGATTGCTCAAACCCATTTAGCCAAATTCAAGTGGTCTTGATGATGGAAATACCCTTCGTAGCCCCCTTTGTGGTCTGCTGCTGAATTTTGTTTTTCTCACCTCTTTAGCATGAATTTTTGATAGTAAAATAATTATTTATCATATATCGTGGTATATTTAAGAACACACGCCTTCTATAGATGTCGTAGTTTCTTTTGAAATACAGAAATGAATAACGCAAGTAATGAGGGACTTTCATTCTATTTAATGACAATGTCAGACTTCTCCCTGTCAAAACATACATTGTGTATGCTTGATTTGAAGTTTGTCCAAGTGAGTATATATGACAGTTAATTTTTTGGGTCACAGTATGGAAGGAGGTGATTCATAGTAAATAATGTAAACGGCTTGAATACGATTAGTATAACGTGCACACACGTGCACAAGCACGCACACACACACACACACACACACACACACACACATATAACCACACACAGGGCCGATCCTAACCAATGGCCTAGGCGAAACTTTATTTGGCTTCATTTGCAATTTACATATGTTTAAAAAATTATTTGAATAGCATTGTTTTTTAACGTTGCCTTTAATTTAAAACATAACACCCAATTTAAAAGTAAAATAACATTTGAAATAATTTACTATAATTTCAAATATAAAAATGAAAAACTCAATCGATACGTTGTCTACAATGTAGTTTTTTTCTGATACGCATGTTTGTTGCATACATTAGGCCAGTGGAGACAGCAACTCAGTAGGTTTAAAGCAAAGGCAATTTATTTATACAGCACATTTCATACACAAGGTAACTCAATGTGCTTTACATGATTAAAAGCATTTAAAAACAAACAAACAAAAACAGCTTATAAACGTTTAAAACAAATCAAAATACTATTTCCCACTTTGGGGCAGACGTCACTTCTGTTGGCAACTTATTCCATTAATGTGCAGCATAACAGCTAATTGCTGCTTCACCATGTTTACTTTTATCTATTATTTGACCTGACTCTGTAGATCTCAGAGCCCTACTGGGTTTATATTACACTCAATCACCCAATGAGCTATAATAGTGGAAACACAAAACTACAGACATATAAAAGCAGTTGTTTACTGATTAGCATACCACGTTGAAGCAATTCCCCCCCCCCGCCCCCCACCCCCTGTGTGGAGTTTGCATGTTCTCCCCGTGCCTGCGTGGGTTTTTTCCGGGTACTCCGGTTTCCTCCCAGATCCCAAAAACATGCATGATAGGTTGATTGAAGACTCTAAATTGCCCGTAAGTGTGAATGTGAGTGCGAATGGTCGTTTCGATGTGCCCTGCGATTGGCTGGCGACCGGTTCAGGCTGTACCCCGCCTCTCGCCCGAAGATAGCTGGGATAGGCTCCGGCACGCCCGCGACCCTTGTGAGGAGAAGCGGTACGGAAAATGAATGAATGAATATTTGATATGCAAATTGGTCATCTTGAGTGACGGACAAGCCATTTTAAGAGGTGCTTAAGAGCTATTTGGTATTTAAAATATTATCTTGTAACCATTTTTTTACACAACAAATAAATTGTATTTTGTGCATGGATTATTTGTAATTTTATGCGGAGGGGAACAGAAAATGTTAATTCTCTGTGCCCAAAACCAGGTCTTCAGGGGATGCCATCTCTGCAAGGGGATTACCCCGGTACTTTGCTGTCCCAAGCAGCCTACCCACCCCACCCAGGACCTTCCCTCCACCCGTACCCGGGCCCACACCCGCACGCCGCCATGCTGCTTCACCCGCCGCCGCATGCGCACCCCACAGAGCCCCTCCTTGCACAAGGACTGGACATACATGCACACTAGCTGTCGAGTGGGAGTCTCTGTGAGCGTGAGTGTGATGATTCCGACACACTATTTAAAGAAAACAAGATAAATTGCTCCAAGAGTTTACATTCCCTACCAAAAGACAATGACCTCAATGTAGCTCTCGCACACACACACACACACACACGCACGCACACATTGAAACACACACTGGTTTAAGCCATACCTCTCTCCGAGCAGAAGTGCTTCCTCCGTTCCCATCATCTCCACTGTGTCCTGTGGATGAGACCAATGCTTTAAACTTCATATCCTATCATGCCTGTTGTTGGACCACCAGAAGAGATGAGATGAGAGGATACACAAGACTAATATTTATCACCAGACATGTTTTTACAAGACAAAGATGTTACTGGATGGGACTCAATCCTGTGACCATGCCTTCTTCAAGCTCTGTATTCCTGCACAAGTGACTGCCCAGAAAAAAACAAAAACAAAAAAAAAAAACACACACACACACACACACACTCTTCTCCTACACTTTATTTAAGGCTGATTTGAGTTTTTACTTATTCTATTTTTGTATTTATGTGTGCCACTTATGGCAGTTGCAGTTTGACACAAGCTTGTTTCAAATCTTAGTGCTCTTCCTCAGCATGAAGCGAAACACGATGAATGACTTCCAGTCTGCCTCGCTCTCATACCACTGACCTCCTTAATATGCCAACAGGTGTTCGTTGCACGGCGTGTGCGCGCGCACACACCCACACACACTGATGAGACAAGCCCTTGAATCATTTGCATACATGTGTGTCGCAGCAGTGAGACGGGAGCTGCAGCCAAAGGACTCTTTAAACATTCTGCTCCCTATCAACTCTGCTCTGCTTAGACTGTATTGAAATATTTCTGAATGATATGGTCAAAGAATTAAAATGTTTTTTGTACCACATGTGACTGGGTCATCTTTCAGTGTGTTGTGAGGCGTTCAACTTAAAGCCAATTCATTCCTTGGTCTCCTCTGTTTTCTTTTTGGTTGATTTTCTTGCAAAAGGTTAGAAATTATTTTTCTGTTTATGGTAACTTGAACAATAGTTGAACAAATTATTATCCTTGACTTTTGATTTAAAAACTAGGTATCCATCAATTTGTTGTGTGCACGTAATAATGAGGCGACTAAACATTTATATGGTTTCACAGTCAATGGCCCTCTGAGGGAAACCGTGACTACAATGTGGCCCACGACAAAAATGAGTTTGACACACCTGCTTTAAAGGTTCGGTGTGTGTGAAGTAATTCAATTCCAATAAAGTAGTTCAATTACAGTAAGTTAGCACCAATTATTTCTCTCATGTTGTAATGTTGGTTTGACCTGACATACAAGATACATTATTTTTTGAAAATTAAAATTTTTGTGAGCAGTGAAGTAAAATTTGATAATTTCCCACTGCATACCTTAAGATCGCTTATGGCGCACTAATGTGCCACGACACACAACATACTCAGCATACAGTACACAAGTACATACAGTAAAAGAACCAGTCATTTAAATAGACACATTGCTCCATCTTGTGATTGGATCGGTTATCGGTGTTTTAAACTCGCTGATCGGTGAACGGCCCCAAAAATCCTGATCGTGTAAAGCCTATACAGTGTTTATATATTCATATATATATCCATCCATCCATCCATTTTATTTACTGCTTATCCTCACTTGGGTCGCGGGCGTGCTGGAGCCTATCCCAGCTATCTTCGGGCGAAAGGCGGGGTACAGCCTGAACTGGTCGCAGGCCAATCGCAGGGCACATATAAACAAACAACCATTCGCAGTCACATTTAGAGTCTTCAATCAGCCTACCACGCATGTTTTTGGGATGTGGGAGGGAACCGGAGGGAAAGCGGAAGGTTGACTTGCCTGCCTGAATTGGTCTTTCTTTTCTCTGTATTGTTTCCCTGTAGATTCCCCTGTTACATTTCATTAAATGTTCCATAAAAAAATGAATTTACCAAGATAAACCTCTGGGATCTTCCTTTCCTTTCGGCTTCTCCCTTTAGGGGTCGCCACAGCGCGTCATCCTTTTCCATGTAAGCCTATCTCCTGCACCCTCCTCTCGAACACCAACTGCCCTCATGTCTTCCCTCACGACATCCATCAACCTTCTCTTTGGTCTTCCTCTAGCTCTCTTGCCTGGCAGCTCCATCCTCACCATCCTTCTACCAATATACTCACTATTTCTCCTCTGGACGTGTCCAAACCATCGAAGTCTGCTCTCTATAACTTTGTCTCTAAAACATCGAACCTTGGCTGTCCCTCTGATGAGCTCATTTCTAATTTTATCCAACCAGGTCACATTTTCATTTCCGCCGTCGACTATATGAAAATCCCTATACAGTAAAGTGATTATGAGTAAAGAAGGAGTTCATTCAACCCTGCACAAATTTAAGACAGCCTGTGCCTGATGTAGCAAAGCAGCCCTAGAAAATAACTGAGACACTTCATTGTTTCACAGTAGGTACAGTGTTCTTTTTTTTAATCCACAGGCACAGGGAAAACCTGTACCCTTGTATTTAAAAATGAAAAAAAAAAAAAAAAAAAAAAAACACGCACTGGTCAGTGAAATAACTTGAAACTGGCAAGACTGGAATTTCAGGTTCAATACTTTTTCACTTTGTCATTTTATATTATTACACACAATTTAATTACTGAGCTCATTTGTTTTACTTTCTTTGTATGTATGCAATATTTGGCTTGTTCCCAACATCTGGTGACATTTTCATGTCAATAGCACCTTTGGTAATATATTTAATGAGAAAAAAAGGATGACGTGTTAAATACTTATTTCAGCCGATATAGAGTACATATATATATATATATATATATATATATATATATATATATATATATATATATATATATATATATATATGATCTATCTATCGCTATATATATATATAAACACACACACATACACACACACAGTGGAACCTCGATAGAGCAGACTAATACGAGGGTGGGCTGGTCGTCCCATATCGCCAATTGTCCTTCACATTGTAGAGCGTTTTTTGGGCAGGCCATATGCACCCATTTTACAATATAAAATGATTGTGTGAAGTTATTGTAAATAAATTTTAAAAAGCTTGAAAATATTTGAAAGTTTCCCATTTTATCAAAACTTACCACGCCGTTGTGCTGTGGTCATGGTGACATTGTTGACATACAGTACTCATCATAGGTGAGTCGCTTTGATGAGCCGCGAAGAATTAGTTAGCTTCCTAGTTCCAAATTGGTTGCCATAGGCTTGACAAAAAAAATAAAAAAATAATTAAAATAAAAAAATAATAAACTGTTACTGTAAAACTCTTACTGTATCAAAAATAGTATGTTCCAGATTCCACAGATTTGTGTTTTGTATTCAGAGTTAACGCCGCAGCCATGCCACCGTCTCTCTGCCAGCGCTCTAAGTACAATAGTAAATAGATAGAACCATCTTCACGCTACCACGTGAATGGCCGACATTCAACATTGCCGCACGGAAGACACACCTTTTGCAATTGGTTGGGAACTGTAGTTTCTGTAAGGAGTACCCTGAGACTGTTGTTCAATTATTTTGCTATTGCCCTGGTTGTTAAAAGATTCTGGCAGAGTTTATGTGATTTTGTTTGTGACCATATTGATGGTGATTTTGTTTTGTTGTGGAAGCATGTAGTGATGCACAGAACAAAACACATATATTATTAAGTTTATTCTTATAATGGCTAAATTTCATATTCATCGCAATAAATTCATGATTAAGAAACCTTACTGTGTTACCTTTGATAATGAGATCAGACAATACATCCAATCAATCCAATACTCTGAAAATCCTAAGGCAATTAGAACTATGACTGCTTGCGCTCTGTTGAAAATATTTTTGTAACTATTGCGTGACTGCACTCTGTACCCCCTTGCATTGTTCTATTTTGTTGATGTAGCAGTAGCTTACCGACTTACCGATTTATCGATGACTCTGTCTCTGCTACCGTTGACTTTAAATGAACTTTATTATAAAAAAAAATCTTTTGGAATTGGATCTCGTCAAATTGTATATCTAGGACCCCGGAAATACGTCAGCTCAATTCTCTGCCTGCATTGTGCCACAATTCCCGAAGGGACAGACTTTGGCAACGGCATTTTAAGAGTCAAATGGGAACTATTTTTGGTTACATTGTTCAGTCCCGACTGACTGTTTTATCCGATATCCGTTATTTCGGGGTCTGTTTTCTCAAGGTTCCACTGTATCTATACAGTATAAAACAGACCTTTTAATGTTTGTTTACAAATAGACTATTTGAAATAGCCACAGTAGGTCTCTGGAGTGTGAAATTTTATAACTAAGTAAATCTTTAGTTATCTGCCTATTTCTCTTACTGTTTATGTGTGCAATGCTTTCATTGTCTTTATGCAAAGGGCACTCTCTTGTCTCCCACACGTTGCAATGCTTCTGCTAGTAGAGGCAAGCAGCCTGTTGCTGGGAACACTAACCGCAGAGCGAAATGGAAGAGAAGACCCGTAGGAACTAAGGAACAAGATCCAGCCCACTGGTTATATTTCTAATGAAAGCTCACCAGTGGCCCAGCAGCATGTGGGGGCGGGATGAAGGCTGTCGCACTGTACGAAACAGCCAATTTCACCATTGTAAGAAATGTCTTGTAAAAACGTCCATAATTCATTGGGGGTCTTTTGAAGAAAACATAAAGCAAAGCGAAGCAAATTTATTTATATAGCGCATTTCATACACACTGTAACTCAGTGTAGTTTACATGATTAAAAGCATTTAAAAACAAAGAAAAAATCCCATCTTATAAACATTTAAAACAAAGAGAAAAAAAGAAAAGTACGATTAAAACAGCGTACAGTGCAAGAAATATCATTTCAAAGTGGAAATGCTCTAAAAAGCATGGGAAAAAAGAAGAGTTTTTAACCTGGACTTAAAACATGCACACTTGGGGATGACGTCACTTCTGCTGGCAACTTATTCCATTTGTGTGCAGCATAATAGCTAAATGCTGTTTCACCATGTTTGCTTTGGACTCTGTGCTCCACTATTTGACCTGAGTCTGTCGATCTCAGAGCCCGACTGTGTTTATATACCATTAGCATTTCTTTCATGTGTTCAGGACCTAAATCGTTTAGTGATTTATAGACCAGTAGCAGAACTTTAAAATCTATTCTAAAGCTGACTGGGAGCCGGTGTAGAGACTTTCGAATGGAAGTAATATGCTCTGACCTCTTTGTTCTGCTCAGAACCCGAGCTGCAGCATTCTGAATGGGGGTTATCAAATTTTAATTGGAATACTTTTCTACCTCTTATCTTGTGATTCCAGGCAAAGTCTCCATTTTTCAAATCATTCGTCCTCACTTGTTCCTCTCATAAAGAAAAATACATTTACACATTCAAACCTGAATACCCCCCTCAGACTTCACCCTGCCCCCCAGTGGGGCCTGGAGCAGCAGGGGGGTCAGGGGTAACAGTTCAAACAGGGGTCAACAGGAAATGACTGTTCTCCCCGGTACTGAGATCCTGACCTCAGCGCCCCGTGCACTTTTCTTTTCTCCTTGTCCCTCCTTCATACTCCATCCTCACTCAGTCTCTCACCTCCTCACTGATGCGCCTGCCTGTTTGTCCTTTTTAATCCAACACGGTTTTGTCGTGCTTCAAACTAAACCACAACATTTCTTATGAAGACTTGTATTTAAATTCTGTTAATTTTCATTTAAAAGATTTACCACATTTTAATTTAGAAATCTAATGAGGACCTCACTGATGGTGGAATTGTTCATTAGCTTGACTTCAGTGCAGGCAGTGTGGCTTTATTATCCACTTAGTGACGATGTGAATATGAGATTAAATGGTTGTCTGTCTCTCTATGTACCCAGGGACTGACTGGTGACCCATCCTGGATGTAAACTGGCTTTCGCTCGGAGTCGTCTCTTCTCATCTGTTGTATTGCTGTGTCTTTTTTCCAGATTTTGTGTTTTTTTGGTGAAACACTGTGTTGAATTTTTATGTATGAAAGGTGCTATAACAACTACATTTTCATTTGATGATACTAAAAATTAAGTATTCTCTTCTTTTTGTGGTCCAACCGAATTCCTTTGAAAAAAAAAATCTAATAAAATAAAATTGGCTGGGGGAAAAAATGATGGTACCCTTATCTTATTTTGATTTGTTGTTTTTGTACAACCTTATGTAAATGTACCCTGGCTCAGATGGAAGCATGCCTTCTCCAGACTGCATGTTTCGGCTCCTTCCAAAGAAGCTGTATAGTATTTAGATCAGGGCTCACAGAAAGCCAATTCAGAGTAATCATTTTTTGGTGTTTTTAGCTGTGAGTTGGGTCTTCAACCTGCACTGTAAATTCTAACTAGTTCAGTTTGCTTTAAAAAAAAAAAGCGGGGAAACCAATTGCCTCACTTTTTTTTTTAAAGGGAACTTCTAAGCCAAATAAGTTAAAGCACTAAATAACTTAAAGTTAGGTCAACAGATTCTTTTGAAGTTGAAGTGTAGTTAGATTTAAAGTAAGATTATTGAATGACTACAAGTAAATTTACTCTAAGATTAAATGGTAAATGGGCTTTCACTTGTATATGCGGTTTCTACCTTCAAGGTACTCATAGCACTTTAACAGTCTCCTCAGTCACCTACGGATGATGAAGCATCAGGAGTAACTGGGGTGTCAGTATCTTGCTCAGGGACACTTGGACGATGTCACAGGGGTTCAGGATCAAACCCACAATCTTCAGATTGGTAGACAACCACGCCACTACCTGAGCCATGCCACTGACATGACTGAATGACTGCAATTAAGTTTACTCTGAGACCTTCATTTATCTTACTATCGCTACAGCTACTTGGATAAAATGAGGCAATTTCCAGACTTTATTTTGTTCAGTTAAAGTAGCCACAATTAGCTTAAACCTTCAGTGGGTAAGCAATCACAAGCTATAACCTTGAACTTTTGAAAGCCATACTTGTAAACAGATGCATATGCTGTAAACAACCTGTGCAGTGCTGTAGTACAGTATGTCAGGATCAATCCCATTACAGTAATAAAACAATGTTTTTGAAGAAATAAGTATCTCTTGATAAACAGTGAAGTTGAAGTTGATAAAACAACATTTTGTTCTCTAGATTCATATACAAAAAGGATCACCGTTTAACTAGATGTTTCATTGCAAAAGTACTAGTACACCTGATACCTTAAAAAGGTATAAAGTACCGATGCAAACTAACAAAACATTTACAAAACATGAATAACGATATAGTTAGGTTGTGTTTAATACCCCACAACATTGGAACGGCAATGTTATTCCTCAATTTAAGGATCCCATATTTTGGCAAATTAGACCTCCATAGAATGACTCTCTAACATGGACTGCGTCAATTTCATTTAAAAAAAAACACCTTGATTTTGTCATACGCGTGTCCAGAAAAGGCCCCTCTGACAGCTACTTCTGGTTGACCCAGTTTTGTCTCCACTTTGTCCATACTTGGCTAAGACTGCCCCCTTTCCTCTGATTGGTTGCCTCTGTGTAGAAGACCCACTTGCAAGAGCACATGTGTTTATTATGTTGACAGCACTGGCTTGGGAGCGGAGAGGGAGGCAGAGATCTTCGCTAGTGATGTAGATAAGCTTGAGAAATTCAAATTACTTGATTTCGGGCTTCTTGGCAGAACATTTTAATTCATATTTCACATGTTTACTGAGGCACCATCGAGCCAATATTACATTCCAAATACTAGAAAAAGTGGGTTTGGTAAAATATGACATTGTTTGTATTTTGGGTTTCGGAGATTTGCTTTCTAATGAAACAAACACTCTCTGAATAAATTCATTCAATTAATTCAGATAGACCAAATTCAGACCATCAAAACTTTCTTTTTCACGCAAAAAAAAAAGTGGTTTCCTCTTCATCAACAATGCAGGCTGCACATGGGCTTTCCGAGTGAGTGAAAAATCTCATAGTACAAATTAAAGAAAGGCAAAGCTACTTCTTCTGTGCCTTCTTTAATGGGGGTTTAGCTCCATGAGGGGTATCATTGCCACCTATTGTTCATTATTCCAACTGACAGCTCAGACTTTCTCAGTTGACTAGAACAATACCATTTCTTTGAGACAGTGCCATTTTTATTTTCACAACACTCAACCACTGATAGTAGACTCAACATTTTGTCTAAAATATAGTGAAATTGTTATTTCTGGTGAGGTTTACCATTCACGTTTACAGTGTGTCAGAAGACACAGGTACTGGAGCCAATACCAAACTTTCTGACAGCGGGCAGTTCATTTTGCTCCAAAATCCCTTGTTAGTCTTGAGAATTCATTGTACCCTGCACAGATTCAAAGACACCCTCTGCCATATGTGACAAAGCAACCCCAGAACATAACTGGGCCTCCTACATTTTTTTTATAGCAGGTACAGTGTTCTTTGTATGTATTTTTTTGGGATGCTTCATTTTATGCATCCAATAAATGATGTGACTTGCCAGAAAGCTTCAATGTGATCTTATCTGTCCAAAGGATATTCTCCCAGAAGCGTGGTGATTGTCGAAAAACATTATGGTAAATTCCAGTCTTGCCAGTTTCAAGTTATTTCATTGACCAGTGCGTGTTTTTTTTTTTTTTCATTTTTAAATACAAGGGTACTGAAGGTTTTCCCTGTGCCTGTGGATAAAAAAAAAAGAACATTGTACAAACAATGTGAAACAATGAAGTGGCTCAGTTATTTTATAGGGCTGCTTTGCTTTGCAGCATGACATTCATATAGAGGTCACTGTACCTGAAACATGTAAAAAATAAATATTCAAAAAAAATATATATGACAAATAAACAATCAGAATCTGTATTTTCGTTTCACTGAGTGTACAGCAACATTCTCCAATCCAATGATGTTCCATCATTGATTTTAATGTGACGCTTGGCAATGCCCACAAACAAAATGTCTGTGTGTCATGTGCATGGCCAGTGTCTGCATAAATAGGTGTGTGTGTGTGTGTGTGTTTGTGTGTGCGAGCATGTGGAGGGGCTACTCTTGTTGGTCATTAATCATTCAATTACACACCTGTCAAGAGTTCAGACAAGTGGGAGGGAGGTTGTAAATAAAGGAGTGGGAGGTGGAGGGAAAGACAGAAGAGAGGAATGCAGCTGGGAAAAGAGGAAAAGAGCAGAAAAGGGGTTGAACGAAAGAAAAAGGCATTATGTATTGTGTGTGTGCGTGTGTGTGTGTGTGTGTTGTAAGGGCGTGTGTGTGTGCGCGCACACGTGACAGAGGCAAGCTGTTGGATGGTGACAGCCGTTGAAAGGTCGAAGTAGGAATGGGCTGCTTTTCAAAAAAGAGGCTTCAAGCTGTTTAATGCCACTCCCAGTTGAAGTTTATTGTCAAACTAAACCTGTGATAAAGAGAATTACGCATTGTGTATTTAAAACAACCACATAGATTGGACTTGACATCTGCGAGAGTAATGCTACCGCGTAATGGGAAATGCCATAGCAACTATCATGTTATGTGTCGGTGTCAAACATACGGCACGCAGGCCACAAGTGGCCCATCGGGGTGGAGAACACATTTGCTGGATTTGGATATTTTCTGAAAGTACTTTTTTGTAAAAAATTTTGAACAGTTATTATTTATAGATTTTTAAGCCACAAATAGTGTGATCCACAAGCACTAGGACCACACGGACAATGCCCTCCGATTACAGTAGCATTGGTTTATACAAATAGTACTATAAATGACACTTGGCTGGCCCAATCACGTTGTTTAGATATTTTAACCGCAACGAAAGATTACCTTTTCCCCCCCACCTGCCGAACGCTTTACGCAATGTGCGAAGAGGAAGTAGCAGAACAATGTGCGCGTGTGTGCTGAAGATAGAAAGATTGCCTCCTCCTCCTAAACGAGGCAAGTTTCCTAGTCAATGTGTGAAAATCACCGACATGTTCACGAGACAGCCGCCAGCACGTCGTGAAGTTCCTCCCACTCCCGAGTACAACACTGCGACAGTGACTCAAAAACAGGTGGAGGATCAAAGACCAGTGACAGAGGACAGAGGCAGGGACAGAGTGATGTTGATTCTGCAAGGGCAAGCTCAAGAAATGGTAAATTATAGTTCATAAGTGAGTTCATCATGAACAGCCACTCACAATAAGAAGTGTGTGTATATATATATATATATATATATATATATATATATAGTCATTCATCTTCTGTTCCGCTTCTCCTCACTAGGGTCGCGGGCGTGTTGGAGCCTATCTCAGCTATCTCCGGGCGAGAGGCGGGGTACACCCTGAACTGGTCACTGCCAATCACAGGGCACATATAAACAAACAACCATTCGCACTCACATTCACACCTACGGGCAATTTAGAGTGTTTGAACCCCGGTCGTCAGAACTGTGAGGCGGATTTGCTAACCAGTCGTCCACCGTGCCGCCCACCGTATAGCACATAATGTTAAAATTGTACCTAAATAAATCTTTCTAAATGATTAAATGCAAATATATTTTACTTAAAAGTTAAACCTAAGTATTTAACAAAAGTACTAAATTGTATTTTTTTTAAAAGTTGAAACAGCTGTGGAAGCATGGTTCACAAAGTGTGAATGGTTGTTTGTTTTTATGTGCCCTGTGACTGGCTGGCGACCATTTCAGGCTGTACCCTGCCGCTTGCCCGAAGATAGCTGGAACAGAAAGGTACAGAAAAAAAAGGTACAGGTACATGGATGGATGAAACCGCTGTAACAATATGCATTTTGAACATCTGATTGGGATTCTTTCACATACCACTAGAAGTAGCCCACACCATACCACACTTTGAGAACTACTGTTCTACACTGTTGTTTTATACATAATTGTTGTCCACGTGACCCCCAAAGTACACAAATTGATGCATTTAAAATTGGGGAAAAAAATCATCTCCATCCCTCAACACTCCTTGCCCCTGACCCGACCCGCCCCGCAAAGCAATATAATGACAGACAATATAACGATACTCCCAAGTATGTACACTTTATCTTCTGCAGAGGATGTGGGAAGAGGAAAATGTTACTCAAGTCAAATTTTGGATAAATTGTACCTGTCAGAGTATTTTTAATGAAGCATATTTTTTAATTTTTTATATACTCAAGTATTTATGTTAAGAAGAAACGTTACTTTTACTCTGTGACAATAATCTACATGCCGTTCGCTACTTTCATTAATCAATAATTGCGTCCGCGATCTATTTTTAGACTTCGGTTTTCGAATTCCGCATCGGGCGCCGTTGCTCGAATCCACCGTGATTACCACAGCGATGTTTGACTCAAGTTCATCAATCAAACAACACAAGAAAGACACAGGTCTGCAAACAAAGTCTCTTATAGGGCTTCGCGGGCCAATCAAAGTGAGTTGAGTCAACTGCGCATGATTCGCATTTACATTACAGAATACGAAAAACAACAGCTTTAACATGCAGCGTAGTTTTTTCACTGCCCAAACTCGGACATTTCAGCCCACTTCTAACTTCTAGGTCACATTAAGGGTGGAAAACGTTTTAAAAATGATTTATCTCGGTCATAATTCTTTTACAACACGAAAACCTGGCATTTGAACAGGGGTGTGTATATTTTTTATATCCACTTCAGCCTTGTTCCTGTTTGTGTAATCTGTGTATTGTGCGCTTTAACAAGTGGAAGCAATGTAGTATAATTTCTTGGAGCCATTTCTACCATTGACCATTACCATTTCTTGGAGCTGAATTTGCCTCAGTTTGTTATTTTAAAAAGATTAGATTTGATAAAGATTTTATTTATTATATTTTAGATTAATTGACAATGTTGAGCAATATCTGAATTTGCACATTCGTATTTTATTTGACGTTCATGCTCTGATTTAAAAAAAAACAAAAAACAAATGAGAAGTTACTCACTCGTTATTCAGTACTTGAGTAGTTTTTTTCCACTGAGTACTTTTGTACTCTTACTCAAGTGATTATTTAGAGGACTACTTTTTACTTTTACTTGAGTCATATTAATCTAAAGTAACAGTACTCTGACTTGAGTACAATATTTGGCTACAATACCCACCCCTGATCCTCTGTGACAAACTGCAGTTTTATTACTGCAGTTACTGAGTCACCTGCAGCAGTAGTGAAAGCGTTCTTTGTATGTGCTTGCATGACAGTATTATACTTCCCCCTGGTGGCCAAGTCGCACAAACCAGAATGAGCTGCAATTAATTCATCATAATGAAAAAACTTTTTAATTCTTTACATTCTATTGAATTATGTTATTACTATATATTTCACTTATTAAGCACATGACACACATTTTGTTGTTCTTGCAGGGGTGGGGCAGGCTGGAACGGATTAATGGCATTTCCTTTCATTTCATTTGGGAAAGATGGTTTGAGATACGAATTGTTACAAGCATTGTCACTGAACAATTACAATTCGTATCCCAAGGCACCACTGTATAAATGGTGTCAACAGACACACGTTGGATATTATAAAAAATGTTGCTTCGGTGCTGTCCTTAATAGTTCCCTCTTTCTGAGCTGACCTTGTGGCAAACTGGAGTCCTGATATCAAAATTTGTTGGGTGTCCCTTTGTCTCTTTTGGTATTTTTGCAAAGGTGCAATACTCCGAACTAATCATTGATATGAAATTCAGCACGTACTACCTGAGTCATTCCCTTGTAATTTTGTGAATACATGGTTTTCTGGATTCGCCAAAAAAAAATAATTAAAAAAATGGAACAATCACCCTCAGATTTTCATTTAATGTGACGAACATATCTTTTCCTTCCTTTGCCCTCCATACAGTAAAGATTTATACTATATGTGCGCGCGGACACGCACATACACGCGTGTACTGTATGCGTGTGTTTTGCAGTCTTCATGATCTTGCTGCAGTACCTCAGATGCCTCAGGGCACAGCCATCTGTGGTAACCCCCCCACCCCCCTTTTTTATTTTTTTATTTCTTTTACACACGCTCTCACATACATACGCATGCACGCGCTCACACAGTCATATATCTAATATAGGAATGTCGTGAGGCTTTTATACACCCACACACTCATGTATGCATAATATATTACATATGAAACATATGGTGGCGCGACCATGTGACACAATGTGTCAGTATACTTTTGATCCTCTTCTTAATATCCGTAAAATTTCGCTTATATTGCGCACGTGCGTGTGTGTTGTGTGTGTTGCCAGCTGTTTCGTTGCTTGACATCAACATGCAGGCAAAAAGCCAGATGTCTCATTAGGCAGATTTGATTGGCTTGGTCATTAAGAATTCAGCGATAATACGCTTCCATATGTGTGTACATGGAGCTGTTTGTGTGTTACATTTACATAAGAGCCCCAACGAATAACTATTGACTTGTTTTCGTGCACAATTGATCTGCATCCATCAAGTATCTCGGATATATACTTGCTGTTGATTACTTCGTGATTAATAACAAAATTGTAACGCTGAAAAGGATTCTTGGTCCTGCTAAAATGCATTTTTCGCCAATGACCAGTTGGGGACTAAACCAACGGTTCCAGAATAAGGCGGATAAGATAATAATATGACAGTTTTGAAAATTTTCAATGTTTGGTATTGTGAATAAGTATGATAATATTGTACCTAACATAATCAAAGCTGTTTCAAGAAAAGTATACAAAGTAATTTCAATGATGCTTTTAGGTCCATTTCCTTGGGTCACATCTCTGGCCTTGATTTCAGCATCAACATATGTGCATGGGTTCAACTTCCAATACACTAGTCGCCTCCTCACCTGCTGTTTATCAGTAAATTCCCCCATAACAAGTACAATACCTTGGCCGTCCCACAACTGCATGTGTAAGCTTGCCAGCGCAGTCATGCGGTTGTAATATCTCTGCAGTAGTTTATCTCTAATGTGTCTCACATCCCTTTTCCTAGCCGAAGGTTTGTTTACGCTCAATATTTCTTGATGTCCTCATGGCTCCGTGTGTCCCCAACCAAGTCACGCGCTCAGTCAGTTTTCTTCTTATAGCTTCAACAGCGCCTTCATGCTAGTGAATTCATTGGCCCAATTCTGCTCTCCTGTTCTTTCTTTATCAACCTCCAAGTTAAGCCAACAAAGGCACCAGCAATAGCATCTTGTACTGAGCAACCACAACACCCACGTCACCCGCTACGACTTTAATTTTGAACCATGCAAACTTTTACAACCAGTCTTTTGAAAACAAAAAGTGCAATAGGCGGAATGGACTGGAGTATTTTAAAAATCTACTTCAATGTGGTCATGCTTGGATATATACATGCTTGTAATTGCAACAGTGGGCTTATTTATTTATTTAGTAATCAGTTGAGCTGAACGAATTTAAGGTGGAGGTGGGACTGCATCAGGGATCAGCCCTGAGGCCCTTGCTGGAGCCTATCCCAGCAGTCATTGGGCAGGAGGCGGGGTACACCCTGAACTGGTTGCCAGCCAATCGTAGGGCACATACAAACAAACAACCAGTCACACTCACATTCACATTCACATTCACATTCACATTCACTCCCACGGGCAATTCAGAGTTTTCAATGAACCTACCATGCATGTTTTTGGGATGTGGGAGGAAACTGGAGTGCCCGGAGAAAACCCACGCAGGCGGGGCCGGGGATTGAACCCCACTCCTCAGAACTGTGAGGCAGACACTCTAACTAGTCGTCCACCGTTCCACCTTCCAAAAACATGTCGGGTTAATTGTAGGCTAGTCCAAACTGCCCATATTGGTTTGAATGGTTGCTTGTCCTGCGATTTACTGGCGACCAGTCCGGGGTGTGCCCCGTCTCTTGCCCAAAGTCAGGGTCACCAACCTTTAAAAACAGAGCTACTTTTTAGGCACTGATTAAGGAAATCCTAGCAGTTTGATACACACTTCTGAAATAATTAATTTGCTCAAATTACATTTAGTATATGTTATTATTAATAATTAATGATCATTATATATGTAAAGACGCTGGTCAGGTCTCACAATAACTATCAGCAATGATTTAACAAGGTAGGAAACAGATAAATATTAATATGAAACAATTTATTTCTATAAAGGTCTGCAACTCTTTCCATTTCCAAACGATCACTGCCACAACATTCCGAGGAAATCACAATGTCCCATCACTGGTAAGTTATTTTTAGAACAGGCCAGCGGGCTAGTGACGTGGTCATTGGGAGCAAGCCGTATAGAAAATGGATGGCTGGATAGATGCATTACTGCCGCCTCGTGGTATAAAGGTATCACTGTCTTTTTACAAAAATGTTTTATTTCATCTTCATGCATATTTACTGTTACACTGAACCAAAATCGAAAAGGCTATGATTCAGTTAAAAAGCATATACAAATCCAACTTACAGTTCCATGGAAGTGTGTCCTCGAAGTATCCACAGCCTCATTATTACACATGGGAAAAGCTCTCGTATGTATAACATCTTAACCATTACATATTGTTCTGGTCAAATTTCACTCATTTGGACAGGAATAAAAATACCGTAAATGTAAATCTTTCAACTTGAAATTTGACGACTTTTCATAGTGATCTCAAACAAAAACAAAATATTCTGGGCCAAATTTGACCTGCATCTTCTAAAATAAATTTTATATTGAAGTGTGTGTTAATAAAGGAATATAGTGGTAATGGCGTGGGTTTTGAAACCGTACAAGTGTACATGCCATAAATGTGTGTATTTTTTATTGCGACACTGGTAACAAGTCTTCAAGAGGGCACTTGAAACAGTCCCGTTTGTGTCACCACCACATTTGTACAGGTTCTCGAACAAACATGCAGGCGGGTCTTTGAAGGGTCATCATAGGGGAATCTCGAAACAGTGAGAGAGTAAAATAGCAATGGTCATATCATACTCACTATAAGGAACGCAGAGGCCAGAGGGTGCCTCGCACCTGTAAAAAAAAATACATGCAATGTAACAGAAAAAAATACAGCTTTTCTTTTCACCGAAACCTTTATTATGGTTGAATCATCCATGAATGAATGTCAGACAGGCCATTCAGACAGTTTGAAAAGAACTGGAGTTCATGATTTTACATGCAGCAGAAAATGATTAAGAAAATATTCTTGGCCCAGGTCAAAATTGACCTGAAACATACTGTGTGTTTGTGCGTGAAATGAACAGTATGTAAGGGTTAATTTGCTTCTGTAGAACTAATTAGGCTTCCATACTTTTGATTACAAAGTCACCAAAGTGAGATTACTCGGGTTGAAGTCTCAGTGTGGAGGGTTTTCCTGCATTTAAATCCATATCTTTGTCTCACTTTTGTCTTACACTGTATGGAAGATAAGGCTGAGTGCAATATAGATTACTAATTCGAGTATTTTAATGGACGACCTGCCCCTTTTGTTGTAAGACGCTACTTTGGTTAAATAGGTTAAATCAAACATGTAAGCAATTTCACCATTGGTATAATCCACAATAGATTGTTACAATTTTTAATCTAATGTCCTTTCTACTTCATCCAAAACACAATCATCATTGAGTGTCCTGATCACCATCCTGTCCATCCTGCTGCTCAGTGTGTTCTCCTTCAGCCTTTGTGCTGCTTTCCGTCTCCTGCTGGGCCTCATCTTTCCCACTTTCTTCTACATCCCCACTCTCAGTGTCACAAGCCTGCACTGATTTCTCAAGACACGCCTGTCTGCGAATGGACCGTCGGCGCGTACTATGGCGGGATTGGTTGTCGTGCAGGGTGCGCCTGCGATGCCATTGGCAGAGAGAGTGTTGGGCTTCAACACTAAGCTGACGGGCAGCTAGGCGTGGCTGGAAGCTGCTGATGTAGTAGAGAGCAGCGTACAGGGTGGTGAGGTAGTAGCCACCTGTTGATGAGGGGGATGAAAAAAAAGCAATGGGACCTCTAACACACATACATACACACACATGGACAGAGGTAAAGGAACCATTTACATTTCTTTTATTGGCCACATCCTAATACTACAGCCAATATTTAATGAGCTACCATAGCCTTGTGGTTAGCACATCTGCCTCACAGTTCTGAAGTTCAGGGTTCAAATCTTGTGTATGGGTTTTCATACAGGTTTGATTAATTGAAGACTTTGTCCATAGTGGCGCATGACTGGTTAGCACGTCTGCCTCACACTTCTGAGGACCCGGGTTCAAATCCGGCCTCACCTGTGTGGAGTTTGCATGTTCTCTCCTGTGAAAAAGTTGGATCGGGACATCCCAACTAAACAGTATAGGCTACATACAGTATCAGCAAAAAAAAAAAAAACTTTCAGAAATGCTTCATTTGCATCAGAAGCTACCGAAAAGATGGAAGTTATAAACCATGATCTTTGTGTTTTGGTATTACTGTAATGCTCTTTTTGCTTGAAGGTAAGTCTGACTGCATCTTCCATACCTTCTCCCTGCAGCTGTGTTGGGTCCAGCAGCTCCATCATGTAGTCTGTGTCTAGTTGCAAGTTGACCAGTTCACTACGTAAAAGCACCCACGTCAAGCAGGGCAGGAAATCATCAGCTCCAAACACCACATCTGCAAGAAGGGAAAGTGTGATTTTTGACCTCACTTTGAATTAATTCCACTTTTAGCCATGCTCTTTAAAAAGCACCAAGCTACCTGAGCTGGCATTGGTACTCATGCTGTGGTAGATACTCTTGCAGATTTTGAGCAGGATATGGACCTTCTTGTCCGGGGAGTAGGCCTCATGCATACTCATCCACCTTTGTTGAATCCGCTCAAGGGTGACGGAGTCAGGAACGCCAACTCCAGCTGCCCCTCCTAGTGCCTCCACATCATTGTGTTCCAGAACACGCTGATTGTTCTCCAATCGTTGGAGACTGCTATCATTGGTACGCCAGATGTGAAGGCAAGAGTAGATGTGAGCTGACACGGGCTTTAGGGCCACCTTATGCACTGAGATCTCTACCAGCGAGTCTAAAGAAATGACACAGAAGTGGACAGAAACAGACAATGGTGAGAGTCCCATAAATTCACAAAGGCAGTAATATTGTCAACAATGGTGGTATCTTGTACATGATCCATGTACAATATAAAATATTGCTTTTTTTATTCCTAAACATTTGATACATTATTATTATTATTAGTAGTAGTAGTAGTAGAAAAAGCAGTATATATGAATGGACATATATACTGCTTTTTTTTAGTTTACAGTTAAAAGTATAAAAGTTATACTAAAAAAAAAGGCCATAAAATTAAGACTACCATACTACTCAGATTATATATTAATATATTTGATTCCACTGAGAGGTTTTTCTAAAGTTTTGATATATTGTATCTTATGTAGCTAAATTTACTCACAGAAATATTAGAAACAGTAATTCCACATCACTGAAAACTACAACCACAGTGAACATATTGTAACAGAATGTAAGAAAAAAAAAAAAATCAAGCAACTTTGTAAAGGCAGATTTTGTATTCAGCTCTCGTAATGGATGTTTTTGAATTGCACAATTGGATATGTTGCTAATGATAATAAAGTGTGTAATAATATTAATGTAAATGTGTTAATATTTTTGAGTGCATTTCAATGAGCGCAGAAAGTGAAAAGTCACACTATGCGCTCACTCACCTATCTCTGAGTCACTAAGGTCGGCCATACTGTTCAGCAGTGCCTGGATATCGGTGTAGTCCAAGAGAGTCTCCCTCAGTGAAGTAAGTGAAGACCTCACTTCCTGTAAGAACTCGGACCCTGTCAAACCACCAGGATCAGGATCTCTCTGCAGCGTCGCCTCCACAAATTCTCTTACAGCATCTGCAAAGGAGCCACGTTTCTTCTCGCTCAGATCTAGCACACGGTTGGTCAGCCTCTTCTTCTGACACACCAAGCTGCCGAGAGCCTGGCCCACTGCTGACAGGCGATGTATGACTTTGTCGGCCAGCCGGTGGGCCGACGGGTGGTGCGCCACGGGGCTTGGCGACTGATCCTCCGGCTCTTCTTCAATGCTGCTGACAGACAGCGAGTCGAGCTCAGGTGATGGAGGCTGAAGCAAGGAGGACGGCCTCTGGGCCGGAGGCAGCCAGAATCCTTCCTCGATCCAGGACACTCTGTGAGGGGTCTGAGGCCCAGGGCTGCCACGGTTCCGCAGCTCAGTGGTAGAAGGAAGTAAACGCCCTGTGCTCCCGCTCTTGGAAAGGCTGGACGTGGGACTTAGGCTAGAGCGCCTGAGGACAACCGCTCCTTGGAGAGCTGACATCGATGAGGTTAGCGGGGACTCTTCTGATTTAGCTCTGATTAGTCCTGAACATGAAACAGAAATTACACTACTCACAATACATGAGTGATAGGATGCCTTTGGGTGAAATTGAAAATCTATCAAGACTTGAGCATATCATCCATCCATCCATCCATTTTCTGAGCCGCTTCTCCTCACTAGGGTCGCGGGCGTGCTGGAGCCTATCCCAGCTGTCATCGGGCAGGAGGCCGGGTACACCCTGAACTGGTTGCCAGTCAATCGCAGGGCACATACAAACAAACAACCATTCACACCTACGGGCAATTTAGAGTCTCCAATTAATGCATGTTTTTGGGATGTGGGAGGAAACCGGAGTGCCCGGAGAAAACCCACGCAGGCACAGGGAGAACATGCCAACTCCACACAGGCGGGACCGGGGATTGAACCCGGATCCTCAGAACTGTGAGGCTGACGCTCTAACGAGTCGGCCACCGTGCCGCCGACTTGAGCATATCATTCCAGAATAAATCCTCTAAAACAAATGTGTTTTTAACAACAATAAAGCAACCTGAACACTCAGTTGTGGCATAAGAAGGTTCCTGGTCCAAGGAAATGGCTCGTTTGCTAATCAGGCCCGTCCCGGCCCATGTTCGAGTGGAACTGAGGCGTCGTTCTCTTCGACAATGTGTCGCCCGTGAGATGCACTGCAGACCAGTCGCCTGATGAGAAAGCCATTCATCGCCGTGTTCATGCAGATAAAGTGGATTGATGACACACAACGCCCCATTGGTGGAAGTCAACTAAATAGACACACAAACCAATTAGTTTCAATATTTACATTCATATAAACACAGCAGTACTCATCGATAAGCTTTTTGACATGATAATACACACCCACACAAACAAATAAGGACTTTGTTTTAATTGTTTTATTAGTAGTTTTGAGTTTATTTTATTTTCCCCACTAAAACACTATAAAACATTTTAGTACCTGTATGGAGCACATTACAGTGTTTGGCTCCATGTGGGTGATTTCATCAGACATCTGGTCGGGTGGTGAGCTCAGCCAGGTTTCTATATTACAGAAATAATATTAAACATTTATGATGGATGTGATTGATTGCTAAGTTATCTCAGTTGGTTCATGACAACAAACCAAGCCTTTTGTAATCAGTCGATGCTACTGGAAGATAAAATGAGACTTTGGAAGACTCACGGGGTTCAAGCTGAGAAAGACGATCTTTGGTGCTCTCAGACACATTGTCCATCCAACGAGGAATCATTAGACAGTTAGCCAACACGTCTCTAACACAGAAGATATCAAGCAGCTGAAATATATTTCTCCAACATTCAATATTCATGTTGAGAGACCTTGAAGGGGTCACATGCCCTATGATGTCGCAGTATGTAACTTCTTCCTTAGCCACAAAATTAAGGTAAAACTCTAGCCAGAACATTAGCCGCACAAGCACAATATAATACAGGTATTGATACATCTGCCTCTATAAATGTAATCATACTCATCTCTGAACTACACTGTTTGGTGTTCACTATGTTTTTTATTGTAGGTGTAGAACCACAATGTATCATACTCAGAGGTGTTTCTAAAATATTAGCTACATGAGGGGGAGAAATATTAGACCACTGTAAACTGCCATTATAACTAACTTTTGTTTGAATATCTCTTTGACAGCATCAGTCAAAACTGAGCATTATTATCTTGGTAAAGAATGATTTTTTTTGTATCCATCTCACTGGTGCATTTACATACTTAATGACAGTTGACCTGGGGCCTCATGTACAAAAGGTTCGTACGCACAAAAACGTGGCGTATGTTCTTTTCCATGGAAAAGTTCAGATGTACCAAGAGTGACATGACCGTGGAAATGTGCGGTGCCTCACGCCAACTTCACGGCTGGCGTACGCACGTTTCTACAGCTTTTGGTGCCTTGGCGACACTTAGAGGTGATGCTGGCAAACTATTATCATAAATCTGCGCATCAGAGACACATGAACAATTAGCACTGATGAACAATTGATGCCCGGCAACATTTGATTTCAACAATGTAAAAGAAGCAAGGACTCTGAATTCACTTGTTGACCAGTGTATTAATGAATCACTGACATTTGTGAGGACAGCTATTAATTGATCAAAGTGATCTATTGCCCTCTCAATCGCTTCTTGTGACTCCAGCACATGCACTGAAAAAAGAAACATTTCATTAAAATGTGTTGAAATGACATAATTTACCCCTTTTGTCCTAAAAAAAAAATGTTTTTTTTTCTTCAGTGTGCGTGTCCTCTCCTGTGTATTAAAATCATAAATTGAGTAATCAAAAAGGACTTTTTTGATATCCTCTTTGATATGCTGATGTGCTTCTATTTGAATTCAAAAGATTTATTACAAATACCATACATACATTTAAGCATGAACCTTTATCTCACAGGGCTGAGTGTAGGTTACTGTATGAACACATTTATGAGTTATAAAAATACATGGTATTAACCTTGTTGGGTGATCACTCAGCCACATGTGCTCCCAGCAAGCCTGAGAGAGCAGCGTCACCCATGATCGCAGCGATTCTCTCCTCAAACGGGGTGAGGCCCTCCGCGCCGGTTCTTCCGCCTGTTTGGGCTACACTTTGGCGGTGGGCAGCTGTCCTTCGCTTCAAATCCACCTTAATGTTTGACCACTTCTTTTTTACATTAGCGTGTGTGCGTTGTTCCCACTCCACAGCATTGACAGCTGCACACGCGCTGTCACTCCTCTTTCGCAAGTTGTTAACGCCAGAGGACAGCGTGCCAAAAAATGATTTTCTTGCGCACCTCCACTTCATTGAGCAACTTCACATTCAGAATTTTTTTTTTCTTCATTACCTTGTTCATTGTCCTTTTTTCCTGATCATGCAGAGATCGGGATCTCAGGTGCAGGGTTCATTTAAATATGATTTGCATATTTAAATGTGGGCGTGGACAGGGAGGGATCGGCTACTCCAACATGTGCGCTCCTTTCCACGTTGATTGGAATGTACGAAGGAAATGTGCTTGGATTCATGCGTACGCACAGATTCATACATCTGGATATTTTTGTGCGTCCGAAGTTTTCTGGATTTGACCGTACGCCATGTTTTAGTAGGAAATCCACGCAAGTCTTTTTACATGAGGCCCCTGGTTTTTAGCTTGATATCTGTACTCTATTCAGTAGAATGGCGTAAGTTTGCAAATACAGAACAAACTGAAAGACATCAGGAGCTCACCTGGTTAAAGAGTAGAAGAAGACCAGCTGAGCCAAATCAGAGAAAGAAAGACGAGACTCCGACAACTGAAAAACTGCCAGAGAAAGAGTCGAACGTGTAAAAGCCTGAAATGTTTTTTTGTTTTTTTTTTCCCTTGTATTCCTGGAAATATTATAAACACTATATAAGTAAACACACAGGTGTCGAGTCGAGTGCAATAATCACACAATTATTTTGGGTCAGTTGTGGCAAGTGTCACATCAGAAAAATATGACTAAAAGCAACTTTTTGAGCAAAAAATCTGACGACACTACCAAAGATTGTAATACATGTAGGCACAACATTGTAAATACTAAACAAATTACCATTAGAGAGATCATCTTTTGGGGTTAAAACAATTGTGAAGGTGGTAAAATATATTTAAAAGCAATATTGGCACACCATGCAATGTATTTCTTAAAATTAACTTAACCTAACTTATATAACTTGATTGTTGACTATGCCTTTCATTATGTTGTATTTTTTTGAAAAAATAATGGAGACACAAGTTGCATAATCAAAAGCAATTGCTTGTGTCTTACAGCACTGGAACATTGACGTGTGTATTTACGAGGTTGTCATTACTGTATTCTGAATTAGATGTTATAATTCTAAAACAACAATTAAATATAAGGGATTATGTTGACGAACACCATGTTCAGACATAAGGGTGTCCACATGTGTGCTTGGCACCAGGACACCCTAGGCTGGAGTTTGATGATGAACATTGTGGTTGTGTAATCGGACTTGCTTTAGACACTCAGGTGAAGGGCACCTTGTGAGGTGTTCTGGGCACGTCTCACTGGGAGGAGGCCCCGAGAATGACCCAAGACACGCTGGACAGACTATGTCTCCCGGTTGGCTTGGGAACGCCTCGGGATCACCCCGGAGAGGTAAATGAAGCTGCTAAAGGTGCTGCCCTCGTGACCCGACCTTGGATAAGCGAAGTAGATGGTTGGATTATGTTGTTTTATTCGGGTTCGACCTTGGATAAGCGAAGTAGATGGTTGGATTATGTTGTTTTATTCGGGTTGTTTTCCTCTTTGGAGAAGGTAAACTGATGGGCTTGCATCACAGTCATTGTTTCAATCAGATATACTCCTAATGATCAGAGTTCAGTATCAATGTTTGTCCATACCTGTGGCTGTGCATGAGATATTATACTCAAGAACTGCTACATCCTCTCCTCCCGCAGACACACACAGCAAACTGGGCAGAGATGTCACACAATCCCTCACAATCACAAAACTCTAGAGGGAGACAGAATGATTAATTTCAGTATCTGAAATGTGGCTGAAAACACACTTAGGAAAACGTGACACCCAAGCAATTACAAAACGTCAAGTAGACAAGTAGAAAATGATGACAGCGGGATTAATTTAATACTGAAAGTGAACCATGATGTCACATTTGATTCTGGAACTTCAGCAGGGTAAATGTCCCACTTGTACATCCTAATGGAGGATGGTTGGCATCCACAGTTCCACAAAGAAACTCAACTTTTTCCACACTTTGTTGGCCTAGAGATATTCATTCATTTAAAAATGTAATGTATTAAATGATATGGCATTTTCAAAGCTCAATAGTACATAGAATACTAAACCTCTGATCCATGATGGTCTCACCCATTAGCATGTCTGAGTCTTTCAATAAACCTCAGAGACTTCACATACTGTACCATCCAATGTTTTTTTAGGGCTCTCATATGAATCAGTTTACCAAGAGAGGCATCAACCATTACAGATGTACATGCCATGCTAGCTCGGGGTCCAGATTTAATATGAAATGAGATGCTTATGTGTTTTGGAAAAAAATGGGAAACAGTGATGGATAGTTACTCATCATGGTCCAGAATGAAATATCAACACTCTTATTACAGTATACAGTACTTTGGGTTTAGGATGACTTGTTATAAGATTGTATTTCTTCCTCATGATGAATAGGTGTGCCATCCGAGTTTTGAACTCCTATCTTCAGACAATAGTAAAACAGAAAGGAAATGATAATTAACTAAAATAAAGTTCTACTTTTGCACTTGCAAGTTTTTGAGGTAAAACACGAATGACATAACTATAGATTATATTGACAAATGAAGGCGATAATCTTTTGGAGTCAATAGTCTGAATAGTTACATACATTTAACCGGAATATAGGCCTACCAGCCGGCACGGTGGACGACTGGTTAACACATCTGCCTCACAGTTCTGGGGACAGGGGTTCAAATCCCTGCCCCGCCTGTGTGGAATTTGCATGTTCTCCCCGTTTTCTCCGGGCACTCCAGTTTCCTCCCACATCCCAAAAACATGCATGGTCGGTTGATTGAAGACTCTAAATTGCCCATAGGTGTGAATGTGAGTGCGAATGATTATTGTGCGAATGGTTGGTTTTTTTTTGTATGTGCCCTGCGATTGGCTGGCGACCAGTTCAGGGTGTACCCCGCTTCCCGCCCGAAGATAGCTGGGATAGGCTCCAGCACGCCCGTGATCCATGTGAGGATAAGTGGTAAAAAAAATGCATGGATGGATAGGCCTACCATACACATAACCTAACCTGACTTAATGTGTAATGTTTAACAATGGTTGAGAAACAATAGTGGTGTAATGAAATGCAGTAGCAATCTTAGGTACAGAGCTTCTTGTGTCTTACACCACTGCAACTTTGCTGAATGTGTAGTTAACACTATGACAGAGGAAGTGGCTTTGTGTTCACTATGGACAGAAACAGAAACAATTCCCCTGCAAGCAACCAAGCACAGAATGCATTCAAAGACACCGCATTGTGATTGCATAAACAAGTTACAATTGAAATAGCTGGGCAACAGCCTCCCCATATTTCCTTCAACATTAGGCCATTTGAAGTTACCTGCAATCACAGTACATGCACAGGTATGTGCAAGGCACCTTTTAAAATGAAATAAATGCATTGCTGATAACAGAAACGCAAAATTTACCTTATGTCCTCAGAGCTTCTTTCTCTATACATTGCATTGATGTGAACCTTCGCATATTCAACACTACTTCTGCAATCAGCCCAGAAAGTAATGCGGTCTGCGATTGGATGTCTACAAGAAAAAGGAACTACTTATTTATCACAAAGAAAGGCTTGTGCATTTTTTTTTTTTTTACTATGGGCTGAGTAAGGTCACTTATACAGTTTAAGAAAAGACAAATTGAAGTGCATATTGTTTGCAGACCACAAAAACGTTTTTCATGTAATGGCAGATAATATAATATATGCAGCTAAGTGAATGATACGGTGACACACAAGAACTGTGTCAATTCTCAGTTTACACAGATAATAATGCTGTGTGTCAATAATTTTAATTGATCATGTGAGGGACATTTTAATTTGACAATATTTTTGCATTGGTGTAAAACAGTTCTGCACTACAAGAGGTGTGTGTTTGTAATTTTGCCTCTAATAAAGTGATAAAATATTAAAACACATCCTGCTTTGATACAGAGTTGTTTTACAGTCTATTGCAAAGTACAACTCAAATTTTAAACATTGTCATCAATGTAATGCAATCAAAGTTGATGCAATTAATCTGCAGACAGTGCTGGAGTGAGATTCACCATGTATAGTTTCCCTTCCATTTTTATAATTGGTCATATCTTTATATATTTCACTGTATTGTCTATTATGCAGGGTAACGGATCATTGATGATCACTGATATACAGTATGTGCATAAGTTGTCAGCTGACCCCAGCAGGTGTTCCAGAGAGGTTGGAATGGGCCTGCGCTCTTTCCCAGGGTACTGCGGGGCACCAGGCTTGCTGACAGCTTCGAAGCTTTTCCAGCAGAGACAATTTCCTCCTGCTTCTCCTCCATGAGATAGATGTTGTGCCGTTCAGTGGACTGTGACCCTCCCTGGACATAAATGCAGTAAAGGCATGTAACCATAAGTACTAGGCAATGCATGTCTTAGGCACATGCACAAAAATGACAAGAAAGCCGATATTAAAAAAATAAATAAATAAATAAATAAATACACATATATATATATATATATATATATATAAACTACTTACATGTTTTGGGTAACTTTAGTTCATGTCGAAACAGTTCTCCACATGATGCAATCCTTTCTGTATGGCACAATTTATTTGAGTAGACTAAAATGGGAACCTCACTCTTTTGTCAAAGATCGCCGCTGCACATGGTGCCGCTGCCTAGTTTTGCACGTACAGCGCAACGTGAAACAGTTCAGCTGTGGTCTGTCTACATGTGGTTAGCCCTGCATTAGAAGTCGAAGCAGAACAGGAAAAGTTTTTACTGCACGCTTGTCATTGAAAAACGTGTGACACAACATGGTCTTCCGTTAAAGGCAGCAACGTCGCTGTATTTATCATTGTAAACAAATATTGTATCCATGGTCAATGAATTCAGAGACAATGAAGATAAAAATAAAGTCCAGTAGTAGCCTGTGTAATGTAAGTTGTTTCCCGTTTATTAATAAAATGTGTAGCATTCTAAAGTTTATAATTACTACAGCCAACAAGTGCAAAAACTGATACATGAGATATAGAGGACATGCCCAAAGGTTTTGGAACAACTGACAATGACATCCAGGGGAAGCAACGATTTAAGAAAATACGAGTTGGTTGCAGCTACTGTATGCTTCAACTCCTTTTCACAAGACGAAGGCCTTCCCAAACCTTTTCCATAGAGTTAAAAGCCTAGAATTTAAAAAAATGTCTGTGGGATGAAGGCTTACAATTTCCTACATTTGTGTTTATTAATGTTTGTGCGAGCTACAGCAAGGTGATAATAACACCCATCTGATTTCGTCAATTTTACAACATTTAAATGATAGAAGAAACACAGAGTTTTACAAAGTTAAAATTTATTGCCAGACATCAGTTTTCATCATGTTTTTTTTCACACAAGTTAGTATTGTGCTCTCACACCAGATGATGCCCCCATTCATACTTTTAGTGAACTTATTTGTGTTACTGCATCTCTTTGTCACTCCTTATTACAGCAATATTTTATTAACACACACATATGCTGTTCAAGATGGCAAGCAAATTAATATGAATCAAAGCAAAGAATTTGTATTAATTAAAAAATAAACTGTAAAAGTTCACAACCTCATAATATTGCACTGGTATATTAACAATCCACCACATTTACTTACAAAGGACATTGTTGGGACCATACCAAGAGAAACAATGGTAATAATTAGATGGAAATATTTTGATGAAGCTTTAGTGAATGTCCCCCCAACGTGATCGTCAAATGTTCTAGAGTAGTGTTCCCTAATCTTTTTTGCACCGTGAACCGGTCTAGAGTAGGCATTTTTTTGCCTCACGGACCGGTACCGGGTACTGGGGGTTGGGGATCATTGTTCTAGAGAACATCCAGCTTGCCACTCTTGTATGCATTACCCTCCACTGTCTACACTCTTGTCAAATTATTGTTAATAGCAGCTGAAAAATCTCACTGTCTATTGCTGTAAAATCACCCCATGGCTACCACCTTATATAGAACTGCGCCACGTGACATAGCATACCATCATTCATAGAAACTCAGAAGCAAGTCCTCATCATTGAAGTGCAAGAAAAAAACGTATCTACACAAAAGCATGGCATGTGAAAGGAATTCTGTGTTCATGTTAGCCTGCACTCAAAGCTTCAATTGTAAACAAACATAGCTCATAATGGAGGACTATCTCCAATACCACTAAGATACCCAAAAGACTACACTTCTTCTTACGCCACTGATGAAGAGCTTGCGCCTTTGCTCTCACTTGTCTTTCCCTCCTTGTCCTGAGCGTCGATCCTGGCATGCTCCCGCTGCACTAGTTCTTCCAACTCCGCCTGGAGACGAGACAATTTTTATGGCTAATGCTGATATGAAATTCGCTCATAACGCAATTTACTTGATCCAGAGCTACGAACGAGTCAGTGGTGATTCAAATTGACTCATGAGTTGTCTAAAAAAACAAATCCCCAATTATAATTTTCATATTTGAATCAAAAGGAAACAAAGAATAACATACGATGTACTTTATCCAGACAGCAGCTGCAATGTGGCCACGCCACATTTATTTCTGGTGTTTACAGCCGCTGCCGTTTTGACTTAATGTGCATGTGCGCAGTTGTACAGTTAGCTAGTGTAGTCCTGATAACGTGGATCACGGAGCAGTCTCCCCCGAGACAATAATCTCTGCAGAAAGAGGCGTCGGATGGCCGTGCCCGAGGAGCTGCACGGATGTTAATGGCAGACAGTGACCGCACCAGATGAATTTGATAAAATTATGCAAGACTCATTCAACACATTGTGGCAGATGATTGACAGGAGCTAGCCAGCGACTGCTAACTAGCAGCTAAGATAACTAGCCAGCGAGTTATCCCTTAACAGATGTTCCCAGGTAGCCAGTGTGGTGTTATGCATTTTATGGCACTGAGGTCAGCGCAAGACAGACCACGTGGCATGATATGGCAAGGTATCCTGCTTAATGTAAGCCATTTTAAACTAAAAAGAAGTGATTTGGCAGCAGCTTTTTCAGGGGGGAAAAGCAGTTGCTAAAACACACCAGCCAAAATGCAACGGCATATTGTCTTTTCTGGTGCTGTGACAAAATCTGCGCCCCCCCACCCCCCCAAAATACTACGACCAGCACGTAACCAGGGTGGTTTAGCTAGTTTTCAAATAATCTAATTGATTTTTTCATTTGTTGGAGAATGACAGGTCTTTATTTCAGAATTGTACAAGGAGTAGTGATTTGATTGTGATTCGCTAGTCGTTAGTTATTGTCAATGTAAATAGCGAAGGGGGATTTAGACAGCAAGTCCTAGCACTTACCAAATCAGTGTTCCCAATTGAAATTAATTGAAATTCCATTAATCTGTTCCGGCGGCACGGTGGACGACTGGTTAGCACATCTGCCTCACAGTTCTGAAGACCCGGGTTCAAATCTGGCCTCGCCAGTCTGGAGTTTGCATGTTCTCCCTGTGCATGTGTGGGTTTTCTCTGGGTACTCCGGTTTCTTCCCACATCCCCAAAACATGCATGATAGGTTAATTGAAGACTCTAAATTGCCCGTAGTTGTGAATGTGAATGCGAATGATTATTGTTTATATATGCCCTGTGATTGGCTGGCGACCAGTTCAGGGTGTACCGCACCTCTCGCCTGAAGATACCTGGGTTAGGCTCCAGCATGCCTGTGACCCTAGTGAGGATAAGCGGTACGAAAAACGGATGGATTAATCTGTTGCATCCACCCCCAAAAAAACACATTCCTGTTTTCAAATGAAGTAAATTAGCACTGTATTGTATAACAACATCAGAAAAAATAAAAATAGAGTGTAAAAAAGAATACTGGTTTTATAAAACGTGATTACTGTACATACTGTAGTATTCGTGTGTTGGATTGGTGCCTTGAAGGGGCGTGGCCTAGTGAGTGACATCAGGAGCTAGAGTTTAGCTGGCCCAATTTGTCCGGTTAGTCTACGTTTTAATGTCTAGATGTGAGGTGGTGGCCTACAGCAGCTCCTTGCGAGTGTTCTCATTTTGGATTTGGATTTTACTGTTTGTCGCCGTCCCCTGTATTTAGTCTATGCAATAGATGAAATGGAAGGTACAAGAGTTGATATTACCTTCCACCCCAACAGGTCAGCAAGTGCCATACAGCCGTCATCACAGGTGCTGATATGAGCAACATCTCTAGTAAGGAAGAAAAGCCAATGATATATTATCTTGATCAACATCAATAACAACAATTTCTGATAGTTCACAAATAGTTGTAAATACTTGCATCTTTCAACTAAACCACTCTCACACACACTGCTCTTTTACAGTATATCTACTAAAATGCTAATACTGTAATCAGACAGGAGCTTTTGGCGAACTGAGACAATACAGGAAATTAAATCTGCTAACTTTTGGGGGGGGGGGGGGGGGGGGGCAGTAACTTCTGTTTAGAGCATCATGTAGATCTTTGCCAAATTGTCATTTAAAAAGTTATGTCTTCTTACTTTATACACCATAATTAAGTTCAACAACAACAGTTATAGCAGTGGTCCTGCTATGGTCTAGGATCTTAAAGGTCCCATATTTTGGCTATTTAGACCTCCATAGAGTGATTCTCTAACATGGACTTAGTATGAAAGTGTCAGTTTCATTTTTAAAAAACACCGCAGGTTTGTCATACGAGTGTCCAGAAAAGGCCCTGCTGACAGGTATTTCTGTTTGACCCAGTTTCGCATCCGCTTTGTCCATATTTGGCTAAGACCGCCCGATTTCCTCTAATTGGTTGGCTCCGTGTAGAAGACCTACTTGTGAGAGCACACGTGTTTGTTACGTTGACAGCGCTGGCTTGGGAGGAGAGAGGTACGTGGAGATCTTCGCTCGTGACGTAGATAAGATCAAGAAATATGAATGACCTTTCAGGTCTTGAGGCAGAAAAACATTTGGAACTCAGGAATGGGTGGATGATTTTAATTTATATGTCACGTTTACTGAGGGGCAGCACGATGGACGACTGCATTTGCCCCACAGTTCTGAGTCCCCGGGTTCGAATCCGGCCGCACCTGTGTGGAGTTTGCATGTTCTCCCTGTGCTTACGTGGGTTTTCTCCGGGTATTCCGGTTTCCTCCCACATCCCAAAAACATGCATGGTAGGTTAATTGACGACTCCAAATTGCCCATAGGTGTGAATGTGAGTGTGAATGATTATTTTCTTTTTGTGCCCTGCAATTGGCTGGAAACCAGTTCAGGGTGTACCCCGACTATCGCCCGGAGTCAGCTGGGATAGGCTCCAGCATGCCCGCGACCCTAGTGAGGAAAAAAGGTATAGAAATTGGATGGATGGATGTTTACTGAGGCACAATAGAGCCAAGATTACATCCCAAATGCTAGCAAAAGTGGGGTTGGCAAAATACGGGACCTTTAATCCAGATAAAAAGGCAAGTTAACTCGTTAAATGGGACTTCACAAATCTACAATCTTGATCACTTACTGCTTAAAAATGGTTTGACCTTGCAGTGTACACCTACGTCCTTGAATAAATGTTTTATTCATAATGGCAGATATGCAAAATGTGTTTTTGGATGGATTGTTATTTTTGTTTTGTTTTATCAGATTAAAAATGACATACATTGTATTTATGCATATTCATCTCTCTCTCCCTCGCTCTCACGCACACACGTACGTACGTACACACACAGACACACACACACGCTAACATTTAATAAAACAACATATCTGAGTATTTACAGCTACCAATGTATGTGACACTGTTGAAATAGCCATCCATCCATTTTCTGTACCGCTTTATCCTCACAAGGGTCACGGGGTACACCCTGAGCTGGTCGCCAGCCAATCGCAGGGCACATACAAACAAACAACCATCCGCGGACACATTCACACCAACGAGCAATTTAGAGTCTTCAATCAACCTACCATGCATGTTTTTGGGATGTGGGAGGAAACCGGAGTGCCCGGAGAAAACCGGCTTCTCTCTGCCCGAGCTCATCTAAGATGGACTGATGCAAAGTGGAAATTGAAAATTGTTCAACATTTCAACTTGTTTTTGGAAATTGTGGACGTCGTGTCCTTCGGGCCAAAGAGGAAAAGAACCATTCGGACTGTTATGGACGCAAAGTTCAAAAGCCAGCATCTGTGATGGTATGGGGCTGTGTTAGTGCCAATGTCATGGGTATCTTACAAATCTGTGAAGGCCCCATTAATGCTGAAATGTACATACAGGTTTTGGATAAACATGTGCTGCCATCCAAGCAATGTCTTTTTCATGGACGCCCCTGCTTATTTCAGCAAGACAATGCCAAACCACATTCTGCAAGTGTTACAACAGCGTGGCTTCGTAGTTAAAGAGTGCGGGTACTAGACTGGCCTGCCTGGAGTCCAGACCTGTCTCCCATTGAAAATGTGTGGCGCATTATGAAGCGTAAAATACGACAACAGAGACCCCGGACTGTTGAACAGCTGAAGCTGTACATCAAGCAAGAATGGTAAAGAATTCCACCTACAAAGCTTCAACAATTAGTGTTCTCAGTTCCCAAACGTTTATTGAATGTTGTTAAAAGAAAAGGTGAAGTAACACAGTGTTAAACATGACCCTGTCCCAGCTTTTTTGGAACGTGTTGCAGCCATAAAATTCTAAGTTAATGATTATTTGCTAAAAACAACAAAGTTTATCAATTTGAACATTAAATAGCTTGTCTTTGTAGTGTATTCAATTAAATACAGGTCGAACATGATTTGTCATTGTATTCTGTTTTTATTTATGTTTAACACAACGTCCCAACTTCATTGGAATTAGGATTGTATGATTTCTATGACTGAGCAGATGAAAACCATTCACAAACTGTTTCTGACTGCAAAAACATATCTTTTGTGTCAGATGTAATGCATGAACCGATTACAACAACACTTCAAACACGTTTGTCCGAGATATAATATGGCTGATTGATCATTTGATGGATCATGGTCATGCTTGTGGGCTGGACGGATTGTGACGGCGAGCAAGTGAAGATATCTTTACTAATTGTTATCAAACCTGCAGGTCACATAAACCTGAACAATTAAATACTAAAATCAAATTCACTCTTGTTTATCCATTTCATAATTTGTTCATCTTAGTGTAAAATTATGAAAATTATTATTTTTTCCCCCATTCTTTTTAGGTTGGATTAAGAAAAATACACAGATTATAAACCCACCCCTATGAAAACATGACCTGTGTGCAGAAGTTAAGAGCTCATTCAATCTTTGTCTTTCCCGCCCTCTGTTGGTACACATTAAAACGTGCATGTTAAATACCAAATCATTACCTCCACCAAGGTGACAATGTTTGTGAAAGCAGTTTCCGGTTACTTTTATGCCGACATTTTTTATGTATCACTCTAGATTTTCTTATGATTGTTTAGTTTCGTTCCACAATTGTTCCTATAATATTTGTGAAACACACGTGATAGATAGACAGACGGATGGATGGACGGACAGTCAGACAAATAGCTAGCTAGATGGAACTAATCCAGATATAATTTGCCTTGAACAATCCAATTCAATACGTGTTTGAACACATATTTCTGTGAATGTGTCAGCCTTCTGGGAGCTGCTTTCTCTTAGTGCTCCTGAGTGAAAAACATGGTGGAACAATTACATTACCTGTAAGCCTTGTCCGAGTCAAAGTCCATCCCTCCTCCAAAACCTAGCAGACCTAACATAGGATCAGCCTGCACACACAGGAAAAAAAAATTCTGCTAAAAGAATATCAGATGCACAATTAAAACTAAAAGATAAACATAAATTAGTTACCATACAGGGGGTCGTCTGTTTACAGCAGTCCCGACATGGTTTCGAGGTCACAAACGCGCATGCTTACCGGTTCTGCTTTTCATTTCACTGTTTTATAATTATGGCCTAGAAGTGTTTTTACACAAATGTTTACTGTAATTATGACTTTATTACTGCATAGGCTTGTGATAGACTATTGTCTACAAATGCAGGTTACATCGTCACCGTCGGAAGTCAGCCCTCGGACCCTCTGTTCATGTGTCGAAGCTCACCTGGCCTGTCTTTTCCATGTTGATGAGCAACCTTGGGCAGCTTTTTGAAACCCTAAGTAGAACAGACAAAAATCAAGAAGATTGGAGAAAGGAAAAAAAAAAACAGATTTTCCTCAATGTTGCTGTATGTAGTCAGGGTTTCAGGAACATGAAATTCTGGGTACCTGCCGACCAGACTGGCAAAAGGCTGGACCTGCAAAGATGTCCCCATGATGATGAGAAGATCACAGCGTGGGAAGTCCTGGATGTGCAAAGAGGAAATTATTGCAGGCACTTTTTAACACATCATTTCCAACATATGTGCTTGGCAGCTACCACATCAGCTCACCATCTTCATTGACGTGAAGAACCGCACTGGCAGGTTCTCTCCAAAGAAGACAATATCTTGTTAAATAAAGGACAAAATCATGGAAAGAAGCATAGTCATGACAGAAAATTGACATGTTGCCATACTTTTGTCAAAAGTATTGTGGACAGCAGAAGGAAGAGTACTTCAGGACAAAAAAAGGGGGTAAAGTAAAGCAGAACAGACGAAAAAAAAACTGACCTGGTTTGACGAGACTCCTGCATTTTTCACATCTGGGAATGTCATCAGAAAATATTTTTTCTATAAACAGAAGGTAAACACAGGAGAAGGGAGTTTTAGTCCCAAACAGTGAAAGTTACAAAAGTGACAACAAATGTTAAGCATCCTTAGGTCTTTTGAAATGTGCTACATATCTAAGTTTTAATAATAATAACAATAATAAAGTGGGGGAAAATACACCTTTCATCCAGTCAAGACTGTACTCTTTGTGGCAAGTGAATTTGACACAGTGGGATGTGTAAAATGTTCCGTGGGCTTCAATTAGATCACCACTCTCAAGCCCGGCCACTCGCTCCAGCGTGTCAATATTCTAAATGATCACCAACAAAAAACATCAATATTAATATAGAAACACGGAATGCAGTTTCCTAAGTGAAGACTGTGAGTGAGTTTATTTTCCTGCCTGTGTGTAGCAGCGTTTCAGGAGGCCTTTATCCTTCAGCAGCTTCATGAAGTAGTGACACACAGTTGGCTATAGCAAAAGTAAAAAAAAGGAGAACAAACAGCACCAAAATTTATTACATTGCTGAGATAATTGAAGTAATTTTGAATAGATTTTTATTTAATCATGTTTTCAATGTTTATTGAAATCCTACTTGGCTGCAGTGATACACGAATCTTCGGCCACTTAAAATTTCCGTCCGAAAACGCACCAAAAGTGCATTTTCAGTTTTGGATAGAAATACTTTTTTCACCAAAATAAAACGACCGAAACAGGATGTCGTTATGATGCAAACAAAAAACGCGGCCTGCGCATGCTTGTGTACACTTTATTGTGAAAACATTTGCTGCTTTCTGCTGTTTGGGTACAGGGGTGAATACGTGTTGCACTTCATTTTGCGCTGCCCCAGCCAGCTACCTACGGGGTACAGCTAACGCAGCTAAATACGATGACGAATCGCGGAAAATAATTCTACGTACTGTTCAATTGCAGAACATAATCATGATTCTATAATTGTAATCACTAACAAATTTTGGCTTCAGTATTTGTTATTTTAATGTTTTTATTGCATCAACCTTGAAACCTTGAAAATGAAGCCCTATGGGGGGCACAAGCCAGTGCAAACTGTTGGCCAGTCCCAAGCCCGGATAAATGCAGAGGGTTGCGTAAGGAAGGGCATCCGGCTTAAAACTTTGCCAAACAAATATGAGTGTTAATCCAAAAAATTCCATACTGGATCGGTCGTGGCCCGGGTTAACAACGTCCGCCACCGGCTTCGTCAAACTGCAGTGCGCCGGTGGAAATTCAGTTACTGTGGGTCGAAGAAGAAGAAGAGGTGGAAAGCGGGTTCTTCGGCAGAAAGAGAAGAGGAAAGCACAGAGCCTAGAACTGAATGTGGGGACTTTGAATATTGGGACTATCACAGGAAAATATCGGGAGTTGGTTGCATGATGATTAGGAGAAAGGTTGATAAAATGTGTGTCCAAGAGACCAGGTGGAAAGGCAGTAAGGCTAGAAGTTTAGGGGCAGGGGTTTGAACCTGGGACCTCAGAACTGATCAGCCCTGAGCCCCTTCCTGTTTGCAGTGGTGATGGATAGGCTGACAGATGAGGTTAGACTGGAATCCCCGTGGACCATGATGTTTGCAGATGACATTGTGATCTGCAGCTAAAGCAGGGAGCAGGTGGAGGAACAGTTAGACAGATGGAGGCATGCACTGGAAAGCAGAGGAATGAAGATTAGCCGAAGTAAGACAGAATATACGTGCATGAATGAGAGGGGTTGTGGGGGGAGAGTGAGGCTACAGGGAGAAGAGATAGCAAGGGTGGAGGACTTTAAATACTTGGGGTCAACCGTCCAGAGCAATGGTGAGTGTGGTCAGGAAGTGAAGAAACGGGTCCAAGCAGGTTAGAACGGGTAGAGGAAGGTGTCCAGTGTGTTATGTGACAGAACATGAAGCATAACTGGAGGTGCCGGAAATGAAGATGTTGAGGTTCGCTCTCGGAGTGACCAGGTTGGATAAAATTAGAAATGAGCTCATCAGAGGGTCAGTCAAGGTTCGATATTTTGGAGACAACGTTAGAGAGAGCAGACTTCGATGGTTTGGACACGTCCAGAGGAGAGAGATTCAGTATATTGGTAGAAGGATGATGAGGATGGAGCTGCCAGGCAAGAGAGCTAGAGGAAGACCAAAGAGAAGGTTGATGGATGTTGTGAGGGAAGACATGAGGGCAGTTGGTGTTCGAGAGGAGGATGCAGAAGATAGGCTTACATGGAAAAGGATGACGCGCTGTGGCAACCCGTAACGGGAAAAGCCGAAAGGAAAAGAAGATTGCATCAACCTTGTAATGGCGTGCCGTCGTCAAAATAGCAGTCTATGGATTAATTCGCCTTTACCAATTCTCTTTTCAACCTTGGTTTAAAAAAAAAAAAAAAAGCAAGTCTATTAAATCAGATTAATCAGATTTCAAAAGTCAATTAAAATTCAGCACTCTATTTTGCAAAGAAACAAATATGAACTTGATAATTTATGCATGGACAATAGTTTTGATTTCTAAGTTTGTGAATGTACTTGTAGAGATGTCTTCTCTTGCATGCTATTTAAATTATATATTTATATTTCCTATATCCACTATTGCTACTGATATGATGGAAATTTCCATATTATGGGACTAGTAAAAGGTTATCTTATCTTATATTAAAAATATACATTATTAAAAATAATATATATTTTTAACCTGAACCTTCTCAGATGACATCTCCAGAGACATTTTAATTCATTTACGGTTCAGAGGCTGTGAATTATTTTACATTTATATCTCCAGACGCTTATTAATTGGCTTGTCATTTGTTGTTGAAACTTGGGTTACTCAATGCTATAACGCGTTTTATCGAATTCATTTATGAAATTTTCATCACGGTGGCCTGACACAGCGACGTACTGGCCAGTAATGTTGGACGCTGGATTCCCGCCGGCATCCGGGACGATCGGTGTTACGGCCGTAACAATTCAGCGTTCAGTGATTTCCGTAACAAAATACGATGTTCTATAACATTTGGCAGCTCTGTTGATGCAATAAATATATTACATTAATAAATATTGAAGACATAATTTATTAACAATTACAATGATAGCGCAATGAGCAATTGAATAGCATGCTGAATTATTTTTATCCTATTGCATAATATACTGCAATAACTGTCCCACAGTAATGTTCTTGACATAATTTTATAAATATGGAAATGACTGCTCTGCAGTGATAGCCATAAATGCAATTTTACTAATTGGCATAATAAGTTATTTTTGTGTTTCGGTTTCCGGCCTTGGTTTCCTCATTTTCGGTTTTCGAATTCGGCCAAGAATTTTCATTTCGGTGCATTGCTACTGGGCAGCATTATGTTCTACCTTAAACTGTCCTGGATAAAGTTCCTTGGCCAAGGCAAAGAAGGGCTCTGGATGTTTCTGGGATAGAAAAAAGAAAATGGGGTCAGCGAAAATGTCATGTGATCGTTTGGTCACTTGATTCTTTTTAACATAAAAAATATTATTAAACATACTGACCTTGAAGTAATCGATTTGAAAGATAGCCTCCGGGTGGGGCAGGTTATATTTCTGCAGGTTTGCATATAGGCCAGTATCAGGTGAGCGAAAATCAGGAATCCCAGCCGCTGTGGATGTTCAGATTGGAGGTGTTGGCCTTCAGTTTGAAAGTATATTATCACCAAACGTTTGTCTACTACAGCTGAATGTTTTCTTTCTGTGAGATACTCACATGTGGATATACCTGCTCCAGCCATACAGATGATGTTTTTACCTGTAAGAAGTGCATTTTAGTAAATTTATTCACAAAGGTCAGTTGTAGTGATAGAGCATAAATCGAGACTCACATTTGCCACTCAGAATGTATTTGGCCACTCCCTCCAAGGTCAAATCATCCAAAACCTTTTCTGGTGAGCCAAGGCCCAGAGTGCGGGAAAACAAGTTCCGCAGGAAGTCCACTGGCAGGACAAGAGATCATTAAATGGCTGTACACAAGTAACATGTTGAAAGCATGCATGCATGTGTGTTATCGAGGTCTCTTTTCTACCGGCATCATAATCAGTACAGCAAATGTTTAAATCTGTTGAGGAAAAAAAATACAAAATAGGCTATGTACAATTCCAAATGTTGCTGACAAAGGTAACAAAGACTACTGTATCCAATAAATAATATATAAGAAATAAATATAGGTTGGGAGTAACTATATTAACATTATGAAAATAATGAGAACAAGTCACAAGAATGACAGTTAATAACCAATAAAAGAACAAAGATGTTAATGACATACTCTCAGTGTTTCCAGCCGCTTCCTCCTCACTGCTGTCGTCAGATTGCTCCTATCATAAAATCACTGACATTTTACCAGTGATTATATCTGCAGCAAATCTATACCGTTACAACCATATAATAAATAATAACATGTTATACCTGAATCATCACAGAAACACAATGGAGAAATACTGTACCCTACGTGTTTCTTGTTGAACGAGCTATATCAAATGATAAACACCGAAGGAATCAGCTTATCATTCATTCGGATCGAGTTCTATTGTAGATATTGTATATTTTGTACACATAACTTGGAGATTCAAACATTCCCCGTTCATACAATTCAAACGTGATTAATTTTCTGAATATGTGCGATTAGCGTTAGCCGTGTCAGCTACTGACAGGATCGGCGTAGCTGTCAACAAGCATAGACAATTTCGATTTCATTTTATTTATTTTTACCTCTCGTTCAGATGTAGTTATCTCCTCTTCTTTGCTGTTGGGCGGTTCTGCAAATGCAAAACAAGCATTCAAAATTTCAAATGTAACTTGTTTGGAGTGATAGTTCGCCAGGTATAATCATGTTAAGCTAGCCATGGTGAGCTCAACTAGAGGTACAAAACAACGTTTGGTATATAAGAAGCCAGTGTTGCAGTCACTCTTTTCTACCTGATGTCTCGGACATTTATTCGCCTGTGGAACCCTTTCGAGCCAACCTATCTGAAAGACAACCGGTTTAAACCTCGAAGCTGTTTTCAAACCGTCGTGGTTTTCATCAGCGGTACTGATCCATCCGCCAGACAAGTACGCCTATTGTTGGTGTCCGTCAATAACATCATCCGTGTTTCATATGACGTATACTAAAGGCACTATTGGTTCCTACCTTAGCTTACAGTACAGAACGCTGTATAAAGTTTTTGCATAAAACATGTTAATATGTGGATAATATAAAATAATAAATGTATACAATACATATGTATTACAATACACTTCAACGAGTGTCAGAATTAAAATGTGTTCGGCATAGGATGGAAGGAAACAAATTGTTTTGCATGCATAATATACAGTATATCTAAACATACAATGTTGCTGTGATGTATTTACGTTTTATTAGTCCCAATCGTCTTCACTTACTCTCTGCAGATTCAGTTTGAGTCCCAAACTGATTATAGGCTTGAAGATTCAATTTTTAAGCTTGTATCTTGTAGACAGAAAATACATACAGTCCACTCATTGGCCACAACATGAGGTACAGCTAAGCTACTTAGATCCTTTACAGGAATAGTTTTTTTGCACTTCCCAGTTTTGACTGATAATATATGGACTCTTGGATATTTATCATATATTAGCAACTCCCTGAAAAAAACGTTTTTTTTTTTCTTGAACAAGGCACAACTCTACTGAGGAGACCTGTCACTTTGATATCTCTGCTGCATGCGTGTGTGAAGTACACAAAAAGTACACAAATGTAATGTTGTGATTTAGGTGTGTTGCTGCATGCAAAAATATTTTCCCCTCACAGATACCTAAGTAACACAACATAGATGCAAAGCTACTGAACACTCCATTTCATTGTTACAACAATGACAATAAAGACTGATTCCATTATATTGTCACTATAGGCATAAATATATTGGTAAAGTTATACCCCTCTGACAGTGTTGATCCATACATCCATCCATTTTCTGAACCAATGTTCCTCACAAGTTTCACGGAGGTGCTGGCGCCTATCTCAGCGAACTCTGGGTACACTCTGAACTGGTCCCCAGCCAATCACAGGGTACATATAAACAACCATTTACACTCACATTCACACCTATGGACAACTTTGAGTCTTCAATTAACCTTCCATGCATGTTTTTGGAGTGTGGGAGGAAACCGGAGTACCCAGAGACAACCCACGCAGGCATGGGGAAAACTTGTAAACTCCACACAGGCAAGGCAGGGTTTGAATCCAGGATCTCAGAACTGTGAGGCAGATGTGCTAACCAGTCATCCACCATTCCACCCTATGATGTTGATCAAAACAGATTATCATTAATTCTATACATATTTTGTGATAAAGTGTATGAACTTGAGCTCATTAAATTGCACACAAGTGCCTAATTTTGCAGCCTGCAAGTGTGCATCCAATCAGATTTTTCCTCATGACCTAAGGTCTCAAGGTCATGGACTTATAAATAGTAGGATGAGTCAAATCAGATAAAACCAGATCATATTAGTCTTTATTGAAGACATTCTGAAGACAAAGTTTGTTCTCCTACTTCCGTACAGACGCAAAGACAATACATACAGTAGACCCGATCTGAATAATCCAATAATGATGTAAACCAACAACTATGGTTCGTAGTACATGTGATTCATATTGGATCTTTTTAATTTCCAATAAAATCAACTAAGGTCAAAATCTTCTTTGGGGGATTCCAGATGTGAAGTCAGAATTCTGTCTCCTTTACACAGACAATGAGTGAAATTCTGATTATTGTCCTTCTGCACTGTATACACTTCTACCCTTGGCTTCGCTCTTCGTCAACTCCTTCTGGCTCTAAGCTGTGATCATAACCAGAAGCAATGACCTCACAATGTGGTAACATCTCCTCTAGCAGGATAATCACCAAGCCAGGAGTCGAAATCCCTGGGAGAGCTGACACGTCCAGACGGCGTAGTCCCCTACAATACAAAGTTGAAAAAAAAACAAAAAAACATATAACCCAACAGGAGCGAAAATTAACATTTAAGAAAATTAGTATGTCAGTTAATCGTCTCTCCCATGAGTTTGAATTACTTGAGATTCCTCAGGGCAGCCAGCCCGCCTGTGGTGATGCGTGGGCAATGAGAGATGTCCAGGTCCTTCAGAGAGTCCTGGAACACATGCAGCCTGGCCAAGAACCAGTCATCCACCTCAGAGCATCCTCGTAAGGACAGAGTCCGCAAAGATTTCTGTCCCTCTGAGAGAGAACAAGTGACAAACACATTAATTAATCCTAAAGTCATTGACAAAACGGTTCTTAAACTATAAAAAGTAAAAACACAAAATTATACACACATATATATATATATATACACACACACACACACACACACACAGTGGCTGAAATAAGTAAAGAAGTTTAACACGTCACCATTTTTCTCACTAAATATATTTCCAAACGTGCTCTTGACATGAAATTTTTACTAAATGCTGGGTACATCCCAAGTAATCCATACATACAAAGAAAGTAGAATAAATAAGATCATGAATCATGTGTCATAATGTGAAATGTCACAGGGAAAAAGTATTGAACACATGAAGAAAGGGAGGTGCAAAAAGGCATGGAAAGCCAAGACAACACCTAAAATCTATCAATAATCAAACAACAATCCAGCCCCTTGTAAGTGCAAATGAATATCAGATGGTTCAGTCCTAATTGATGGCCTACAAAAAGGTCTCATTGCCAAGGTGTGAGTGAAGACACATCTCACGATGGGTAAGAGCAAAGACCTGTCTCAAGACCATCGCAAACTAATTGTTGCAAGACATTACAATGGCATTGGTTACAGGTGCATATTTAAGCTTCTGAACGTTCCAGTGAGCACAGTTGGGACCACAATACGTAAGTGGAAAGCCAATCATAATACCATAAATTTGTCTTGACGAGGTGCTCCTTGCAAGATTTCTGACAGAGAAGTGTAAAGAGTAATCGGAAGAATTGTCCAAGAGCCAAGGACCACCTATGGAGAGCTTCAAAAAGACTTGGAATTAGCAGGTACTGTTGTCACAAGGAAAACAGTTAGTATTGTACACTGCCGCCAAGGCCTGTATGCATGCTCAGCACGCAAGACCCGATTTCTGAAAAGAAAAAAAGAAGCATTTAAAAGCTTGTTTAAAATTTGCTGAACAACATTTGGACAAGCCAGTTAAATATTGGGAGAATACAGTCTGGTCTGATGAGAGCAAAACTCTTTGGAAGCCATAATGCACACCACGTTTGGAGGAGAAATGCCACTGCACATCACCCTAAAAACACCATACCAACACTTAAGTTCGGAGGTGTGAACCTGATGGTGTGGGGCTGCTTTTCAGCAAATGGTACTGGTAAACTTCACGATTGAAGGAAGGATGAATGGGCAAATGTACCGAGACATTCTTGACAAAAATCTGCTGCCATCTACAAGGATGATGAAAATGAAACGTGGGTGGACATTTCAGCAGGAGAATGAACCAAAACATACTGCCAAGAAAACTTTCAATTGGTTTCAAAGAAAACAAATAACGCTGCTAGGATGGTCCAGCCAATCGAAAATCTATGGAAAGAACTGAAACTCAAGGTCCATAAAAGAAGCCCACGGAACCTTCAAAACTTGAAGACTGCTTGTGTGGAGGAATGGACCAAAATCACACCAGAGCAATGCATGCAACTAGTTTCTCCATACATGAGGCGTCTTGAAGCTGTCATTGCAAACAAAGGCTTTTGTACAAAGTATTAAATAAATACCAGTTGGCGTGTTCAATACTTTTTCCCTGTGTCATGTCACATTATTATACACAAATTCATTTCTGAGCTTATTTCGTTTACTTTCTTTGTATGTATGGGTTACTTGGGTTGTTCCCAACATCTGGTGATATTTTCATGTCAATAGCACCTTTGGAAATATATGCAGTGAGAAAAATTATGTGATAAATACTTATTTCAGCCGCTGTATATATAAAATATTGTTTGAAAAAGCAGAAAACTAAAATTAGGGAAAGCTCAAATAAAATTAGTACCCAAGTTGGACAGTCCAATGTAGTTGATGATTGTATAGCTCATGTCTGCTTCCTCAAGAGGTGTGTCTTTGTAACTCAAGAAGTCCCATTTGAACTTGCCCTTCCGGTCCACACGGAACCATTCTGACTGGCCAACAAATCTGGGACACACAATCGATGCAAAGTGGCTTGAACATTTCGAAAACAAGTGTTGTATCTGTATTTTTCATCACATTTTATTCATGTTTTACATCTGCTACAGTAACTATAATTACAGTATATGACCCACACAACAATATTATACAAGAAAACAATAATAATAATTGTGAACAGTAAGCCAGCAGTTGGGTCGAATTTTTTGAAAAGTGACAGAGTGCGATGTAAATGGGTCACTTTAGTGCCCTGCACCACCAATCCCCAGATATCATATAATGTATAAAAAGTTAGTCAAGTTAGCTGATAGATTTATAGACAATGGAAAGACTACTACGAATACTTGGACAGAATTTACAGTATATCAGGGCTCACTGAAGATGACTTAAAAATAACTCCAATGTTTTGTTCTGAGCCAGCTGTATACAGCAGAGAAGGTGACCAGTGACTGAGACCAAGTATCTTACACTTCAGAATGCCTTGATAGTCCTGAGATTTCATTGTCTTCTGCAAAAGACAGCGTGCAAGATGCAACAAAGCAGCGCCAGGGCATAACTGAGTCTTGTGCATGTTTTACAGTAGGTACAGTGTTCTTCTCTTTGTATGCTTAATTTTTGCATCTTTAGAGCTAATAAAGCTGATGTGACTTGTCAAAAAGTTTCAGTTTTGTTTCATCTATCTAGTGGACATTTTTTTTTTTTTCGGAAGGGGAGGGGGGGGGGAATTTAAGCCTCATCAGCTTCAAGCTATTTCGGTGACCATTGTCAATTTTTCTTTCTTTAATAAAAGGGAAGCAACAATTTAGCCTATGTGCGAACACGTGACAATGAAACCAACTTAATGAATCCTCTGCTTGTCATTTGAAGGATGAGGCAAACAATCATTAAACTCCATGCATTGAGAAAAAAAAAAGGTTAACCCTCCTTTCTGCATACTGAGAAAAAAGACAACACCACTAGCAAATGACACTTACCGAAAACCTCCCCTTAAACACAAGACGTAGTAGGCGGCTGCAATGTCAGCCCCATAAAGGCCCTGAGTGTAGCTATAGTAACTGTGAAAGACACACAGATAATTAGTTCTCGATTCAAAGAATATCAAACACAATTTACACTTCATTGCATAGCACATGATAACTTGCACTGCGAAAAATATATTTTTGGTATTATATTCACAATACCGAAATGATTATTGGACATAGGAAATGCGTACAGCTGCAAAGTTGTGCAAAATGTACTGAAACATTTAAGTTGGACATGTGCATTAAAAACTTTAAAGAAAGTTCTCGTGCATTTTAGTGCCATCCTGAAATTTCGTTCAAAAGCTCTCTCTCTCTTTGTGCGTAGTGTAAATGCTGCCAAGGTCGACGTCCTACTTTTCTGCTATTCATTCACCTTGTTACCAGTGTTGAGTGTATTTTTCAAATTACACAGGGACTTGTGGTGTTATTTCCTCTAGCACGTGAATCTTACGCATTCTTCTTTTGTAGCCCTCTCCTTTTCATCCGAGACTTCCATCTGAGGAGCATCTCGACGTCATAGAAACGCTGGGTGAGGAAGAGGAGCAACCTGGTGTGCATGGGAGGCGAACTCACAGGGCTGGAGCTCCATGGTCGCCTAGCAACAAGGAGCCGAGATGACCGCTGACAGCACCCGAGAAGAGACTAGTGAGCAGACGTACCGAAAATATAGTTACTACCCGCACAATTAACAATAGAAGACGCAACGAAATATACAAAATTAAACATGCACCAGTCAATGTTTACGAAAGTTAGCTAACAGGACACCACCACCGCGAAGGCGGCAAACGCGGCACAAGCATTGACATACTGAAATACTAAACGGGCCATTAGATAGGTGCAAAAAAATGTTTGCTAAGTATTCTGGTTACTCAAGTAATAAGCCCAAACGTGACGGATGACTTACCACCAAGGGGGCAGACATGATAATGTGGTTCTACAGAAAGGCGCGAGGGTCAAAAATGTCCATTCCGCAAAGGAAGTACACGGTTTCGCCCACAAAGTGCCGCTATAAACTCGTATTTCGGTTATTTGAGCCTACTCTATTACAATTGTCAGTCTCTCATTTACGAAAGAGAAGCAAACACTTTTTGGGACTAAACCTTCAAATCCGATAAACGTTTAGCAGAAGCAAAAGAGGAATGGATTGGATTTATAAAACCAACATGTTACCATACTAAATCCTAGGGGAAGATACCGTACACATTTTTAACATTAAACCAGCAACCCGTAAAGTGAGTACTAAATAAATGCATAAAATGACCCTTTGGACTTATGTTGGGGACTTTCGTATGAAATGCAACGTACAATGTGTAAAACAGAATTTGACTTTTGTAAATACTTTCAATACTAATATATAAAATCCTCTCTTTGCTTCTCCCTCTCTGTGTGTCCAAATAGGAGTTATACTGTAAAGTTAATGGGCACCCTTAGCTTATCAGTAGCACCTTGGCCTTCATATTAACACATGCACATGACAAAACAGCTAGTTTATCTCATTCCAATTCAAACAGAGGACAATAGTGATGTCTCCAACCACATAAGTCTCTGGCCACCTGAAACGTTTCCTAGCTATAAAAAATGTCAGCTAACTCCTACCTAACAACATAAACATTTAGCTACAATGCAGCAAAAATGAGGAATGGCAATCATAATAGTGTGTTAGTATTGAGTGGTAGAAGTTAAGAAATGTTCCACTGATACTGGTTTAAGGCCGGTACTTACGCTATAACTGCATACCACTGGAAGGCAGCGTATTGTCCACAACATACTGCCCTATACTGTATAAGTGAGTTCGCCATATTGCAGAGCTATTTGAATGTTGTGAGTATAGCTTATCCCCTGTATCAGGGGTCACCAATATGGTGCCAAGGACAACATAAGTTGCCCACAGGCCTGTACTAAAAATAGCTCACCAGTGCATGTCTAATTTATTTTGGGTGGCTATTAAATACATATAAATATATAAATACATAAAATAGTGCCACTTTCCAGTGAGTCAGCATCTAACGTCTTGTTTGTTTGTTGCTTTTATATGTTGAATCACACTTGCATTGGTGTAAAAAGGTCAGTTGCCTAGCATTCATGGAGACAAGTAAGCAGGCACAATCACAATGAAGAAATGATTTCCCTCCAGATAATTTTAGCAAATTTATGATTTCAGAAGTGTGTTAAGAACTGGTAGCCCATTACATTAATGAGACCCCAAGAAGTAGCGCTCAGTTTAAAAAATGTTGGTGACCTCTTCCCTATACAATGTATTCTAAAATGTATCATGAAAAGTAGCGAATAACCGATGTTCACGAGAAAAGCATTATATCCCATAATGCAGTGGGTGATAAAGTAAAAATATTTTCTGTTTCCGAGTTATTATTTGATAGTTGACACAAGACAAATTCATAAGTTTTGGCGTGAAATTATCTTCAATGGAAGCAGCACAACACATTACAACTTGGCTGAGCATAGTGCTTTCTTTGTATAAATTCTGTAAAACACACAAAACTTAAAGCAATACAACATTATTTGTATTTATTTATTTGTTCAGTATTCATTACAGAAGGTGAACGGAACATTGTAATTACACAATTGCAATAATGTAATTAATGGTGAACCCAAGTAGAATTTTGAAAGTTATTTTTCATTTGACTGATGAGTGAACTATATAGTCCACTAGATAAAAAAATAAATAAATCCTATATTGTGATTAGGGAGTAAGGAAAGAGTGAATGATTCTGAACACGGCCAGTTTTATTACACACAAGATGGTGATGATGACTATATTAACTGTCATCTTTCTCTCTCTCTCTCTCACACAGGCCTATATACTATATAGAAGTGTGAGAGTTGTCTGGCACCTGTTGATTTCACCAATTATAAAAAAAAAGATCATGGCTCAGGTGCTCCCTTTTCGAGAAGATGTGCCAGTGTATCTGCTATATAGGTAAATATGTGAACAATCAAGACAAGATGATTAGCTTTATTAGATGGTAGGGTTAGTGTGTGTGGTTGAATGTGGTGCCTGGGAATCATACATTATTGATGTGTCACCTGAATGGAACATATGGACCATTGACCCTAAAAGAGCGGTGAGTGGCTGTATTAATTGGTAAGGATGTGTTGTGGTACAGATAAGAGGAATACAGAGTAATATCCATCCATCCATCCATTTTCTGAGCCGCTTCTCCTCACTAGGGTCGCGGGCGTGCCGGAGCCTATCCCAGCTGTCATCGGGCAGGAGGCTCAGTACACCCTGAACTGGTTGCCAGCCAATCACAGGGCACATACAAACAAACAACCATTCGCACTCACAGTCACACCTACGGGCAATTTAGAGTCTCCAATGAATGCATGTTTTTGGGATGTGGGAGGAAACCGGAGTGCCCGGAGAAAACCCACGCAGGCACGGGGAGAACATGCAAACTCCACACAGGCGGGCCGGGGATTGAACCCGGGTCCTCACAACTGTGAGGCTGACGCTCTAACCAGTCGGCCACCGTGCCGCTACAGAGTAATATAGAGATTGATAATTATAATCGGGTTTGCTTGAACATATACATACTCTGTGTGCAGCTCTGAGATTTCACTGATTCTCCAAATCAATGTTATCAAGAGCCAAGAACATTGATGTAGTTGTATTGATGTAGAACCCCAATTCCAATGAAGTTGGGACGTTGTGTTAAATATAAATAATAACAGAATACAATGATTTGTAAATCATGTTCAACCTATATTTAATTGAATACATTACAAAGACAAGATATTTAATGTTCAAACTGATAAACCTGATTGTTTTTAGCAAATAATCATTAACTTAAAATGTTATTGCTGCAACATGTTCCAAAAAAGCTGGGACAGGTGGAAAAAAAGACTGAGAAAGTTGAGGAATGCTCATCAGACACCTGTTTGGAACATCCCACAGGTGAACAGGCTAATTGGGAACAGGTGGGTGCCATGATTAGGTATAAAAGGAGCTTCCCTGAATTGCTCAGTCATTCACAAGCAAAGATAGGGCGAGGTTCACCTCTTTGTGAACAAGTGCGTGAGAAAATAGTCGAACAGTTTAAGGACCATGTTCCTCAACGTACAATAGCAAGGAATTTCGGGATTTTATCATCGATGGTCCATAATATCATCAAAAGGTTCCGAGAATCTGGAGAAATCACTGCATGTAAGCGGGAAGGCCGAAAACCAACATTGAATGCCTGTGACCTTCGATCCCTCAGGCAGCGCTGCATCAATAACCAACATCAATGTGTAAAGGATATCACCACATGGGCTCAGGAACACTTCAGAAAACCAATGTCAGTAAATTTAGTTCGGCGCTACATCCCAAAGTGCAACTTGAAACTCTACAATGCAAAGCAAAAGCCATTTATCAAATACACCCAAAAACGCCGCCGGCTTCTCTGGGCCCGAGCTCATCTAAGATGGACTGATGCAAAGTGGTAAAGTGTTCTGTGGTCTGATGAGTCCACATTTAAAATTGTTTTTGGAAATTGTGGACGTCGCGTCTTCCGGGCCAAAGAGGAAAAGAACCATCCGGACTGTTATGGACGCAAAGTTCAAAAGCCAGCATCTGTGATGGTATGGGGTTGTGTTATTGCCAATGGCATGGGTAACTTACACATCTGTGAAGGCACCATTAATGCTGAAAGGTACATACAGGTTTTGGAGAAAGATATGCTGCCATCCAAGCAACGTCTCTTTCATGGACGCCCTTGCTTATTTCAGCAAGACAATGCCAAACCACATTCTGCAAGTGTTACAACAGCGTGGCTTCGTAGTTAAAGAGTGTGGGTACTAGACTGGCCTGCCTGGAGTCCAGACCTGTCTCCCATTGAAAATATGTGGCGCATTATGAAGCGTAAAATACGACAACGGAGAGCCCGGACTGTTGAACAGCTGAAGCTGTACATCAAGCAAGAATGGGAAAGAATTCCACCTACAAAGCTTCAACAATTAGTGTCCTCAGTTCCCAAACGTTTATTGAATGTTGTTAAAAGAAAAGGTGATGTAACACATTGGTAATCATGACCCTGTCCCAGCTATTTTGGAACGTGTTGCACCCATACAATTTTATGTTAATGATTATTTGCTAAAAACAATAAAGTTTATCAGTTTGAACATTAAATATATTGTCTTTGTAGTGTATTCAATTAAATATAGGTTGAACATGATTTGCAAATCATTGTATTCTGTTTTTATTTATGTTTTAACACAATGTCCCAACTTCATTGGAATTGGGGTTGTATTTCCCTTTAGAATTCAGTTATACAGTAAAATTGATTTTGCCTTTTTATAACTCTCTCCAAAAAGCTGCCAAATCATTTATTCAGTTCTTCCAAATTTGGAGTCGTCCCCAGAAAAATACATTTTTACATGACTTGTACAAATTGTGTACCGTATTCATTATTCAAAATGCTGATGTAGACTATGTCATTGTTTTAAATTTCCAGTTAATGTCGTCTAGTCAAACCAGGGCTGGAGCCAGAGACAATTCAGTGGCTGGGGTGAGACGAGGTCAGTCACATAATGCTTTAAGTGTATGTAATAGTATCTATAAAATAAGGGAATCACTACAGTTCAGGTCATAGAGAAATTTCAAAGACAAATTCAATGTATCACTTTCTTGAAATTAATACAAGCTTACCGAGTATAAGATTCCCAACCTTCTTTATTAATACTATTATGACACCTGCATCATGGTGAAGGACTGATTAGCACATCTGCCTCACAGTTCTGAGGACCGGGGTTCAATTCCCAGCTCTGGCTGTGTGCATGTTCTCACCATGCCAGCGTGGGTTTTCTCCGTGTACTGCAGTTTCCTTTTGTCTCATATTCATCTTTTGTCTCATATTCATTTTTTGATTTGAAACCCAAATGTCTTCAGTATCCAACAAAAACAAAGGAATTGACCTTGCCGTTCCTATATATATACATATATATATATATATATATATATATATATATATATATATATATATATATATATATATATGTCCTACATAGAGCAAAATAGAGCAAACGGGAATGCTTTAAAAGTCTTACGTTTTGCTGTTCCCCTGTGGCTCCCCACTTTTTACTGTGAGTTGGAGTAAGGAATGGCCCTGTGGGAAGCCCATTAGCCCCGGGTTGTCTCGCTCCTTCTTACATGCTGCTTCAACTGATTCTCCAGACACACAAATAAGTACAGTTCACAGTTCTCAGACACACATGCACAAGCTTCTGCACTATTCTCAAGACCTTTAGCGGCTGTCAAAGCTGCTTTATTATTGGTTTGGCGTGTTCCCATAAGGTCATGTGGAGTTTGTGAATCTCTGTAGTGAGGACAGGAAAGCCATTAGTGGACGGGCCGCACCGGCCACTGGCTTCATCCCGAGAGACAAGGACAACCACTGGGATGGAGCACTAGGTTGCAATGCAAAAATTACAACGGCACTCTAGAGCACAATCAACATGATGAATTACTAGATATTAGATTTATCTGGAGCTGCACCAATATTCAAAGAGTTCTTAAAAGATTCTTCTATAGCGACCAAGTGCTTGCTTAATCCTGCTAACAAATAAATAAACAAATGACTAACTAACCAACTACTGTATCTATATATCTATCCAATTTCTATACCACTATACAGAAGGGTTGTGAAACTTGTCTTCATTCATGGGCCCCACCTATAGTTATGGTTGCCCTGAGGAGCCCAGTTATAACAGTGAAACCATACTGATGCATAATAATGGCTTTGAGTTGGTTTGGTTCATATTGCGTACAGTAAAGGAACCAAAAGCAAAACAAACTGTTTATCTCTTGTGTAAACAGGAATATATTTAATGACTCTTAAAATAAAACATCAACATTTTAAATCGTTTCTTTTTAGGAAATTACATAAAGGCGGACTACACCCTTGACTAATCCCCAATCACAGGGCACATAGAAACAGACACATTCATATTCACATTCACACATCACCATGCGGGAACCCACCCTAAAAACCCACACTGCCTGCACCAAAATCCAGCGAGGCAACACCTCAGTGATTACGAACTAACTAACTAACTAATCTTTGGTAATTAAGTGCGCATGGACCATTAATGTAATGTGTCATCTCATCTTGTTATCGCTCTTTTTCACACATCAGCACGAATTTCCATTGGCAGAATTCATTACCATGGAGCCAAAAATCACTTTGGACCAACCCCTCCTCCTTTTCCAGGCTGCAAAATTATACAATGGCACCATTATTTTTCATGATGAAGTCACTTGCAATAGCACGTTGGCCACGAATCGCATAAAATGGCAGACGATTGAACACATTCTGATATACCAGAAATCACCGTTTCTCTTAGAATACCAAGTGGATTCAAGTGCACCAACTCTGTCTGGTACATGTTCAAACATTCAGTTAACGCACATATCATTATATCAGTTACAGGACAAGTTTCTCATGTGTGACCATGTGGAGAAAGTTTCAGAATGGTTGCGTGGAGTATAAAGGTTGAGGCTGCACTTCTACCTTCATTTCAGAAAATGAATGTTCCTGCCTGCTGTATCGAACCCTTTGAGTATTCTCATGTGCGTTCACCCGCACAAACACATGATAAAACGCAATGTAAATTGCATTCTGTTCTAAATGAATTGAATTCATTTTAATGTATTATATTTACTGAATCTTGTTATGTAAAGAGTTCTCTCCCTCTCTGGTCCTCTCTTGTTTCCTCCTGAAAAACAACTCTACACACCTTATGAGATTCCTATTAGACTGGAGAGTTCCCCCCCCCCCCCAAAGTGTCAGCTACATAGCAGCAGATGAATAATTCAACGGAAATAAAAGGCCTTTTTCTGCACAAGTTACATGAGCTATGATACATTACAAGCAAGTTGTAAACCAACACAACCCTTTTCTGCTTGACTTGAACCATCATGGGAGACCACGAGACACTGATCTTCACACACACACACACTTACTATAAAAAAAAATTTCACCGCTCATATAATCTATAATCTTTTTTTAAACAAAATTTGACATTGATTTGTTACCACATTGAAATTATTCCCGAACTAGTTTCCTGAAATATAGAACAATAACATTGCTTTATTATGATACTGTTACTTTGATTTTATTATTTATTAGTTCTGAGTCTAACATGCTGAATGGTAGTGTGACCCAAGTGAACATAGTAGAACTTACTGATTTATTTTGTCTTATGGGGCATTTTTGACATGATTAATAACGTGCACATGGCTTCATTGTGTCAGCTCAGCCTTTGCTCGTTATGTACTGTATTAATTTGCGATGTCCCTTTTTTGACAACTTTAACAGTATATACAGTGCTGTATGGTGTATAAAACACTTGATTGCAGTTGTTGCTGCTAAGGGTGGCCCAACCAATTATTAGGTGTAGAGGGCAATCACTTTTTCACACAGGGCCATGTAGGTTTGGAATTTTTTTTCCACTTATTTTCTACTTATACAGTGTTAATCGTTAATAGATTTAAAATCTGTGTTGAATTTCAACAATTCAATAAAAAAAACTGCCTGTAAATTGGCAAAATCCAATCAAGGGTAGACAGCGTTGTTACGTAACCTACCAAATCTTTACGTCTCCTCCTGTAAAACCCGACCCCGCCCTCCCTCTCACCTACTAAATCAGGATCCTTTGCTCTTTCACGTGAGAAGCTGATTACTGCCTAATGGAGACCAAACTCTACCGACTCGAATTTTGTGGTTGGTCCCAATAATTCAGAGAATTCTTTTTTTAAAAAGTATTTTATTGATGTAATATACAGTATATTATCTACACCCCCTGTGATTAAAGCAGCCCCTCTCTCAGAAAAGTCATGTTTTAAAAGATGAAAACATCTAATACTCAAAATGCTCACCTTTAATTTTCCTGATAAGAAGTTAAAAAAAACAAAAAACAAACACAGTACACACACAAAAATACAGCATTCTCATTATCTCATCCTGGTTGGTCTCGTTAAGTTATACAGTAGCCTACATGGTCTCAGCTCCTCATTGGCCACATAAGGTAGCTTCAAGTTGCTAACCTCCTTTACGCTGCAGCAGAGCAGGAATTTACAATTGAATGCTCCTAAATTAGATGCCTTATTAGGAAAAATGAGCATACGTATTTTAAACCGTATCATACTAACACACAGCAGCTTTAATATTTTTCATTCACCTCGCAGTGTCGACATAATGTGATATGAGCTCATCAGCTAGCAGAGGTGGGAAGTTTAAGCACCAGTACTGGAGGTAATAGCCATATGCTTTCAGAGTCTCACCTGTACCTTGATTTGACCTTTGGATCACAACTAAGTGCACACAGATGCAGAGCCAAGAGGGAAGTGGGCTTGGACTTAGGCCAAGAACAGAAAAACAACTTTGAGTGTAAACATTCTCAAATATTAGAAAGATCCTAAGTAGGCTGAAAAGAGCAATGTAATGAAAAGAACTGAAGAGAAAATGGAGAGAGCATAGATTGGTCGCTAGTGAATTTCAGGGAACAAGATGAGATAGGTCACAGGTTTTACATCATAGTACCAGCAATGACACCAATGTTTTGTTTGAACTAAGATTGGTATATACAGTATAAGCCAACAAAACCAGCAAATTATAAACAAATTAGTCGAGGGCCATACACAAACACAGATCTTTACATCACTGATGAAATTCATTATTCGAAGATGGAGGGGTCCAAAATTTCGACTGATAGTGTACACCTATCGAATTAACAAGATTAATATTTCCTGATAATGTGACATATTTCATTAGTAAATTTGTTGCTGGACACAGTGTGGAAGGAACCCTCTTCTTTCACCATGGTGTTGCCCAACTTGCCCTACTTCCTACCAAAGCAAAATGACCTGTGATGACTAATGACATGACAAAAATATCCCTCTTAATAATCAGTAAACAGAGGTTTTTTCAAAAGAAACAAATGTAAATCCAATCAAGTTACTGATTTTGAAAGATGCACTGCACATCTACTGTATGTGTGAATAAAAGTACACTGAATGAAGCCTGTTTATTTGTCAAGTGGGCTGCAGAGTTCCACATCAGTGCGCTTAAAATAGTCGGTCTATTTTGATGCAACTTTGGAAGTCACTTTGAAGCCAAATTAAGATGCAGCCTCATGATGTCTTTTCTGAATTTGATCTTACGTTAAGACATCAGTAAAGGGACTGTATCGTTATAAAAACTTTGAAACTTCATCTCATCCACTTGAGGTGGACTCTGTTTCTCCCGCTGATTTTTTTTTAGATTTAAATGCAAAAATAAAAAAATAAAGATTGGGAGGGCTAAAACATATTTGCCAATAAGAGGGCTAATTGTGATTTGTTACTTGGAATGTTTCTTCTATTTCTGGTGTAACTGCAAATAGAATAGTTAAAACAAGTCCTAGATTAGATTTTGACTGGGAAAACAGCTCTTCATCAAAATGAAGGTTGAGAGAAACATTATCCTTCATCCCGGCATACAGCTTCATCAGTCTTCTACTCGTGTACCTCTGCTTTTTCATTCCTTCAGAACTAGTCGTAATGTCTTCTTAATTTCACCCATCTGTGCACCCATCCATCCATGCAGCTCAACCATATTCATTGACTTAACACCATGTATTTTATGGTGATTACATTTTTATTAATAATCCATTGCCGCCAGTGATGTTGGACAATCAGCACAATTTCTGTTCTATTTTCTTCACAAATTGTTTCATGTTGTTGAGGTCAGGGCCCTCATGTTCTTCCAAACCACAGTCATCCAAACATGCTTATATAGAAATTGCAAGTGAAATTTTCATGCTGGAACAGATAAGGGTCTGCCCCAAACTGCTGAGAAAGGTTGGAAGTATAGAATTGTCCAAATGTTTTGCAGTATGAAGAATTTGTGGTCTTGAGCAATCCCTCAATGCAGAGATTCTCAAAAGTGTGTTATCAGTGCCACTAGTACGACACAGGCTCACTGTAGTGGTACGCCCCAATGACTGAATGAAATGTTCACACTGTGCATACTGTAATTGTGAGACATTTTTTATTTGCACTTATAAAATGTATTCTATGGTAATGATAAGATTTTTGTTTGTTTTAGTGTGAGGTTTTGGGTGGTGGTGGTGGGGGCGCCACTTGCATGTGGCAGATGATAACTGCCTGTTCATGTGTATATCTATGACCTCACTTAAAGAAAAAGAGCCAGACACATCTTAGCAACAGGTGCCCTGGTTGTATTTGAACTGTCTTCTCGTATGAAAGTTTTTATTAAATTGTCCATCCATCCATTTTCTGAGCCACTTCTCCTCACTAGGGTTGCGGGCATGCTGGAGCCTATCCCAGCTGTCATCGGGCAGGAGGCGGGGTACACCCTGAACTGGTTGCCAGCCAATCGCAGGGCACATAGAAACAAACAACCATTCGCACTCACAGTCATGCCTACGGGCAATTTAGAGTCTCCAATTAATGCATGTTTTTGGGATGTGGGAGGAAACGGGGAGAACATGCAAACTCCACACAGGCGGGGACGGGGATTGAACCCCACACCTCAGAACTGTGAGGCTGACGCTCTAACCAGTCGGCCACCGTGCCGCTTTATTAAATTGTATCTCTCATTATTTATCAAAGTGCTTGTCCTGTCTCTTGTCTACTTGTCCACTTTGGCCTACGATGCTACTGTTTTTAAAATGTTGGTCAGACTCAAAATGGTGGTACTTGGAGAGTCGAGTAGTTTTTGAGATGGTACTTGATTTAAAAAGTTCAAGAACCACTGCCCCAATGATCACTTAATAGATTAAAGGCAATCGATTACATTAAAGAGTATGACGAGGTTAGGGTCAAAGAAAGCACCACCTAACACTTTAGCATGGACTTCTTCCAGTCACCACTAGGGAGAATAGATGACCCCACGGAGTCATCACAAATTATATTTAGTAAACTCGGTTTTCAGTATGTGTTCTATTTTGAGAGGGAAGTAATTCCGTCAGAAATCTGTCCCAGTTTTTTTCTGTCAGCCAAACCAACACACATGCACAAACACAGTGCATTTTGGATCTCTCAGTAGCTGGAAACAGTGGAAAGACTTCCCAAACCTCATGTGGCGCAAACACATTTTGATCTCCACCTATCAGGCAATCTGTGCACATGCATCAGTAAACACATGCCCCATTTATAAGCACAGGGAGCAGTGTACACCGACCAGTCACAATATTATGACCGCTTGCACAATCTAATGAGATCCAATACAACAACTGAATCAAAAAATGTGTCATTACAAAAATAAATAAAGCACCGTTTTGGTCAGAGGCTTATTGATTTAACAATATGTTTATGATTGAAGTTGTAGTTTGAAGTGGTGTAGAAGTGTACTGCATCATAATGAGAGTCTCGATTAAATAAATGAGACAGTCCGTCTTCACTGCATCTTCCCATGACCCTGAACAGAATAATCGGTATAGAAACTCGATGGATTTATTTTAACTTGATGAGTCACATAATGAATGGAAACCTTTTAATTTATAAAATATATCTAGGTTTTTACGTGCCATTTTAGCGATCTGACCACACTCTCACGTCATTTATGCTTTTAGCACTTCTTTCTGACATTCCCATTTACCTTCTGAAAATGCAACTGACTCATCTGTCCATCTACATGCCTTTTCACTCCATCACCCAAAAGGGGGAAAATTATTAATGGATGTGTGGCTTAAAGCAACATTCTACTGTAAATGAAATGACTGCTGACAGTGACGGATTGGAGCTTTAAAGCTTCGATAATAAGCTCTAGTTGGGGAATTACATAAGGAAAGAGATGCATAGCAGATTGATGTGATATGTGTTTGGGTAGAGAGGCTATGATTGGGATTGAAAACATGTACTGTAAATTGAGATAGGGTTGGGTGGATGCATGTGTATACAGATATATGTATACAATCTGTATCTGTGTGTAGGCTTGTATACGTGTCCTTGTCAGTATACGTCACCAGAGCATTCAGACACTGTCCAGCAGCAGCAAGCACAGTTCCTGTCGAATATCTGCTGTCCCTATATTCCTTTGTAATATGTAAGGAAACACAGGCCCCCTATGTGGGAAACCGAATTGTGGTTTCATTGTAATATAGCGACTACAATGACAAAAATAAAAAATTAAGTCAGTTTTAATTTATAGGAGTGGAATTTGGTGGGGACAAATGGCATTCCTCTTTTTCTTCTACGACACTTATAATTATTTTATGAATTTTAATGCCTTTTTTTTTTTTAAGGCGCTTGTCTTAATTTGCTACCTTGCGTAGAAATGCTGTTTTAACCATAATTTCTAACATTTCTATTAGCCTTTTATCCACTGCCCATTGGGGAAATGTCAAATTTGAATTGAGGTGACTTAACACCCAAAACAAAGAACAGCCTCTGACAGTCATGCTCAATAATTCATTGTGACACTTTTTAAAATTGAGTGGTTTGAAGAGAGAGAAGGAAGTGCAAAGAGTCCTCTTTCTTCTGCGTCGTAGTGATGGCTGATATCAATTACTTAAATGCATGCTTGCATCAGTTTTTTTGTGTGTGTTTATACCAGAAAAATGCTTGCAGATGGATGCAATGTGCTCATGACTTTACCATTACTATATGTACCATTTTCTATGCCTTATGTCATGGGTGAGCTGCAGCCTGGCTGACTTTTAGACAAGAGCCAGTCAATTACAGGGCATGATTTAATTTTAATTATAAATAATTAAACTATTAAATTATTATTGTGCCGGCACAGTGGACGACTGGTTAGCACATCTGCCTCACATTTCTCAAGACCAGTTTTCAAATCCCGGCCCCGCCTGTGTGGAGGTGCATGTTCTGTGCCTGCGTGTTTTCTACTGGTACTCTGGTTTCCTCCCACATCCCAAAAACATCCATGGTAGGTTGATTGAATACTCTAAATTGCCCGTAGGTGTGAATGTGAGTATGAAGGGTTATTTATATGTTCGCTGCGATTGGCTGGCGACCAGTTCAGGGTGTACCCTGCCTCTCGCCCGAAGATAGCTGCGATAGGCTCCAGCACGCCCGTGGCCCTAGTGAGGGTAAGAGGTACAGAAAATGGTGGATGGATCATTATCTTACATTGTTGATGGAATGCTCCAATGAGGCATGGGGCATGAGGTAGTTATAATATCATGTTAGAAAATATTTTTTCTTGACCGAATAAGCTTTTTTCTTAGGTGTTTCTGTATGGAGTTTCCATCTTCTCTCGGTGCTCGTGTGGATTTTTTCTGGGTTCTCCGACTTTCTCTATCGCTAAGGCAGAGCCCGGATACCCTGTGAAGGAAGCTCTTTTCGGCCACTTGTATCCGTGTTCTTGTTCTTTCGGTCATGACCCGACAGCTCGTGACCAGAGGTGAGAGTAGGAACGTGGATCGACTGATAAATGGAGAGCTTTACCTTTCAGCTCAGCTCCTTCTTTACCATGACAGACTGATACAGAGTCCGCATCACTGCAGACGCTGCACTTATCCACCTGTCGATCTTCCGCTCCATTCTTCCCTCAGGAAGAATAAGGACCATAACATCAGATTTATAGGTGCTGATTTTCTTCCCAGCCGTTTCACACTCGATTGCGAACCGCTCCAGCGAGAGTTTAAAATGACAGCTTAATGTGGCCATCAGAACCATCATCTGCAAAAAGTAGAGACGCTGTGCTGAGGCCACCAAACTGGACACCCTCAACACCTCAGCTGTGCTGGAAATTCTTTCAATAAAGGTATTGTACAGAATTGGTGACAAATGGTAGCCTTGGCCGAGTCCAACCCTCACTGGAAACTAATCCGACTTACTACTAGGAATGCGAACCAGAATCTGACACCGGTCATACAGGGACGGAACAGCTCTTATCAAGGTTTCCGGCACTCCATAATCCCGGAGCACCCCCCACAGGGACATGGTCGAAGTCCACAAAGCACGTGTAGACTGGTTGAGCGAACTCCCATGCACCCTAGAGGAGGTTGCTGAGGGTGGAAAGCTGGTCCACTGTTCCAGAGCGAGGACAAAAACCACATTGCTGCTTCTGAATCTGAGATTTGACTTCCAGACAGACCCTCCTCTCAAGAACCCCTGAATAGACCTTACCAGGGAGGCTGAGGGGTGTGATTCCCCCTATAGTTGGAACACACCCTCTGGTCCCCCTTCTTGAAAAGACGGACCACCACCTCGGTCTGCCAATCCAGAGGCACTGTCCCCGATGTCCACGCAATGTTGCAGAGGCGTGTCAACCAAGACAGCCCCACAACATCGAGAGCCTTTAGGAACTCTGGGTGAATCTCATCCACCCCTGGGGCCCTGTCACCAAGGAGCTTTTTAACCACCTTGGTGATTTCCACCCCAGAGATGGGAGAACCCGCCTCAGAGTCCCCAGACTCTGCTTCCGCATAGAAAGCCATATGGGTGGAATAGAGGAGGTCTTCGTAGTATTCGGCACACCAACTCAGAACGTCCTGAGTTGAGGTCAGCAGCACCACGTCCCCACTATATACAGTGTTGATGGTGCACTGCTTTCCCCATCTGAGACACCGGATGGTGGACCAGAATTTCCTTGAAGCTGTCCGGAAGTCGTTCTCCATGGCCTCACCAAACTCTTCCCACCCCCGGGTTTTGCCTTAGCGACCACCAAAGCTGTATTCTGCTTGGCCAGCCGGTACCCATCAGCTGCCTCAAGAGTCCCACAGGCCAAAAAGGCCTCATAGGACTCATTCTTCAGCTTGATGGCATCCCTCACCGTTGGTATCACGACCTCACAGACGATCATTGAACTGCGGCCTAGAGTGTCCTGGTGCCAAGTGCACGTATGGACACCCTTATGCTTGAACATGGTTTTCGTTATGGCTCGTTCTTCCTAATCACGTCCTTCCAGGTCTCACTGTCTTTGCTCATGTAAGCGTTGAAATCTCCTCAAAGAACGAGGGAGTCCCCAGCAGGGACGCTCTCCAGTAATCCCTCCAAAGACTCCAAGAAGGCTGGGTACTCTGAGCTGCTCTCTGGTGAATAGGCACAAACAACAGTCAGGATCTGTCCCCCCATCTGATGGCAGAGGGAGGCTACCTTCTCGTCTACCGAGATGAACCCCCAACGTAAAGCCAGGGGGCAATCAGTATGCCCACACCTGCTCGGCACCTCTCACTGTGGGCAACTCCAGAGTGGAAGAGAGTCCAACCCCTCTCAAGAGGAATGGTACCGAAGCCCAAGCTGTGTGTGGAGGTGAGGCAACTACATCTAGCCGGAATTTCTCGACCTCGCACACCAGCTCAGGCTCTTTCCCTGCCAGAGAGGTAAAATTCCACATCCCTAAAGCCAGGTTTTGAAGTGGGGGATCAGCTCATCAAGGTTTCCGCCTTCAGCTTCCGCCCAGCTCTTCCATCACACCTGACCCTCTTGGCCCCCAGGTTGCCTCTTCGGGCTGTGACCGGCCGGGACCTGTTGGTGCAGGCCAGGGCACCAGGCACCCGACATCGAGCCCCACCTATAGGCCTGGCTCCAGAAGGGTCCCCGGTGACCCACGTCTGAGGGTCAAGGGCGAGGGAAAATGGCTTCCATTTATTGTCAGCATCATAAAGGGTCTTTGAGCGTGCTTTGTATGGTCCCTTTGCGGAAGCAAAACTGAGTTCGGTTGTACTTTATTGAAGTATTTAACAATGTACTCACGTTAATTTTTTATCAATCCTCATCCACAAATCCATCAAAGTCCTCTTGTTCTGTATCCGAACAGCTGGGCAAGTTCTCCATCAAACTTGCCAGGTTCCCTCTCGTCATTGTCGGAGTCAGTCTTGTTGCCGTGCGGCTCCTCAGAAATGATGCCGGCTTTTACGAAAGCTCGAACAACAGTGCAAGCAGACACGTTAGCCCAAGCATCCACAATCCATTCACAAATTGTGGCATAACTCTCCCGGCGCTGCCTCCTAGTCTTAGTAAAGCTGTGTTCGCCATCTGCGTGTCTCTTCGTAGGTGCCGTTTTTTCGACTGTGGTCAAGCCAGCCTCCACGAATAAAGTAGCAGTCAAGCCAGCTGCCCCTAATTTTGTTCATACTAGGCATTATGGTAATAAGTTGCCAACTCGAGGCGAAAGCCACCTTCAAAATAAAAGACTCCCAATAATACGGACGTCAGTGCTCTTCGGTTAAGGAATGCAACCAGCAAAGTTAATTTGAATCTTGAGAGACATTAAAAAATAAGTTTATTTTATATCTTAGTAAAAATAAATGGTAACTGGACTGCACTTCTATAGCGCTTTATCTATATCATCACAGTGCCCAAAGCGCTTTACAAAGCCTCACATTCACACACACATTCATAAACCAATGGGCGACTGCTGCCATGCAAGGCGCTGCCAGGCCCAATGGGAGCAAATTAGGGTTCAGTGTCTTGCCCAAGGACACTTCGACATGCGGACAGTCGTTGCAGTCGTTGTAGGTAGAACCTGTTCTACCTACAGAGCCAAAGCCACCCCAACATAATCCCATTGGTATCCCAAGACAAGTCCAGATCTGTGTGACAGACCACCAAGGACTCCACTAAAAGAGGTTTGATGATATTGTATTTCAAAATAAAAGTATCTGAAAATTGCATATTTTGCTGTCATTACCCCTGACTGAAAAAAATCTGTTTAAAAAAATCTACGAGATACGTCCGTATTATTGGAAGGCTTTTATTTTGACGGTGGCTTTCGCGGCGAGTTGGCGACTTATTACTGCAATGCCTCGTATGAACAAAATTAGGGGCGGCTGGCTTTACTGCTATTTTACAAGTGGAGGCTGGCTTGACCGCAGTCATTTTCGGGGGTCCATAGCCAAACCGATGCACAACTATATACCTAATGGGGGCGTGTCTTTAGCGTCCTCTGTCACGCGCACCTTTCCCCCTTTACGTACGCATGCTGTCCTCAGTCACGTCCACCTTCCTCTATATCAGTCACACAACAACATTTATAGAATTTGGAACTCGGTGCACACATAAGGCACGACGCATTATAAGGCGCCCTGTCCATTTTGGAGAAAATTTAAGACTTTTAAGTGCGCCTTATCATCGTGAAAATACGGTATGTGAATTCCTCTTTCATTACAGATACAAATAGAGCACATAATGTACTTCATACTGTCAATGGTGGTTGCTGTGATTTTTGGTGCGTGATATAAACTTCATGTGAAACTCTGAACTCCCACATGTACGTCTCACTTCAGCCTTGTATATTATGTAGTGCGTGCAAGGCTCCAGTGACAGCGGTTGTGTTTCAGTGCACTCCCAGACGAGACCAGACATGGACGCAGTGTCATGCCATGGAGAGGCTGCCAAGTGACCTGTGTGTGTGTGTGTCCATGTGATGGATGTGTGTTGGAGGTTACCCTTGCCTGATTCATAATGTGCATGCTGGTAACGAAGTGTGTTTGTGCTGGCGGTCAACGAGAGGAAGGCTGGTGTTTGATTGGCTCGTGCCGCCGAGATCTGCTCCTTCCTCTCAGTGTACGCATCACTTCCTCTCACCCTGCCCTGAGCTACTGCCTCGCCATCTCACAATCACTCTCGCACGATCCTCTTCCCTTCTCCTTCTTTTCCTCGTTTCTCGCTCTTTCTCTGTGCCTCTTCCGAAATCCTCTCTGTCATACATTGACTCTTATGCTTGCCTTTGAAATAACATTTGACCTCCATGCTTCCTTATTTCTCTGTCTTTCCCTTTTAGTTCCAGTTTGATGATGCTTTCTCCACAGCCGCCATCCATTTGTATCGCTTCACTTTTCTCTCAGAAGGGCACTTTGGACTTAACAGCTTGACAGCCACTTCATCATCCTCGATGAAGAACCTCATCATCTTTCACTACTTATTTCTCTCCCCCTTCGACCTCCCAAATTCACTTTGCTGCCTGTCCAGTGTCTTTATCTCTCACCCCCTCCTACTTCACTCTTCTTCTCCCTCTCCTCCTGCTCAGCTGTTCTCCCTGAAGACAGAGGAGACGCAGCCAGGCAGAACGGCCAGCATGTTTCCCCCCATTGTGTCTGCTGCGGTGCTTCAAGTCTTACTAAACCGCCTGTACTCATCACCACTTTTCGTCTGAAAGTCTGCATTTGTGAGTGCTAAGCTGGTTTGGGTGTGACAGCAGGGTGAAATAGTGGTAGCACATCTGTCTCACAGCTGAGAGGCTCCAGGTTCAAATCTCAGCTCAGGTCTTCCTTTGAGGGGTTTGCATGTTCTCCCCATGTTTGCGTGATCTTTCTCTGGGTACTCCAACTTCCTCCCTCATTCCAAAAACATCCATTTTTGGTTCAGGGAAGACTCTAAATTGTCCATAGGTGTGGACTGTGAGTAGTTGATTGCTTATCCTGTATTTGCCCTGCGATTGATTGCCATCCAGTCTGGGGTGTATCCCACCTCTCGCCCAAAGTCAGTTCCAGCTCACCTGAGACCCCAACTTGTGGTATAGAACAATGTTTTCCAACTATTATTGAAGCAAGGCAACCATTTTACATAAGAAAAACCTCACAACACACCACCGGACAAAATGTCACAAAAAAGTATGAATAGTGAAAAATGACAATCTCATCTAAATTTTCTCAGAAATTGACTTACTCAGTGGGAAATACAGTATGTCCAGTGTAACACAAAGCTGATATACTCACAGGAAGCAATGACATATTATGTGCTATGAATGGTGACAGGTAGATGCCCAGGTTAATTATACCTTCTGCCATCTACTGGAAGAGCATTTAATTGCTCTGCTTTTCAATCCCGGCCTCGCCTGTGTGGAGTTTGCATGTTTTCCTCGTGTCTGTGTGGCTTTTCTCCAGGTTCTCCGGTTTCCTCCCACATCCCAAAAACATGCATGGTAGGTTGATTCAAGACTATAAATTGTCTGTAGGTGTGAATGCGAGTGTGAATAGTTGTTTGCTTATATGTGCCCTCCGATTAACCGGCGACCAGTTCAGGGTCTACCCCGCATCCGAAGATAGCTTGGATAGGCTCCAGCACGCCCACGACCCTAGTGAGGACAAGCGGTACAGGAAATGGATGGATATATAGAAACACACAAAAAAATAGAATATCATGGAAAAGTTGATTTATTTCCATAATTCCATTCAAAAAGTTAAACCTTCATAGATTATAGATTCAGGGCCCACAATTTAAACAATTTCAAGTATTTATTTGTTTATTTTTACATAATTTGGGCTTCCAGCTCATAAAACGCATGAAACCAGGAATTCAAAAAATAAGATGACTGTGAAGAAATCAGCCCAAATTTTGCAGGCCATAAATGTTTTAAACTGAGTGTCACACACTAATCATCTACTAAACTTAAAGCACCTGTACAGGTTTCCCCAGGTGTCATTAAATTGCTTCACTTTGGTTCAATTGTTTCAGTTGGGTTCAATATGGGCAAGACTGCAGACTTGACAACTGGCCAGAAGACCATCACTGATACCCTCCTTAGGATGGGTAAGCCACAAAAGTTCATAGCTAAGGAGGCTGGCTGTTCACAGAGTGCTGTGTCCAAGCATATCAATGGAAATTCTAGTGGAAGGACAAAATGTGGCAGGAGAAGATAAACCAGCAAAAGTGCTGACTGTGGTCTTCAGCGGATCATCAAACAGACAAGATTCAAGAATCTAGCAGAGATCCAGAAAGAGTGAAATGAGGCAGGAGTCACAGCTTTAAAAACCACGACATTCAGACGCATCCGGGAGATGGGCTACAACTGTTGGGTTCCTTGGGTCAAGCCACTTCTGCGCCTGAGCCGACGTAGGAAGCGTCTCAACTGGGCCAAGGAGAAGAAGGACTGGACTGTTGGCCAGTGGTCCAAGGTCCTCTTTTCCAATGAAAGCAAAGTTTGCCTTTCATTCGGGAAGGGTTGGGAGGAAGAGGGGTGAAGAACAGAACCCAAGCTGCTTGAGGTCAGTGTGAAATATGCACAGTCAGTCATGATTTGGGGTGCAATGTCCAGTGCAGGTGTTGGTAAACACCTTTTTTAAATCCAAGGTCACCGCAACAGTCTACCAAATTTTTTTTAGATGACTTAATAATTCCTTCTGCTGAGGATCTCTATGGAGAGGCAGATTTCATCTCCCAGCAGGACCTGACCCCTGCCCATACCGCCATAAGTACCAAAACCTGCTTTGATGCCCATGCCATCAAAGTGCTTGACTAGCCAGCCAAATCGCCGGATCTAAACCCCATTGAGAATCTATGGGGTATTATCAAGAGGAAAATGAGGGGCACCAGACCCAAAAACAAAGAAGAACTGACAGCAAGCATCAACGAAATCTGGGCTTCCATAACTCCCAGGCAATGCCACAGGCTGATTGCCTCAACGGCATGGCGCATCGAGGCAGTGATTAAAGCAACGGGATTCCCAACCAATTATTGAAGATTATTAACATATCGTTTTGAAAGTACCATATTTTGATTGATTTAATGTGACCTTAATTTCTCTTTTTGTTTTCTTAAATAACTGAGAAGTAAATGGTGATTTCTTCACAGTATTCAAATGTTTTGAATTCCTGATTTCGTAGGTTTTATGAGCATATCCATTTAAGGCTTTTTATTTTTTGAATGATGTCGATAACTCGCATCTGCTGTCTTATCAAACTGCATCTTTTCTTGTCGCGAATGCTTATTTTCAACATTTGGCGTTCCATGTTCCTTTGGGTTACACGTAATCTTTTAACTTTGGCATTCGTAGTCCAAGTTTCACTACCATAAGCGAGGACTGGTAAAATACATCGATCAAAATGTTTTTATTTTCAATCAAATGGGAAGATTGTTCTTGAATATAAGACTAAGCCTTCCATAAGCATGCCAAGCAAGCTTTATGCGGCGTTCAACTTCGGTGCCTGTATTTCCATCCATTGTTACAAGTTGGCCTAAATAGTTGTCGAGGGCGTCTCGGACATAGTCCTCCATTTTGATATCTTTTTGTGGACAGTAACGATTGAACATGACCTTCGTTTTGCTTTTGTTCATTTTCAGACCTGAGCGACAGCTTTCTAACTCTAATTCCTGAATACGACGCTGTAGTTGTTCAGCATCGTAGGAGAATAAAATTATATCGTCTGCAAAACGAAAATGGCTCAAATAAGCGCCATTAATTTTTAGTCCTTCTTTTTCCCAATTGAGCTTTTTAAATATTTAATGCAGCACAATGGGGGGCACAAGTCAGTGCAAACTGTAGGCCGGTCCCAAGCCCGGATAAATGCAGAGGGTTGCGTCAGGAAGGGCATCCGGCTTAAAACCTTGCCAAACAAATATGAGCGTTCATCCAAAGAATTCCATACCGGATCGGTCGTGGCCCGGGTTAACAATGTCCGCCACCGGCGCCGTCAACCTGCTTTAAGCATTTCAACAGAAATTTCATCCAGACAAGCTTTTCCGGCCTTAAGTGAACTAATAGCATTTTCAACCTCTTCATTCAGGATACATGGGTCTACTTCTAGCTTTCCAGTAATCATTCGGTGAGGGTCACTGTATAGGTTTGTATGAAATTCTTTAACTCGTTGTACGATTTCTTGGTGGCTGTTCCTTCTTCCATTTTCAAACCAAAAATGATATTCTTGTGGCGAATTAATGCACGTTTTACCTTTTTTATTCCATGTCCCACTTCAAGCGTTTTCTGACCAAGCCGAACGTAAGTTCTCAATTCTTCTCGTATCTTTTTCCAAATCGTCTTGCACAATGTTCAATTTTGTTGATAATGCGGCCCCTTTTCTTAATTTCCCGTCGCTTTTTCATTAAGTCGAGAGTAGTTTTAGATATTCTGGATGTTGTCGTCTTTCTCGTTGATGGTGCGACTTTGTGTGCAGTTTGAACAATCCCGTTTACAATTTCGTCGTTGTGTGTTGACAGATCTGTGTCTTCCAGCGTTAGAAGAGCTTTAAAGCGATTAGCCAAACGTATTTGAAACTCGTTGCTTCTTTCTTGAATTAAGTTTAATTTGGTAAGCTTGCTCTTTAGAAGTTTGTTTCGTTCAAATTGGCAGTTTATTTGCACTTTGCCCCGAACCAATCTGTGGTCACTTCCAATATCAGATTTGTTTAGGGTGGTGCAATCCCTAAATACCCCTTTGTCATTGGACATGAAGTAGTCTATGATGCTAGTGTTACCTTTGGGGCTTATCCATGTCCACTTACTGTTCCATTTCCTGTTAAAGAACGAATTTATAAATTGATAAAGTATAAGCCTTTTTGTTCAGCAAATTCTATTAAGCATTCTCCTCTTTCGTCTCTTGATCCTGTTCCGTAGGAATCCTATTCCAGTTGATTTCTCGCCAGAGTTAAGGCCAATCCTGGCATTAAAGTCACCCATGACTATTCGAAATGTGTGCTTCAATTGACTATAAAGACGGGATAAATCCTCGTAAAATGCTTCCACCTCATCATCGGTGTGGCTGATGGTCGGCGCATTTATGTGTATCAATTGACGCGAGTAACGCTTTCTACTAGAGATGGTACATGTGGCGATTCTATCGGAAACACTTTTGACGCTGGTCATGTAATTGGCGATACTTTTATTAAAAATGAAACCAACTCCACCATTGCGTCCGCTTTCTGATCCTCTGTAATAAAATAGATGGCCATTATGGAGAGTCAACATACTTTCCGACATATTTCACCAAGTCCAATTATATCCCATTTGAATATCTATATACAGTATCATAAATTTAAGGGTGCTGTAAGACAGCAACACCACTTCATTATATTTCTCCACTTTCCTTTCATTAATATCCATAGTTGCCATTGTCCCTTTCTTATTTTTCTTGTGCCACATGCCTCCACCTCCTCCTGCTTGGCATTTCTTGGCCAGTGGCTTCATCCTTAGTGTTTGCATCTTCCCCCACCCTGCTAAACATTACTCAAGGCCATCCTAGTCTCCCTCCTCCTCAAGATTCTCAATCACCTCTTGTTACGACTTCACAACTCCTGCAGAGCATCGGACCAACGATCCACCACTTTTTATTTTTACTAAGTCCTTAGTGACTCTCTTCTCCCTCTCACATGCAGTGTCACATATTAGTTCATGTATATGGTAATGTCTTCCTTGCGACCTTACTTTGCCCACGGCCCTGTCACATCATGTTCAGCAGCATTTTGAGAGCCAGTGGATCACTTGAGACATAGAAAAAGGGGCAAACATAACCAAACATGCTTTGAGTTTACGATTGTAGTGTAAAGCTGTTGGTACTTCATTTTTCCGCACCTCTGGTCATTGCCTCTATATGCCAACAACATGTGCTCATCATTGGCCTTTGAGGGTAAATAATTATTTTTGAACAGCCTGGTTTGGTCATGGGTAGTTTTGTTTTTGTTTTTGTTTTGCTTTTCATACGCTTGACCATATATTTAGCAGACGTGAACTCACGGATACACCTGCACAATCTTATTCTGACAAATATAATCTTTTTCTATTTAGATTGATACAGAAGAATTCATTACACAGTATGATTGATATTTTCTTCATACTGTATCATGGCACTCTGAGAGCTGTTTCAAATATTTATCATTTAGAAAAAAGAAGGTTATTAAAGATACACATAATGAAATACATTGTTGATGTCACCTAAAATTTCTGCACACCATTCATCCACGTTTGTCAAGTCTCCCACAAAAAAAACTGAATTCGTCTGATATGGAACTGCGTTTTCAGGTTATTCTGAAATGAATGCACATATTTACACCATGTAAAAATAGTGACCCGCACAGTTTATATTTGTCCCTGCAATTCTCTGCTCATTAGCCTGCTTGTGGAGACGCTAACCTAAATTGGCTATGGCTGACTCTCTCATGGATGAATTAGTTTCACTCCACCATTATTGTCCATCTTAATGTAAAGACAAAATACAGCTCCAGTGAACATTCTCAACTTTTGGTGAACTCAACAACCTGGACAAAGACACTTTTTATCTCTTTGCCTGCACTTTCTCTATGTTGAGGTCTCACATGCTGACCTTTATAGTTTGGGACAAAGTGCTCTATTTTCGTACACAGTGCATCTGAAGTGGGGCACAAATGTCAGCATATTCTGATTTTCATCCAAGGGCACTGCTCGCTGTGCCTTTTTACCAATTTGGCAGACCGGTCTGTGCCAATCTTGGGACAGCGAGGTGTGTCTTTGGAGATGCACCTGGCGGAGTGGCACTTTGGTGCCAGAAAGTCGGTCTAAACTTATGCCTGCTCAGACTGCATCTAGCTTGTCTAAATGGTAAATTTGATCAGGGCACAGGCAGACAGATACTGTGGTCCCAAGACATACAGTATTTAAATCACCAGCTCATTCTGTATTTAATAAGGGCACCTGCTTACATTGTCTGTTGTCACAATGGGCAAGAGTAGTGACAATGCTCGACTCATGCACGGATCCCTGCAATTACGCTTCGTCCTCTTCCACTCAGAGATGTCTCTCTCGAGACTGTCATTGCACCACATTTAAGGGGAATGAGAGGAGCCGCGTTCATTGACTCGGATCCACCAGACCACCAATCCCCGGCCCCGCCTGTGTGGAGTTTGCATGTTCTCCCCGTACATGCGCGGGTTTCTTCGGGCACTCCGGTTTCCTCCCCATCCCAAAAACATGTATGGTAGGTCAATTGAAGACTCTACATTGCCCATAGGTGTGAATGTGAGTGCGTATGGTTGTTTGTTTATGTGTGCCCTGCGATCGGCTGGCAACCAGTTCAGGGTGTACCCCGCCTCCTGCCCGATGATAGCTGGGATAGGCTCCAGCACGCCAGCGACCCATGTGAGGATAAGCGGCTCAGAAAAGGGATTGATGGATGGATGGATGGGTTCAGATCTTTTATCAAGGCTGAGAGTTTTATTGATCCCCATTGCAGTTTTCGGTCATAACCATGGTGCTTGTGGTGGTGGTAATGGGTCGAAGAGAGAGAGGACGATGCTAATGAGGCTATAGATAATGCCGCTAATGACGACAGGATCCCATCAGAAGACATACTGGCAGTCACAAACAGTTGCACGTTGCTTAAGTGGAAGCTGAAGGTGATGGTAAAAGTAAAATGTGTGAGGACTATGAGGACAGTAATGTTGAATATGACTCACGTGTGTGTGTGTGCATGTGTGTGTGTGTGTGTGTGTTTTCAGGAAGTGACGTTGAGCAGCTAGCCATCTGTCAACAGATTAATCCTGCCTGTGCTTAGAGATATTACCGGCTGGCTTATCGCCGTGGCAACGAGCCTTCAATCCCAGTCCAGCACAGCCACCATGTGACCTTGCAGGGAAGAGTGGGTTGGTGTTGGACTCGGCACACACACAAACAAACACACTATAGCACAGTTAATGTAATACAATGTGTAGAGTACACGTATGTAAATGATTCAGGAGGTCACACGGAGTTGTGGCATATAAAGTGTGTGAAGTACATGTGATGAATGTTGCAGGGACATCAAACAAACACATATTTCCTCTGGTCTGATCAGTTTCAGAGTGTAGGAGTTTAATCCTTCTGAAAGGTTTTAATGTCACCTATAGGAAATATAGTATGCGCTAAAGCTCAGAACGTTTCATCACTCACTGGGACCAATACAAGAGCTGCATCAACAATTTTGCCTTTAAAATGATATATGATGGATATCCACATTGCTACTTCGGTCACACACACACATCCATCCACGCTTTAGATTAAATAACACAGAGACACGGTCAGAAATCAACACCAGGCATGATGTAACATTCAAGGTTTAATTCAGTCTTTACATACAGAACATCAGTCAGAAATATACAGTAAACCTTTAAGGTTCTTCAGGTACAGTACACCTTGGAATCTGCAGTCCAGGAGATTTTTACGGAGAGCACAAAGAATGTTTTTTTTTGTATGTTTGATTCATGGTCACACTTTTTCTTGAACCTTTTTAAACTCTGTACATGTGTCGCACATAATGGTAACAAAACCTATGCTCACATTTGAAGGGCTTGATTTGTTTTAATCTTTTCATCATGTCATATTAAATATTGATGACCTGTGGGATGCCAAAATATTGGCTAATACTGCACTTTTCACACTCCTCGAGAGAAGCCGCTCCCATAGTGTGCTCGCATGCACAGTAATAGTCCAAGCACAAATCGACATGGACTTGGAGTATGTGGCCTTGTGGTAAAATGTTTCATTTCTTCACTTGGATTTGTGTATTGTACAAATGAACATCGCCAAGTCATTTCATGAAATTGAAAGGACAAGCAGGTCACCATCCAGTTCATGAGCATGAGTCAGTGTGGCACAGAGGTGCTCAATCAAATCCACTGTGCTGGAATCTTTCACTCACTAATTAGATGAAGTAATCACGATTGTTACTGTCATAGATTAGTGAACAGTGAATGCTGAAATGGATCTAATCTGGCCCACAGTTCAGACTCATCAGTATAGTGCTTTAAATTACTTTTTTCACATTATAGTAACAAAATCGTTAATAAGCTATCTTGTTTTACATATGAAAGTGATTTGTCTTAAATGCTGCAAAGTTAAATATATTTGATTAAGTTATGGCTTTTTTTTTTTTAAAGTTTGTATCAAGTCAGAAGCCCTTCAATGTACAAGTGGGGATCTGACAATCTAGTTCCTATATTTATCTTATGCCACCTTTCCACCAATCAGTGCAGTTCTGTTCTGCTTGTCACAGTACAATTTTGAAGTAAATATTGTTACGTAACAACAGTGCGGCACATGCAACCTGTCGGTGTATTCAACATAAAAAAGGAATGTGACACAGCAAAACAATGGAGGACACCCAGCGTTTTGTGTTCATTATTCTTGGGAAGTAGCTGTTTATGACAAAAAGAAGAAAAGTTTGTTTGGGAATAGCCCATCCATTCCTTACAACTCCAATTATTACTTGAGTCTCTCACAGACTGCAATGTGTCAAGCTACACACTTTAGATACCACACCCAAATGGGAGTTAGTTAAAAAAAAAAAAACAACAAAAAAAAACGGTGGTGTGGTATGTTTTCACAACTTTTTATTATGGTAAAAAAAAAAAAGTTGAACTACTTGGTGGAAACACAGCTTTAAGGTTCTTTTAGCAGTGTTTTAAAAAGGAATATGTTAGCTGAGTGCACCTCTGCCCTAATGAAACATGCTGATTTCCTGAGGAATCTGATTGTTTGTCAGTGTACTATAAAATGAGTGTTTGTGTTGTTAGTAATTTGGAACAGTCAAGACAAAGAGCATGATTTTATGGACATCTACTTTGCACTTGTAAATAGGAAAACCAATGATTAGGTCTACATTGATGTCCGAATTTTGGTGAAGTCTAACCTCAGTAGCACCAGTAGACCATGAATCATTCTTCATTATCGTTACTAGACTCCCAAGTATAAGATGGCAAACGGAAAGTACGCTTACTTGATTGTTTCTATAAAAGTGATTTCCGTTTCCAAAGATCACAAATACTTTATTTCCTGAGTCTGTTGGACTGAAACAATCCATCCATCCATCCATCCATTTTCTGAGCCGCTTATCCTCACTAGGGTCGCGGGCGTGCTGGAGCCTATCCCAGCTGTCATCGGGCAGGAGGCGGGGTACACCCTGAACTGGTTGCCAGCCAATCACAGGGCACATACAAACAGACAACCATTCGCACTCACAGTCACACCTACGGGCAATTTAGAGTCTCCAATTTATGCATGTTTTTTGGGATGAGGGAGGAAACCGGAGTGCCCGGAGAAAACCCACGCAGGCACGGGGAGAACATGCAAACTCCACACAGTCGGGGCCGGGGATTGAACCCGGGTCCTCAGAACTGTGAGGCTGACGCTCTAACCAGTCGGCCACCGTGCCGCCACTGAAACAATCATTTTGCAAAATTATTTCACAGAAATTTCACGGTATTCAACATTAAAAGTTTTAAAATTGTATTTTGATTAGACGTGCTGGGATCTTAACCCTGGAATGGTCTGATCTGCTTTGTATACCCTGCGTTTTGCTGGACTTATTGGCGTATAAAGCAGAACCTCTTCTACAATATGTTTAAAGGTATTTTCATGTGTATCCTAAGGTAAAAAGGTTGACTGTGTTGAGGTTATCAAAATCTTTTGGGTGTCTGTTGAACTACAATCACTGAGTTGGTATTGTGTCTCTGTACTGTCTGAAAACCTTGGTCATTTATATACACACTTGGCATTGAGACGCAACAGCTTGCTAAAAAAAACGTACTTCAAAGTTATTGTGGAAGAAAACAGAAGCATGCTTAATCTATCCATTACACATGCAGTTAAAAAAACAAATCAAATTTTGCATATCACTTTGGCATGGGAGGCAATATAACATATTTTCTTTTAGGCTCTCTACTCTTGTTGATATTTGTATCTTTTGATCTTTTACATACAAAAACTTTCTTTTTTTTTGACATCTTACCACACAAAAAGAGCAACAGACAACAAAATGAACCCACAAGTCAAAAAGATAAGCAAAAGAGAACAAACAAAGCTGCATAATTTCACATTGACAAATAGAAAAGTGGAGACTGTGGAGAGTAGTGGAATGTTGGAAGAAATTTGCCTGCCTTGGGTAGTGATGGACTGCTGACTGTCGTGTTGCCTGTGAGGAGTCATGTGTTCTAAATGAACCCATTTGTCCTGTATGTCGTTCTACAACCACACACTGACGGGATTTTAGACAAACAAGTTTAACGTGTGTCCACCATCCTCTAAAATAGGTGTAACACACGCACTGACCCTTGTGGTGGAGATGAGATCAGTTCTGGGTAGCGAGTGCGCATGGTACAGGACATTGGCTTGGCCTTAAGGCTCAAGGGTCAGTGATAAGCCTTTTTCTACAAGTGCAAGCGCTAACTGAGGAAGAAGCCAAGACTCCAACTCTATTATTAGGTATTCTGGAGTGTCGTGTCAGTGTATCTGCCCAGCGCATACAGTGGAACACATCAATCCCAAATGAGGAGCATAGAAGATGCTTGGAAGAGTCTAAATCTGGGGATAATCACCAGGAAGAATCAGAGAGATTATGACGGTGGGAGTGAGTAGAGAACAGAGATTTTATGGGGATTTTGTCGGCTTCATCCTTTGTTCTTGTCGCTCCAAGACACAGTGGAGCTTGTGCTTGTTGACATGTGAAAGCCATATTATGTTATGACACAGATTTAAACTGTAATAAGAGCTCTTAGCCTGCAGTCTTAATTTTAATGGATGTTGGTTGATGGATGTTGACTTCATCATTTGTTGTTGTTTTTTTGTTTCTGTTTTTACAAAAAGGATTTTTTTGTTCCATTAATATAATGAAAACTATTTTTAGTGGCTGACAGAAGTACAAGAATGGACATTTTACCATTTTTATGTTCCCATTCTAATAGAATAAAGAGGAAACTAAATAATATGTGCTTTGCAATATATACTCACATTGTTAGTTTACTGTTTTGATGTGAAAATAGAAGCAGAAGGCAAGAATAAAGCACTTCAGTTTGCAGAGGTAATGCAATGTAGGTCACCACTACAGTAATGGATCAGTTTGGCTCCAATTCAGCTTGGTCATTTACTGTATCTGCCCTAATGACCCTGTAAGGTTTGAGCTTGACAGACAGTCTTGTATCGGAGCCCTCTTGAAACCGAATGGAAATACAGTGGAACCTAAATAACAGGCTGTTTCCCTCTAAATTCTCACAGAACTTTGGAGTTCAACCTGCCATTATGCATGATATTGCTCCGATCAATCAGTATCAAAGAAGAAAGTATGTACGTGTTTAGTTTTTTCTTTGGCTTTTTAGAAACATCCATCCATGCATTTTCTTCACCACTTATCCTCACGCTGGTCGCGGGCTTGCTGGAGCCTATCCCAGCTATCTTCGGGCAGGAGGCGGGGTACACCCTGATCGCAGGGCACATAGAAACAAACAACCATTCACACTCACATTCACACCTACGCACAATTTTGAGTTTTTAATCAATCTACCACGCATGTTTTTGGGATGTGGGAGGAAACCGGAGTGCCCGGAGAAAACCCACCCAGCCACGGGGAGAACATGCAAACTCCACACAGGCGGGGCCGGGGATTGAACCCTGGTCCTCAGAACTGTGAGGCAGATGTGCTAACCAGTCGGCCACCGTGCCGCCCTTTTTAGAAACACTTCCTGAATTCCTAAATCAAATTCAACGCAATAGGAGAAGAATATATATCAGAATTTACACAATCACACTCCAGCTTTTCCATACACATCATCACTTGTTACCAAACTCAAGGCAGTGTTTTATGTTTTTTGGGGAGGGCTTGAATTATTTCCATTTCTGTTATTTCCTATGGGAAATATAATTACAAATCCAAATGAATCGGAGATCAACATGAAAGGTTCCACTGTATCAGTTGTGTCTCATTGGAAATAAAAGCGATATGTAGCATGGGGAGATTGACAGCACTAACTAACATTTCCTCAAAATATTTGTTATATGGTCTTGCATCTAGTAGTTATTAATCTGTTGTGTGTGTGTCCTTACGTTTAGGAATATTCAAAATCATTACATTAACAGTCATGTCTTTGTGGCCCACACCTAATTTGTAAATCTAAATCTGTAAAAGCATCAGACAATACCATAGTATGCTGAGTTGTAGTATACAGTTCTTGAAACTGATGCCTGGCCTCAGCTGCTCTTTGTTGTTGTTTGCAATGTGGGATTTTTTTTGTCATTTGTCTGGTCATAAGTGATATCACCACGGTGATGAGGTTTCTTTGTTACTGCACCAGAATCAGTAAAAAGATATTTGTGCCATTTTGTTTGCGCCACCTCTTGAAGCTTATTCCTAACAGATGAAGAGGTCAAATCTATCCAAGCCCATTTTATGTTTTTCCACAAGTGCAATATACTGCGTTATATCAGAATGATATTTTTCATACCTCCAGTATATCTTGTTTCGTAGGCTCAGTGTGTTAACTGAGTATGTGTGTCTGGGAACGTATAATTCTATCCATCCATCCATTTTCTATTCTGCTTGTCCCCATTAGAGTTGTGGGAGAGCTGGAAAATGTCCCACCTGACTTTGGGTGAGAGGCGTAGTACACCCTGGACTGGTCACCTGCCAATCACAGGGCACATATCGACAATCATTCACATTTACACCTATGGGAAATTTACAGTTTTCAACTGAACTAGAATGCATGTTTTGGAATGTTGGAGGAAGCCGGAGCAACCAATGGAGAAAACCAATGCAAGCCAATATAAAACTCCGCACAGGAAGCTTGAACAGAATTTTTTACTCCTTCATCCAGGCTCAAATCCAGAACCTGTCGACTGTGCAGCATAAGTGTTAACCACTACTCCACCATGCTGCCCTATATTCTGTAATTCACAACCAAAAATCCTTCAGTCTACCACTCTCCCGCTTGTCTTCATAAATCAAGGTGCAACACTTTCAAATGTTTTTTTTTTTCTCATACTTTCATAGCTCTCTTTTACTAGTCTTTTACATTGCATGCATGCTGAAATCCACTCAGGAGATCACGCACAATTATTAAAAAAAAAAAAAAGATCTACAACTCATTGGGTTACACAGCTTGATCATTCAATAACATTGCATCGTGTAAACATGCCTTTTTCACATGGCTCACAGGCCTTAGTTGCCTGAAGCTGTGCAGCTGATTTTGAAAAAGCAAATGAAGGCTCTCTATGAAAAAAAAAAGAAACATTTGCATTTGCATTTTAAATGCAAACGAGCAAAGTTAAACAAAAAAACCATTGCATCTAACAAAATCAGTTGCACATCAGCATATAATTTGACAAACAAACAAACAAACTTCACAAGAGTAACTCTTCCCTCCCCGTGCCGATAATCAGTTTCAGTGAAAAAGATAGACAAAATAAAAAAAAGACAAACAGTTCATACATTTAGAAAAAGAAAAAAAAGAAAACGTCACAAACGCCCCAACCATAAAGATAAATAAATCTATTTGGATATACTCTTGATGGATAAATATCACTCATATACTCTATTCATCTTTTCAACAACAAAAAAATCAGTCTCTCAATGATGGCACCATTGCATTCTCAAACGAAAATTATACCAAGTTGTGATATAATGAATCGAATGATCTTGAAGTCCTCGGCTCTGCTATTGTTCCCTTTTCCCACTCGTCCTTCTGTACGGGCTCTCCCTCGACCCTCAACACCCTGGAATGCTGTTAGAGGAGCGTTTGGTTTGTGCTTTGGGAGAGACAAACGTTTACACACCACGTCCATGTGTTCATTTGTTCCTCTCCAACATCTACGTAGAAGGAGAGCAGCGAGGGTCATTACTGTCATCCGAAGCCCCCTGGGTTCTACATAGCTGCCAACTCTGGTGGAAGAGCGAGCGAGAGCTAGGGAAGAGGAGCGAAAAAAATGTGTTCATGGTACTAGCTATGTTTGTGTTAAAATAATATTTTGCCAAGAGACAAAACATAAACACCATCACTCTACTTCTCTTGGCTTTGGCTTGGACGGGGGGTGACGATGATCAGAAGCAGCTCTTTCGCGCTTGGCTTCACTTTGAGCCGCGGGAGGAAGCGACCGAGCCTCGTTCCCTCGCTTGCCCACTTTCACATGTTTTCCCAGAGTGTGATGTCCCCCTCCTATTCTCGCACACTCACAAACTTGCCTCCTTTCTCCTGCCGTGCCTCTGACAGGTCTTCCGTTCCTTCTTTTTGTGCTGTTGCTGCTCATTCTCCCTGTCCCGTTCCTTTTTTCGGTGAAGCTGACACAGTCCAGAAAAGCACCATGGGATGCGTCAAAAGCCTGCTATCATCTCCCCCAATATCCCAAAATAACAAAAAACAGCCCCATTTAGTTGTTCCCTGTCCAGCCCTGCGAGGATTTGTCTCTCCCAGTTAAAAGACAAGGGGGCTGAGGAGTTTGTAGTAAAAAACGGCAGTTAGAATAGCTCTCGAAAATGAGATTAAAATGTGTTCATCATGTCTTTATGCGTCTTTTTGAGTCTTAGATTTCTGTCCTGACGCTCTACGTGACCAAGACGGGCACTTGGTTGTCATTCCATCATCACAGAGAGTAAATCATTTGGGTTGACCCCTGCGGTAGCTTCATTGCACTAAAATCATAATTACTTCATTCTCGCACTCACACATTCGCTCCACTCCTCTTCCTCTACTCTTCATCATCAGACGTAGGCTGACTCACTGGACTGTGTGCGCCCCAGGTTGGGTGGTTGGGACAGATGCGCCATGTCTTTCTTCCTGATCTCACAAATGGATTTCCTGCGGGCCTGGACACCCCTAATGGCCGCTTTAATCTTGCGCCAACCCAGATGGTTGAGCTCGGCCAGGTTGAGCACCACGCAAATACCGCTCACCGCAAACATGAATACCAGGAATACAGTTTTTTCCGTGGGACGCGAGACATAACACTCCACCTCCTTCAGGCATGGGTAGCGGTCACATTCGAAAATCCCAGGCACGCTAAAGCCATAGAGGAAGTATTGACCCGCCAAAAATCCAATCTCGAGGGCGTTTCGGAACACCACTTGAATGATGTAAAAACGTGAGATCCCTTCTTGTCGACGTACTTTGGAGCTCTTCCCGTGCGTGAGGCCTCGTGGGGCGTTGGGGATCTCCTTTACTTCTAAGCAGTCAGGTTCTTCCTTCCCGCCGCCGCCGTCGCCGCCATGCTGAACTAAAATTCCATTAATGTTGCGCAGCTTTCGTGCCCCGTCCCTTCCCCCGTAGTCCCGCTCCATTATGGGATAGAGAAAGGAGTAGCGTCTGTCTCGCTGTTTGGCCGACTGGTGGACGGAGTAAGTAATGAAGCAGAGGCTGGGCGTGCACACCAGTATGATCTGGAATACCCAGTAGCGGATGTGCGAAATAGGAAAGGCCTTGTCATAGCATGCCTGGTTGCAGCCCGGCTGCAGGGTGTTGCAGATGAACATGGTCTGCTCGTCCTCATACACTGTCTCGCCTACAATAGCCACGATCAGGATACGAAAGATCACAACCACCGTCAGCAGAATCCTAGAGGAGAAAAAAACAGAAATGAGGAAATCAGTGACTAACATTCCTTTCTTGCACGATCAATCATCTGGATCTTAGATTACTTGGGAAATGGAAAACCGCTGGAAAATAATTTAAATATTCCACTGCCAGATCATTATTTGCCATGACCAACAACCATCAATAGTAATGTTTATTGGCGTTTGATGGAATGCACAACAGTGTGTCTAGTCTGTTCACTGTGCTGCTACATCCTTCAACACTCCTAGGGCTCATTCACTGAATTTTTTTTTGGGAGGATCCTCAAATGTTTTTCTTCAGCATCTTAGATGTGTCCACACAGAGACGGCACTGTGTGTGCAGTGTGCATTTCTGAAAACAGGTACCAGAGTGTATAAATCCCTAAACATCTCTGCTGCATTTTAATATGCACACCAAATATACTAAGTACTATCTTCTGCTCTTTACCACTGTGGTGAGCAACAAAAGATCAGATGCTCCCAGATCCATTGTGGAGTAACAAGAAGGGTAACCAGGCTGCAGAAGACTGCTAATGGCTTTGTCGTCCAAAATACATAACAAGAAACACTGATCATTTTCTTACTGTGTCTTTTCCATGTTTCTCAGAGCATTGTGATGGTTTTGTTGTGTGAAAATAAACAAATGATTGCAGCAGTTCTCTCGGTCTACATTTGCTAGAGACTTTTCGACTCATTAGAAATCAGTGGTTTTCAAAAGTGTTTAAAAATACACCCCCTTTTAAACAATTTTCAGCCAAGTACCTCCGGACACATGAAAGAACCTTTTTTAATAGGAAAAATGACTTGAGGTATCCGTACATTACAGTGCAAATCATTTTATCATCCCATTTATTAAACAACAACCTTGTCATTGAAAAACACTTCAATGCTCCATTTCCATTTAGAATCGTTCACTAAATTCATGTTGTAGCTCATCAAAGTAAATCCGATTAAAACATATTTTTCCTTACACTGGCCCGAGTCTGTTGTTTTCTATAGCCTTAGTTTTCAGATGAAGAATCATTTCTTAAAATGAAGAATTCAAACAAAAACAGGATTGTAGTCCTTAATGTACAAAGAAAAACAACACATTATGACAGGAATGATGGTGAAAGTTTTGAAGCCTCGTTTTATATACCTCATTTTATTGATAATTCAAATTAGGGAGTGACACATTCACATGAATTCAGACCAAAATAATGCTGCAATATGGGGTAGCCAACACTGTGAAGTGGTCACTAACTATTGTATATTTATTACTTCTTTAGGGGAAAAAAAGTGCATACAGGTCCAGCATTCAAGCACAATTTCTAGGATTGCAATTTCTTGTTGGCGAATCCAACGTTTGAATAAACTTTGTAAACTGCAGTGACCTTGCTAAGGAAGGCAGTGTACGATAGTCAACAAAGCAAATCTTGACTGACTTGTGAACTCCTCTCCAGCTGTTTTGTCAAAAGTGTTTAGGAGCAAAGTAGCTCCAATTAAAAAAAAACAAAAAAACTCAATAAAGGTCAAACAGTCAGGGGAGGCAACTCCAGGAGGCTTTGTGGATCTCCTTCACCAGGAAGAAAGTAGAAGAGCTAGGTCAAGAAAATGGAAAACAACGTGTTCATGATGGAGAGCGACACAGTGTCACTCCTTGGGCACTGTTCATCCTGATGAGAACCAGGGAAGAAAAATTAGATTCATCAGCAGGGTAGAAAATGCCACAAAATTTCCATGCATGGGCAATCCCATGACTCACGTATACTTTGTCTTTCTTTCTTTTGTTTTGTTTTCTGTTTAGCTGTGAATATGTATCATGTATTGCCAGAAGTAAACCGAATACAACAAAGGGCGACTGCAATGAATATCATAAAATGGATAAAATAAACATGATGGTACAGCATATGTGGTTCATATTGGCATAAATTACACAATCAATGTTCTTAGTATGAATGAATCGCTGTGTGATATATAAGATAGTGGATGTCTTTCTCAGCACCTGCATCCAGTGTTGACTTGGCGTTGCTTCACATGCGCTTCCTTGATGCTAAACACACACACACACACACACGCACATACACACACGTTTGGAATAATGATGACGTTAACAATATACTACAACAGTAACTCAATTTCTCTTCATGCTTCGTGAATAAAGATAATTCAGCAAACATGTTTTCTTCTTTTCTGCTCTGTGTGAAGGTCTGATTTGTGAACATATCACATGAATGATAAACACTATCTTATTACAGATTGTTAAAGGTTTTGGTTCTGAAAATGAAGAACTCCTCAGGGCAGGGGCAGATCTATTCTAGTGGGATACAGGGCTGTGGGCCTACCCAAATCATAAAAAATATAAAACTACTTACCTAATCACCTTTCAGAGAAAGCTGCTGTGTTGCAGTTTCTCAAAATAACAATAATATATAATTGCTTGATAGATTGGTTTTAACGTGTTTATGAAATGTTGAACAATGACAAAGTGGCCCTTGCATTCTTAGATTTTTCTGTATGCGGCCCTCGAAGGAAAACGTTTGGACACTCCTGCTTTAGAGTGTTTAATTAAGCTACCAAGCATGTTTTTTGGAATGTGGGCGGAAACTGGAGTACCCAGAGAAAACCCACGCAAGTGCGGGAAGAACATGGAAATGATTTGAACCCACGAACTCCGAACTTTGAGGGATATGTTTTAACCAGTCGTCCACCGTATCGCCTACTTCAAGACCACTGGCTCCCCATTCCGCATCCCTTCATTTGGCTGCCCAGCTTAGTAAGGATAATGTTTGTGTGGAAAACTCAACTATTAACTAACTTGGAGCATCAATAGCTGATTTTTCCAAACAAATATTGGCTTGTGCATCCTAACTAAGCCTTGTAGCATGAACTGATGAAGTCAGCTTGGATGAGAGGCAAAATGTCTTCTAAGACAAACAGAACAGTCCAGTTGTAATCAATTCAATGCCCTGAGAAAGCTCAATGGGTGACGGTGGAGTGGGGAATTACAGTGGGACGAACCCTTTGGACTTTCCTACATTTCTGCATTAATTGGTCATAAAATTTTGTCTGATCTTCATGTAAATCACAAGAATAAACAGTCTGCTTGAACTAATACCATACAAACAATTGTATGTTTTCATATTTTTATGGAAAATAGCATACAAACGGGCACGGTGGTCGACTGGTTAGCACATCTGCCTCACAGTTCTGGGGACCGGGTTTCAAATCCCGGCCCCGCCTGTGTGGAGTTTCCCTGTTCTCCCTGTACCTGCGTGGGTTTTCCCCAGGCACTGCAGTTTCCTCCCACATCCCAAAAACATGCATGGTAGGTTGATGGAAGACTCTAAATTGCCCGTAGGTGTGAATGTGAGTGCGAATAGTCGTTTGTTTCTATGTGCCCTGCGATTGGCTGGCGACCGGTTCAGGGTGTACCCCGCCTCCCGCCTGAAGATAGGTGGGATACGGTCCAGCAGCCCGCGACCCTAGTGAGGAGAAGCGGTAAAGCAAATGGATGGATGGAATTTGTATAGAGCTGGAAGAGGTTCCAAAAGTATCTCTGAAAGTCTTAATGTCTATAAGTCTATGGTTAGACAAATTGTCTATAAACGGTGAAAATTCATTACTGTTGCTTCTCTTCCAAGGAGTGGCCATGCTGTAAAGATTACTGCTCATTTAGGGAAAAAAAAAAAAAAAAAAAAAAAAAGGATCCTAGAGTGTCAGCTGAAGACTTACAGAAATGATTGGTATATGCCAGCATCTCTGTTGAACGGGGTTCATGTGAGAACACCAAGGAGGTAAAAAAATTGCTGCACCTTTAAAGTTTGCTCAAGAGCCCTTGGATGTTCCACAGAACTACTGGAAAAATATTCTATAGACAGATGAAACCAAGGTTGAATTGTTTGGGAGGAACATAATACTCCATATGCGGGGTGGGGGGGGGGGGGGGGGGGGGGGCACAGCACACCAACATCAAAACCTTATCCCAACAGTGACGCATGGAGGTTAGCATCGTGGTATGGGGCATGCTTTATCTCGGGGCCTCAACAGATTGCTATCATCAATGCAGAAGAACTTGAGGCCACCCTTCCAACAGCTGAAGCTCAAAAGTGAATGCGCGTTGCAACAGCACAATGGTCCAAAACAAAGAACCAAATAAAAACAGAATGAACTCAGAAGAAGAAAATTTATGTTCTGGAGTACTGTGGCCCAGTCAAAGTCTTGACCTCAACCCAATTGAGATGCTGTTTCGCGCCTCAAGAGAGCTGTTCTCCCCAGACATCAGAGGACGTTTGGTGAACTACAACAATTTTGTAAGGAAGAATGGTGCAAAAATTCATCCTGATCAGTCAGATCTGCAACTACGGGAAACGTTTGGTTGAGGTTATTGCTGCCAAGGAGGGTCAGTCCGTTTATATGTTATGAATGTTTATATGTTATGCTCTATAACAATATGAGAACATACAGTAAAATTGTTCGTGTGTTATTATTTTAAGCAGATTCTTTCTTTATTCTTGTGATTTAGATGAAGCTCAGACTACATTTTATGTCCAATTTATACAGAAATGTCAGAAACGTCCCACTGTAACTAATTAGCTCTGAGGACCAAAGAAAGGAGGATGGGTTTGTGATCTCTAAAAAAAAAATCAGCATCTCTGGTGAGTATGATGTATATTATTTTAAGTTTTTATGTTTTTGTGTTGTTGTTAGATAAATATTGATTGTGAACTGTTCCAAATGATATTGTAGTTTATAGTGATGCACTGAAATGAAAATTCTTGACCAAAATCGAGGAACCCAATGCCGAAAATCGAAAGCTGAAACAAATTACTATGCTAATTATTAGTAAAATTGCATTGAATTGAACAACATCATTACTCTGTAATCATAATTGTTCATAAATTATGGCTTCGATATTTATTATTTTGATGTATTTATTGCATCAACCTTTTAATGACGGACACATTTGCTGCCAGATGTCTTCAAATGCTCTTTTTGTATTTCCTATTGCTATATCTAGTATTGTTGCTGAAACAATGCAAATTTTTCCATTGCGTGAATAATAAAGGTAATCTTATATGATAGATATTTATTATATGAATGTACTTCTAAACTTATAGGCCCATTTTCTCAAGTGACGTAGCGGACTAGCTGTGACGTACTAATTCATTTCCGGTTGTGGTCCTTGCGTGGCTTTCTAGCGTTATTGTGTGTTACAGTATTTTCTTTTCATTGCAGCTGGGGCAGATGATTTAACATTCCAGTGTTTTGAGATATGAGCGTGGTCAAGGAAATAATTAAAACTAATTCAACTTGTATCACAAGGCATCACTGCATTACCAAACATTCATTGAGCGGCAGTATGTTCCCCCCGCGCTGACGCCTACTCTGGAGCCGGACCAAGCAGGGGAGCTTCATTCAACTTAAACTTGCTCCAAAGCTATAGCCATAGAAAGCCTTAACGGAACGTGAAAAATGTGAGGGACCCCATCAGACCATGACGGGCGGGACAGAACGTACTGGCATCGGGACTTCACAGCCCCGACTACTCCTGGGCATTCAGTGACCTCATCAGCCTCTTAATAAAACTATCACATTGCAAAATTCATCCACCCATCCATTCTCAACACTGTTTATCCTGTTCATGGTCGCGGGGCGCTGGAGCCTATCCCAGCTGACTTGGGGCGAAAGGCACCCTGAACTGAACACGCTGAACTGGTCGCCAGTCAGTCGCAGAGCACATATAGACACGGACAACCATTCGCACTCACATTCCCACTGTCACTGAGTGGAAACTGAACCCATGCTGCCCGCACCAAAGTCAGGCGAGTGTACCACTACACTATCAGTGACTCCATCGCAAAATAATGGACAAAAACATTATATACTGTAAGTATGTGTGGCATTCTAGAAGAGACATTTCACATGTTTGAGGACAAATACATACCATTATTACTAGGGCAAGAACATGGTTACCTTTATCTTCTAATATATCACCTCCAAACAACTCCAAACTTCCGTAGAGGTTGTGGTGTGTATAGTACAATATAGCAGTTCACAATCAATATTTATCTAATAACATGACAAAAACAAAAACTTTCAAATACATGCTGATACAGACGCAGCAGACCTCCTATCTTTTGTCCTCCCTGTCTGTGGAAGCTAGCTGTCATTCTTATACATGCTGCTCTGAAAGTGTCAGAAAAATCATTTTCCGGGTTGAAACACGCCACACTGTAACTGTGTTGGTTGACATGGCCTCATAAAGTCGATTTTTTCTTAAAATGTGCCACTGAAAATGAAGAAGACTCTCTAAGGAAGAGTCCGGACACCCTGCGGAGGAAACTCATTTCGGCCGCTTGTATCCGGGATCTTGTTCTTTCGGTCATGACGCACAGCTCGTGACCATAGGTGAGGGTAGTAACGTAGATCGACCGGTAAATTAAGAGCTTCGCCTTTCAGCTTAGCTCCTGCTTTACCACACCGGACCGATACAAAGTCCGCATCACTGCAGATGCTGCACCAATCCGCCTGTCGTTCTTCCATTCCATTCTTCCCTCACTTGTGAACGAAACCCCAAGATGCTTGAACTCCTCCACTTGGGGCAGGATCTCATCCCCGACCTGGAGAGGGCACGCCACCCCTTTCCAACAGAGGACCATGGTCTCAGATTTGGAGGTGCTGATTCTCATCCCAGCCGCTTCACACTCGGCTGTGAACCGCTCCAATGAGAGTTGGAGATCATGAGCACAGATTTGGAGGGTTAGCACCATTATTACTAAAGCAAGAACACAGGGATTAACTTGTGTACATATGCTGTTGATGTCACAAGCTATGAAAGGAAGGCAAAAGACTGTTGGGAAAAAAATTATATATATTATCATACATGTTTTTATTATTTTATATCCATCCATCCATTTTTTAACTGCTTATCCTCACTAGGGTCGTGGGTGTGCTGGGGCCTATCTCATCTGACTCTGGGCAAGAGGCAGGGTACACCTTAAACTGGTTGCCAGCCAATCGCAGGGCACATATAGACAAACAACCATTCACACTCACATTCACACCTACGGACAATTTAGAAACTTCAATTAACCTACCACCGGAGTACCCGGAGAAAATCCACAAAGGCACGGGGAGAACATGCAAACGCCACACAGGGGAGACTGCATTTGAACCCAGGTCGGCGGAACTGTGAGGCAGCTGTTTAAACCAATGGTCCACCGTGCCGCCCTATTATTTTATATATATTATAATAAATATTAATAATAATTCATTAATAATTAAATTAAGTTGCAATTGTAGGTCTGTGCTTTGATAGTGTTTAGGCCAGCAGAGAAGGAACTGAAGGCCCCTACCGCACACCACTGCGTGATAGACTGGGAGAAGATTTAGCAAGACTTGAATACGGAGAAAAAAATGGCCACAATCCCACGGCGCACTCCAGTATCGGGGAAACGGGTCTGGCGAGACAGAACATTGTGTAATCTAAGCCTTAGCCATAAAGTGGTACTAAGTTCACACTGTAGGGCATAATGCCCAATTCAGATTTTTTTTGTTAAACCGTATTCTTATGTAGTCGTTCACAATACAAAAACAAATGTGACATCAAATGTGAATGGAATGTGTCCATGACATCACACGTGTGCACATAAAACAGGAGGCACCATGTTTACGGAAGTAAATATGGCCGTTCGTGTAGGTCTCGTCATGATACATTTGTGGCAATTTCAAAGACTGTGCAACCGCAGCTAACATTTTCTTATATTTATCAGTTCTAAAGTATCTTCTTTTCTCCGCTGTTTTTCTGCTCCTTTGTCCGCCGTTGCTTTTGTTGCGTCTGTTTTGTCGATCAATTGTGACTTTTTATCGTCTTTTGATGACGTATCAGTCAGATGAGCGCAACATGTGCGTACTGTATATACTGCACTCGCATTTGATTCAGATCCGATTTATAGCCACACACAAAAGAGTCCTGGGCTGGATTTGAAAAAAATCGGAATTGTACTGTTCACATTGACATGACAAAATCATGTCACACTGGGCAAAAAAATCGGAATTGACCTGCAGTGTACACATAGTTTCCCTTATGAATGTGGCTGAATTAGCCTGGCTTTTCCTGTTGATTTCCCTGTCCTTTCCCTTCTAAGTGGGGCAGCTAAGCCCTCTACCCAAGGAAAAGATGCCAAGCAAACCACATAGTGAGCGTGACTGGTGAATGCCAATTTTTATTATTTTTTTTTTAATCGTGCTTGGGATAAATTCTGCCTGCCAACAAGTGCCTGCACATGGAGCATGATCTGGAAACAATCAGTTGATCTCTCTTGATATGACTTAAAAAATATATAATCTTTCTTTAAGATATAGAAAGATATAATTAATGTAAAAATGTTGAATTTTGTGCAATTGTGCAATTCCATCAAGTACAATGCCCCTGGAAAAGAAACTGGATGTAAAAAAAGCACATGAGACTATAAAAGATACCACTGTACTTTTCTTAGTCATTATGTAGTTGGAAGATGATCCTAAATGAATACAATTGGATTGCAGCTTTGTTAAACGTGAATCCAAGGAGAGGCCCTGGCCACAGCACCTGAGACATTGCCAAATAACAGTTGGATAGCATTTAGTAGTGTGAAGGGAAAGCTACCAATCACAGTCGTTTTGCCAGTCTTGTGTGGCACAGATGTGGATTCACAGGGTGGAGATAATCCTGTCCAGAGCGTGAGGGCACGCAGTTGACATGCGCCTCTCATCTAAACGAAAGACTACTGATGACCTCTAAAGAGGAAAAATATGAGGACAGCTTTTCAATCCTCCCACCTGTGATGAGCTATCAATTCCATGTGTAAGGGTACTGCAGAACAATTCGATTGAAACAAACAAACAAAAATAAAAAATGTGTCTGCCCCTGTAAGGACAGTGTTAAGAAGCTTAGTGAGCAGATAATTCACAATACCAGAGTGAGAGAGTGCGGCACTAAAGATGTGCACGCACATAAACATTAACAGTATATTTTAGATCTAGCATCACAACATCATCTCGACAGCAAATACAAACTATTTCAACTAGCCGGGTGCAGCAAAAAAAGGACATGGAATTGCATTTTAGGGTGAATTAGTTCCAGACAGGGATAAAAAGATTATAAAGTCACACAAAAAAATCCAGTGAGGCTGAGACATCTTCTCCTTAAATTAAAAAAGTAACGTGCCAGTGGCAGGGAAGTATGTGAGAGATCGAGGGCGGTAGGAAGGAAACCAGCAAAGGAAGAAAATCTCATCACAGAGAATGAATTATATAACAGTTTCAACACGCAAACCCACTGCATGTAATCTGTGACTGCGCCAGGGGAGGATTCTTGCATTAGCATTTTTTTTTATTGTTAATGCCATCAAATAGCTTAAGATTATTATAACCCATGCAGTTAAACCCTCGTTTACCCAGTCACCCCTTTTGTCTAACAGTCAGAGGAGGGGTCTGAATGAATATTTTCATCTACACCGGAAGCTCCTTCTCAATAAATGCTAGACTTGGGAACACAATCATTACAAATCAAATTGTGCAACCTATCTTTGTTCATGTTGCAGAAATGCATTTTATTGTTTGAACACATCAAATTATTAAACACAATTCTTGCTTCCAAAAATAATCAAGAAACAGTTACGCTTCACCCCTCCATGCACGCACTTTCCTCACAATTGTATTCGTATTAGCATGTTTCAACATGCTCACAGCCTCTGCTCCCAGCAGAGGCTGTTTGTTGTTCCCTTTGAATAATATTTTGCCTGTGTGACAACACGGGCGTTGGGGATTATGCAGAAGCATTACACCAACACAACTCATAATAAACAAAGTGCAGCAATTGGGTTTCTGTCAGGATATATATATATATATATATATATATATATATATATATATATATATATATATATATATACACACATACAGATCCTTTCCAAAAAATTTAATACCATGGAAAAGTTTTTTTATTTCCATCATGCCATTCAAAAAGTTAAACTTTCATAGAATATAGATTCAGGCTCCACAATTTAAACAATTTAACAATTAAAGTATTTATTTGTTTAGCCCAAATTATGACCTAATTTGGGCTTCTAGCTCATAAAACCAATGAAATCAGGAATTCCAAAAATTTTAATACTGTGAAGAAATCACCATTTACGTCTTAGTTTTTGTAGAAAAAAAAGACAATTAGGGTCACATTAAATCAATATAATTATGGTACTTTCAAAACAATATGTTAATCTTCACTACTTGGTTGGGTATCCCTTTGCTTTAATCACTGCCTCGTTGCGCCGTGCATTGAGGCAATCAGCCTGTGGCATTGCCTTGGAGTTATGGAAGCCTAGATTTCCTTGATGCTTGCTGTCAGTTCTTCTTTGTTTTTGGGTCTGGTGCCCCTCATTTTCCCCTTAATAATACCCCATAGATTCTCAATGGGGTTTCGATCCGGCGAGTTGGCTGGCCAGTCAAGCACTGTGATGGCATGGGCATCAAAGCGGGTTTTGGTGCTTCTGGCGGTATGGGCAGGGGCCAGGTCCTGCTGGAAGATGAAATCTGCATCTCCATACAGATCCTCAGCACAAGGAATCATGAAGTTCTCTAAAACATTCTGGTAGACGGTTGCGGTGACCTTGGATTTAAGAAAGCAGAGTTTACCAACACCTGCACTGGACATTGCACCCCAAATCATGACTGACTGTGGATATTTCACACTGGACCTCAAGCAGCTTGGGTTCTATTCTTCACCAGTCTTCCTCCAAACCCTTGGACCTTGATTCCCGAATGAAAAGCACATTTTACTTTCCCTAGTGAGGATGAGCGGTTTGGAGAATGGCTGGATGTAGGTTTAATATTGTGGTCTGTACTGCATCACACTGAGGGTTGCTTCTATCCATCCATCCATCCATTTTCTGAGCCGCTTCTAGGGTCGCGGGCGTGCTGGAGCCTATCCCAGCTGTCATCGGGCAGGAGGCGGGGTACACCCTGAACTGGTTGCCAGCCAATTGCAGGGCACATAGAAACAAACAACCATTCGCACTCACAGTCATGCCTACGGGCAATTTAGAGTCTCCAATTAATGCATGTTTTTGGGATGTGGGAGGAAACCGGAGTGCCCGGAGAAAACCCACGCAGGCACGGGGAGAACATGCAAACTCCACACAGGCGGGGCCGGAGATTGAACCCGGGTCCTCAGAACTGTGAGGCTGACGCTCTAATATTTTTTACAATTTATTTTATTTTGTTACACTATAGTCAATACATTAGACACACCCTCTTATTATGATGGTGTGCAGTTCTGCAAACAGTACAAAACCTACACACCATATTGGCTCTATATGAAGGTTAAATTCAAGTGAGTATTGAACAGAGGGCAATGCAATAATATGGGAAAAAATGAGAAGTGGGGAAAAGTAGAGTAAGTCATTAACAATGAGAGATAAGATGAAAGGGGAGAAGAGCAGCTGAGGTTCCTTACCCAGAAACCCGATCACAACCCCCCACCCCTTTACCCTGGTTTCTCCTCCCTTCAATCCCCTCTCCACTCAACTTCCTTCTGCTAGTTACCACGGCAACAGGCGAGGAGCAGAAAGGAGATGAGGGGGGAGAGAGAAGTGTGCCGCCGAGCAGCAAAGTAAACTAAAACAGTTTGTTTTTGCTGATGTTCGATTGGACCAGCTGCACGCTACTGGTTGACAGCGTTGTAGAAGATGCTTTGAAGATTTTGAGAGGAAAAAACAGACCCTATTGGCCTCATTTTACTTTATACATAATATATTTAGAAAACCTGCTGGAAACCTAATGATGAGACAGCTTCAAGATAGTGATGCTCTTTTCAAAAGAAATTGAATCAGGTACAGTATTTCACTTAGTGGAGGTGCTATCATTTGCAATTTTTCTGTGCTGGCGGCTCTTGACTGATTTAAACCTCTTCAGTGTTATTGGGAACTGTTAAACCATTTCGGACTCCGACCTTTAACCTCCGTCAGTGTTTCAGTTACCAAGAGTCAGTTGCTTGTTTACTATCTTACATTTAGAGCAGCCTGATCAGTTGTTTGGAGTCAACGTTTAATGGCGCCTTCTTGGCAGTGTGGAAGTTTAGCACACTTGGAGCTTAAAGGTCCAACCTCAAAAAATGGTGACTGACGTTATGATGTGAATGTCAGGAAGTTTTGACCCGGGTTCTCAGTGTCTTAACTTGTACTGCATTCCTGACTAATAGGTAGTAGGAAATATACGAAAAACACAATCACATTATATGCCACGTACATTATGCAGGGCAGTTGAGAATCAATATTTATCAATAACATGACAAAAATATAACATTTAAATAAACGTCATACTCATCAGTAAATTATGTATTAATGTGTGACTATCGCCATAGATGTGTTTTCCTATTTAAAGTTGACTGTAACAAGTTTTACTCTTGCCAACCAATCAGAGGATGTAAAAATGCTGACATCATTGTGCCAGTAAGATGGTCTCTGGAGCCAATGTGAAATCTGATTGGTTAAAGAAACTGTGCCATTATCAATATGGTTTAATTTAAATGGTCCAGCACTACTGATTCTGAAGGCCCTGGGCAGATTATGCAACTTTACACTAAACCCCATTTGCCCAAAATGTAATGCGCTGTGGAATTTTGGCCTTTTTTTCTGTATTCAAGGTCTTGCTGCGGCACGGTGGACGACTGGTTAGAGCGTCTGCCTCACAGTTCTGAGGAATGGGGTTCAATCCCCGGTGTGTGGAGTTTGCATGTTCTCCCCGTGCCTGCGTGGGTTTTCTCCGGGCACTCGGGTTTCCTCCCACATCCCAAAAACATGCATGGTAGGTTAATTGGCAACTCTAAATTGCCCGTAGGTGTGAATGTGAGTGTGTATGGTTGTTTGTTTCTATGTGCCCTGCGATTGGCTGGCAACCAGTTCAGGGTGTACCCCGCCTCCTACCCGATGATAGCTGGGATAGGCTCCAGCACGCCCGCGACCCTTGCAAGGAAAGCGGCTCAGAAAATGGATGGATGGATGGGAGGTCTTGCTAAGTTTTATCACTGTCTATCATTGTATCCGTGATGGGCCACGGGAGGATAGGACTGCTGATTCCCAGAGGCTTAAAGGTACAAAATGTTTCAGTTTACCATGGATGCCAGCCAGTACATTCCCTCACGGCCCCGTCACCTTCGGATAGGGTCCCTCATGTTTGTTACATTCTGTCAAGGTTTCTACGTTCGAAACGTGGTCATTGGGCAGTTTTCGAGCACGTTTGTGGCTGTGGAAGAGTCGACCGAAGCTCCCCTGCCAGGCCTGTTTTCATATTCAGCGTCAGTGCAGCGCGCATACTACGTACTAAATGTTTGATAATAAAATTTTCTGTGAACAACTAATTCATCTCTTATACCAAAATAATGCAAAAGTGCCAGTTATTCATACTCACGCTGCAAAGTGTGCTTATGCTGCAAGAGAGAGTTTCTGGCGCTCTCTCTATTGTTGCAGTTGTATGTAAATTAAACACATGGGTTAGCTTGAAAACAGTTGCGGACAGTGAGCTTGAGTTCCCGGCGAATAAATATGATTCTGTCACACTATGGACTGCCACCAAGTTGTGTTACGCCCTATTACATACTTTCAGGTTTCATTATATGCACCCCATTTTACAACGGCCGACTAGTATTTTCATTAAAACATTTTGCGGGGCATCCACGTCAGTTACGGCCTGTCATGTTTGCCCAAGTTGTTGTCTCATGACCATCTTGCCAGCCCTGTTTCAGGGCACCGTGGTCGCCAGGAACAACTAAAGCGGAGCTTTTCGTTGACATGGGGGCGCAAAGAGGCTGAGATCTGATCTGAACCACATACATATACAGTGCAGCCAAATGGAACAAAAACTGTACGTATTCGAATTCAGTTTCTCAATGGAGGTCAATGCTGACAGAGTTTATACCAGTAGAGAAAACCTTGCTGGCTGTGACAGCACACCACTGTAGTTTACTTCTGTGATATGTAACGGACATGCTCTCACCACATGGCACCATGACCCCCAACCTCGGACCGGGACTGCATTCCGTGTCTCTGCTCCCCCCCCAAGACAGACGGCCACGGGCATGCCTGGTTTATCTCACACGGATGCTAAATGAATTACCAGCCAGTCCGAAGGAGCTCATCAGAGCGGAGACTAGGAATTCTGACTCCTCACTTTTAATCAATTAGCAGCTACCCCAGAAACCTGGACTCCCAGGCATGCCAAGATCAAAGTTCAAAAGGCCATTTGTCCTCTGAAATGCAACTCGTTAAGACATCTGGGACAAAGGATGAGACACAAGCGACACCCACAGGCGGTGGAGAGCTGCAGCAACTCCGTGGGAACTAATCACAATCTTCATTGAACTTGAATGTTGTATGATATTTTAAGAACGTTGCATGAACGTTCCCACTGTTCACCATCACAACAACACCACTAGTGATTGTGTTTCTGAAAATTTGAATGTCTGATGTCAAACCTGTTTGTCACCTGGGCCAGATGGGATGTTTCACCTCACACAACAAAAATGCCACATTGCAAATATTCCAGTGTTCTCACCAACCACATACAATTGAAACATTCATTACAGGGATTAAAGAGGATGTGTGCGTGATAATGCAAAGCTGGAAACCAACCCAAGTTCAGCATCCTTCTCCCAATGTTTGTCTGTCCTTTGCTTTCCCCTGTAGATTCCCCTTTTAGATCTCATAAAACTTTCTGTTAAAAGTCACAATCTGTATCATTTGTGTGTGTTTGGGTTCGATAAAAGACCTCTGATTATCAAGTACTCTTATCTAATTCCTGTAACAACCTTCAGATGACTAGACAGAGATTTTCGTCACTTTGTCCTGAAGTTTTACACATCTAAAAAGAGGCGTGGTGCCCCTTTTCGAGATAAAATAATTTGATTCTAACGTTTAAACGTAAAATCACGCTAAACCGGAAGTAACGCAGGCGTCGCTTCCGGCTTCTTCTTTTCTCCTAAATTAATTATGTTTTTATCCAAACAAATATACGCTACACTGTCATTTAAATGAATTCATTTAAGCCCCTGAATGAATGCAGGTGGTCATCATTCAAACACAAAATAACAATAAATCTCATCCAGTCATGTCAAATATGGACTCTCATCGTAGCTTATCTCAGACACTACAGTATATTCCTTCGCGGTGGTTTATCAATAGCTCATAGTTCACAGCAGGTCATCTGGCATCGAGCTATGTTCACGCAAACAGACATGCACACACACTCATAAACCCACAGGGATGTTCCGGGGCTTGAGGCCAGTGATGGAAGGAGTGAGGTGGCGGCACTCTCTCCTGCTGACAGACGTTCATCCTGCATGGCCACCTTCCTAACCGGCATGTGTAGGCACGCAAACGCACACAGGCACAATTACACCAAATGCCGAGAAGAGTGCAGCATATTTGCGTGAAAGAGAATGAATATATATCTGTTACAAGGTAAGGACACCTCTTCATTTACCTGTACATGTGCACACAAGCAGTGTTGTACATGAATGAGTTCAATGAGCGAACGTTCATGAACTAGTTTATATTTTGGGTGAACGTGAATTGAACTTAGTTAATTTCTGCCTGAGGAACGTTACTGAGAACACGCTCATTCTGGCGTTCGTGAGCAATATTCGTTCATTTTCATTCAACAGCGGCAGGTTTTGCTCGGGACTTCCAGGACAATCTCGTCTTCATATATTATATACGAGCCTTCATATGTCGGGGATGAACGCCATATTTGGCAAAGGTCATTCATGTTTATATTGTGTAACTCAAGCATTCTGATAAGTAATAATTCTTCTAGTAATACATTTTTACAATGATGTACTGCATTACAAAACAAGCCAAAAAACACATTAGCTCCCATTTACGCAGTGTCCCTGAACGCACCTCGCTTTCTCACGCAGCTGCGACTGCCATGAATGGCGGCCGTGGCCGCACTGAATCGGTTGCCAAATAAAGAGTTTATCCGCCGACATATGAAGGATAGTAGTACATAGTGTGTTTGGACAGGTTTTTCCTAGAAGTCCCTAACAAAACCTGCCATTTTTAAATGAAAATGAACTTTCGCTCGAAAACCGTTCTTTGACGCCAGAATGAGCGCGTTCCCAGTTACATTCATCAGGCAGAAATGAACTCATTCAGGTATAATACTGGTAACATTAATTAAAATGAGGTTTCTATCAGGTCGCTCCAAATAATCTCCTTTGCTCAGTTGACATCAGTTACTGTATATTTATTATTTTGGACGCAATACTGACTTTGGGCAAAAGGCAGACTACACCTTGAACTGGTCACCAGTCAATCGTAGGGCACATATAGACACTGACAACCATTCACACTGTCACTGAGTGGGAACTGAACCCACACTGCCTGCACCAAAGTCAGGCGAGTGTACCACTACACCATCAGTGACAACTTAAAAACATATATCTATATCATGTGTCTCAAATTATGTTTCCCCATTGAACGGCAATCCACCCCAGCACCCCATAAAAACACCCCCCAAAAAATGTTGTAACACGCTTTAATATGAAAAGTGGCCCTCTACAGCATGGTGCTTTATAAAAACACACAGTTATAAAACTATTTAATTGACTGTAAAGAATTTCAGAGTTTGTGCATCATCATAATGCAATGGGCATTGTGCTGCTCATTCTGAGGTGTGCACCTTAGCCACCAGGGGGAGGTATGATACATAGACATACTGCACATAGATTTGATGAAACACAGAGGAAGACCATCTGAACTAAGCTGCAATATTAGTCGTTTTTCACAGATAATAGAGAATTTATGCCTGTGAAGATTGTTGTATGCTCTTTCTTCATGTATTATGACCACTTTTGTTCAAATATAAGCTGTTTAGATTTTGTTTTTGTTTTATCGATCTATCCATCTCCTATACTGCTTATCCTCAATTGGGTCACTGTGCTGGAGCCTATCCCTGCTGACTTCGGGCTAAACTCTAAAGTGACTGCCAACCAATCAAAGGCCTCTTTGTTTTATGTTTAGTTTAAAAGTAAAATTCAACTTGGAATTGCAATAAACAGTTTGACGAAAGCACTTGTCCTATTTTGAGGTTGTTTTACTGTTTGCCAAACTGCTGCTTTTTGTAAAGTTTGTTTCAATCATGCCTAACACGTAGCTTACATTTTTGCTTGCAACTTTAGACATAAAATAGGCCGAGCGATGGCTCATATCTTGAAAGTATAAGTCGAGGTACCGCTGTATTTTGGTATGCTCATTTAGCTTCACGAGGTCAAAACGTGAACCTCTCACATGGTGCACTTGTATCTAATGTTGTGGTCGTTGAATGTGTACTGCAAATAGTGACATATTTAGTGTAAAAGTGTATAATTAATGGTTATTTGCATTTTAATACAAATCAAATGTATTCAAACTAGGGGTGCGCACTATATGCGGTATTTGGCCGAGAGAAATTATAGATTTGGACTTGACCGACCAATCGCAATAATAAAAGATGAGAAGGAAAGAGGAAGAGGGCAAAAGCCCGGGAGGCAATGATGTCATTGTATCTCCCTCAGTGTGAAAATGGATTCAAGCATGTCTGACAACGGAGCTGCCATAGTAGTAGTATAGTTATCACCAGAGGTGGGTAGTGGTGCACATGATTCTGTCACACTATAGACCTAGGTCACATTAATGGTGGAAATGTTAGAAAATGAAAATTTATAACACAAAAGGTTGGCATTTGAAAAGGGGTGTGTAAACATTTTATATCCACTGCAATCCTTGTTCATGTTTCTGTAATCTGCCTGGTGAGCGTACAGTATTGTGCTTTTTAACAAGTAGAAACAGTATAGTATAAAGCCATTTCTTGGAGCTGCATTTGCTTTGTTATTTTACAAAGATTTTATTTGATAAAATATCACTATTTTTTTAGATAAAGGGATATTGTTCAACAATATCTGAATTTGCACACATTTTATTTAGTTATTTTATTTGATGTTCATACTCAGACTTAAAACATAAATCAGAAGTTACTCACTACTTCAGTAGTTTCTTCACTGAGTACTTTCTTGCTCTTACTCAAGTCATAATTTGGAGGATTGCTTTTTACTTTTACTTGAGTCATGTGATTCAAAAGAAACAGTACAATATTTGGCTACTGTACCCACCTCTGGTTATCACTCGAGGACAAAAAATTTAAATAAATAAATCGCTGTATGTGACACACCCAACAAAACGAGATAACAGGAGAAGACGTAGAAGCCTTGCTAACCGCTAAACTAAGGTGAAATGTAGCACAGCAAAACACCAGAATAATACCGCAGCCTGTACAATTCACTTTTATCAGAAGACTGAATTGTGTTACAAAGAAGAGTAACCAACTATAGGCGTTTGGCCTATACAGCAAATCAGCATGAAAATAAGTCTGGAGTGTCTAGTCTAGAGAGAAAATAATACAATAGATACAGTTAACATGTCCAAAAACCAGAAATAAATCAGTATGTTACCACATATGTCAGGAGCTGTCATGAACGGAACAAAGGACAGGACGCAAAATGCACGACTCCAATTCAAATGGACAGTTTCAAAAAGAGAGGTTTAATAAACTGGCAGAGGACGACGGTACATAGGCAGGCAAGCCGCAAAGGCAACAATATCCAAAAAACGTGAGGCAAAAAGGTAAGGTCGATAATCAGAACAGGGTCTAGTCTTACTAGGAGTCTGTGACATGGAAACAAGATACAACGAACTGGCGACCAGAAAGAATGAGACACGAGGTTAAATGCAAGGGGTAATTAGGGTGAACGAGGCACAGGTGGGGAAGATGCGCTCAGGAGCAGGTGTGTACGAGACAGGGGGAAGACAAAAACCGGAACACACACCCATGAAAGTAGCAGCCTTTAAGGTCACAAAGTAATCAAATAAATAAAGTAGTAAATCGTATGTTAAATATTTACAGTATATCAGCAATGTTGTTTGTTTGCTTGCACCACAGAGTGCTGAGTTTTAATTTGGAGTTTTTAAATCTGCACATTATGTTCTCAGTTACATTACTGTATCTGACTCTGTCTCTGTCTCTCTCTTTCTCTCTTTTTAAAATCAATTTAGCTTCCCCAAACATTTTCCTCCAAGACCCACATACAGAAAAATAGAAGGATGCAAGGGCCACTTTAAAATATTTGACTTTCATTTAGTAAACACACTAAAATTAATCAATCAATTCAATTATTTTTTTTGATATAGTTATTTTGAAAAACCACTACGTCACCTTAAAGGGAGACTGTGGTACATTTTCAGTTGTTTACTGGCCAAAATCGATGTCTGCATGTATATACGTATGTCTTATCATTGGTGTATTATGACCTCTGCTAATAACCCAGTAGGGGAGCGCCATGACAGTCTGCCATCTTGAAACCACAGCCACCGTAAGGGATGAGCAGCACCAAATGTGGAATAACTATGCTGTGTGAATATGCAATGGAAACAGCTACATCGACAAGTGAACGAAAAAGGCTAATTAAGCAGCGGAGGATTAACATTTGGACGTTTGTGGATTTGAAAAACACGTGTGTAAATCACAGACATATTTGTGGATCTAGAAAATGTGTAAATCGCGGATATATTCATGGATTTGAAAAATACGTGTAAATTGTGGATGTATTTGTGGATCTGAAAAACACGTAAATCGCAGATATACGGTATTTGTGGAACTGAAAAACGTGTCAATCACGGATATATTTGTGTAAATCATTTTGAGACAAATCTCTCCCCATACATCACTGCTTATGTAGAAAAGCGCTACAATATAGAAAACCTATTTATTATTAATAGTGGTAGTCACCATCAACCACATCCCCCCACTCAAGGGATGTGGCTTTCACACTTCTCACGCTGCCCAACTCCACCCGTTTTTTTAACAGGCATTACGGGCCATGTGAAATGTCATTTTTAATATATGCCGCGAGCCGTTGAAAAATTAATGGTAGGCTGCAAATTGCCCCCGTGTCAAAGTTTGGACACCACTGATTTAACCTATTCAGAAATGCTTCCATTATAACATATACAATTTATGTACGTCACGATACCGTTATCGTGAAGGGATTACATTTATACCATGATACAAATTGAAAGCTATACCACCCAGCCATAATTCAAATGACAGAAAATTACCACATATACACATTACATAAAATGTATACTTGGGCGCCATCCAATTTGTTGTATCCTATAAAATCCATGACTAACTAAATTTCATAGGGCTCATTACATAGAGCCCAGAGTGGCGACCATTCCAGTGTACTCCCCAAGATATGATGTCCTAAATAAGGTACTGTATATTTAACTGTTTGTTTTGGAAGGTTGTTACTTGAATTACAGGATTCTCATTAAAAAAATGTTTTTAAAAAAATTACAAAATTTTACCAATTTCACAGTGGATATGACAGCTGGAAAGCCTTTTTGGCCCATTGTGAATCATGAGACAAACATAACAGCAGTATAGCAATTCATGTCTCACCTATGCCATATCCCATAACCCACACAATCAAGCACCTATTCATTTTCCAAAAGAAATTCAGAAATTGTTTCTTATTATCATTCTTAATGCTGTTGATCATGATATATTTGACTCTACAAACCCCTCAAACAAACCCCTCTACAAACAATCCAAGTTGGAATGTTGTGTAAAAATTTAAACAACAAAACAGAATCCAATGATTTGCAAATCCTTTTCAACCTCCATTCAATTGAATACACTACAAAGTATTTCATGCTAAAACTCATAAACGGTATTGCTTTTTGCAAATATTCTCTCATTTTGAATTTAATGCCTGTAACACATTCCAAAAAAAACTGGGACAAGGGCAACAAAAGACTGGGAAAGTTGAGGAATGTTCAAAAAACACCTGTTTGAACATTCCAGGTTAATTAGTAACAGGTGAGTGCCGTGATTGGGTGTAAAAGGAGCATCCTTGAAAGGTTCAGTTGTTCACAACCAAGGATGGAGCAAGGTTCACCACTTTGTGAGAAACTGCGTGAGGAAATAGTCCAACAGTTTAAGAATTTCTCAATGCACAATTCAAAGGAATGTAGGGCTTTTATCATCTACGGTCGATAATATCGATCAAAAGATTCAGAGAATCTGGAAAACTCTCTGCATGTAATCGTCAAGGCCGAGAACCAACATTGAATGCCCGTGAACTTCGATCCCTCAGGTGGCACTGCATTAAAACCGACATCATTGTGTAAAGAATATTGTCGCATTGGCTCAGGAACACTTGAGAAAACCGCTGTCAGTTAACAGTTTGTCGCTACATTTACAAATGCAAGTTAAAACTCTACCATGCAAAGTGAAAGCCATACAGTATATATCAAAAACACCCAGAAATGCCGCTGGCTTGTCTCGGCCCTAGCTCATCTGAGATGGACTGACGAGTCCACATTTCAAATTATTTTTGGAACTCATGGCCGTTGTGTCCTCCAGGCCAAAGAGGAAAAGGATCCTTCAGATTGTTATCAGTGCAAAGTTCAAAATCCAGCATCTATGATGGTATGGGGGTGTGTTAGTGCCCATGGGATGGGTAACTTGCACATCTGTAAAGGCACCATTAATGCTAAAAGTTACATAAACGTTTTGGAGCAATATATGCTGCCATCCAAGCAACGTCTTTTTCAGGGACGTCCCTGCTTATTTCACTTCGTTGTAAGAGAGTGTAAGCGCTAGACTTGACTCCGAGCAGTCCAGACCTGTCTCCCATTGAAAATTTGTGGCGCATTATGGAAAATACAACAATATATATATATATATATATATATATATATATATATATATACACACAATATATAACACTAAAAGTGTACATCTTTTTGCAAGAATGAGAAATAATTCCATCCACAAAGCTTCAACAATTAGTGTCGTCAGTTCCCAAACGCTTATTGAGTGGTTTTAAAAGGAAAGGTGATGTAACACAGTGGTAAACATTTCCCTGTCCCACCTATTTTGGAATGTGTTGCAGGCATCAAATTAAAAATGAGTGAATATTTGCAAGTTTGTCAGTTTGAACATTAAAGACAAAGACAAGATATTGTCTTTGTAGTGTTTTCACTTGAATATGCTGTAGGTTGAAAAGGATTTGCAAATCACCGTACTGCTTCTGATTTACATTTTACACAACGTCCCAACTTTAATGGAATTGGGGTTTGTATTTCCATTGTCTGTTTGCAACTAAGTATTTAATGTATAACTGTATGAAGGACATCTCTATTTCTGTGTCATATCCAGACAAATACTGTGAGTAATATGAATGTACCACACTCACATCGATAGTTTATAGTTAAACACTGAAAATACCACCAGTGTCGGTATCAGCAAAATGAAATGAGCTATTTGGAGAATGTGTTACATGAGTTATCTAATGGCTATAAACTGAGGTTGGTGTAATGATGAATGGATGGCAGATTAATAGTGAAAGGCTTTGCTCTGAGGAACATTTAGTAACACTGTACACCGGGTATCTGTGAAGATAAAAACTGTTGCAGTTACCTTGGCAACAGATTAGGGGATCAAGTAGTGATAAAAATAGAAACATAGACACCCAAAATAGACTTGCTAAAATCTACTTCCGAGGGCTCATTCACAGGAGATCAATGGCACACGTGATAAGCACAAGTGAAATGATGCGTCACTATGGAAACATGACAGCCAGTGGGTTCTTGGTTTAGGGTTTTGCATGTAAGGTCGAGATAGAAGCAGGAGCAGGAGAAAGAGCAGCAGGAAAGAGGAAGAGAGCAAAAGCCTGGGAGGCAAGCATGCGGAGGGAGTCGATGGAGGGAAACACAGATAGAGAGAAATGATGGGCGTAATCCAGATTAAAACTGGGTTTTGGACAATCCCGAGTAAGGAGTGTCACGTTCATGCCAACTCCCCACCCACTGTGGATCTCCCGTGCCAAGCTCCAACCCAAATCAGCCGCTCTGGCACATGCAGGGAGCCTCCATGACACACACATTCATCCCAAAAGCAAATACTGGATCTTCATCTACCACTAGCACTTACTGTATGGTCCATTTTGGCATCACCATGACATCTCATTTTATTTTAATTCACCCTTACTTACTGAATGTGAATGTAAACGCTAGCGCACAAGGAGCAGGAATCGAACTACAATGTACGTACGTATACAGTAGATCAGAACATGTGAAGTAAAGGGGTGATTGTGTGGGGGGTGTGTTGTCATGCAAAAGTGTTTGTGATATGTCACAGAAGTAAAATGTATTTACCTTTCTTAAACGTTTCCCGCAAACCTTCTAAAGTGTGATATTTAGGATTATTTCACTACACATGATTGTATCCTACCATATCTGCAATTTGTCATATCTTGCTCTGTGCCTTTTTCAAAAAATATTTTCTTTAGGATTCTGATTGGTTCACACTTATGGATTACAGTGACACCTACTGTGCCTGACAGCCAGACAGGATGTCCAATTAAAAAGGTATCCAAGTTTTGCTGTTAAACCTAAATTTATGAAAACCAAAACATATTTGTCTCATCATAGCAGCGCCCACCAAAAAGCTCCCCATAATTGGCTGGGAGTGTTAATGTAACATATTGCCTGGAGTCAAACACACTCCTGCAAATTCGCTACTTAATTGAAGAGCTAGCAAATGGGATTTTGTGTGTACGTGTGTGTGTGTGTGTGTGTGTGTGAGAGAGAGAGAGAGACAGAGAGTGAGAGAGAGAGTGAGAGAGACAGGCAGACAGAGAGACAGACAGTCAGAGCATGTCTGTCTGTTTTGCCCCCAAGTAATGAGCAAATATAGAAACCACGCTGTTAGTTTGCTTACGTGCACGACAACAACACTTGTATATTTGGATGGCCATGTGGTTGTTTGTGTGTGTGTGTGTGTGTGTGTGAGAGAGAGACAGAGAAAGAGAGAGAAAAAGAGAGAAAGAGAGAGAGAGAGAGAGAGAGAGAAGGGAGGGAGGGTGAAGTGAATCAGATGACTCGTTTCAGTATGCTGGTCCTGGCCGAGATGGTGTGTGTTTTAGCAGGGTGTAAGGTGTTCAGGGCGCACTCTGCATTTTTTATTCATGTTCAGTCAATCACACTGCGGAGAAGATGACACGGCCCTAGAGGAAGTGGTCTCTCACACACACACACACACACACACACACACACACACACACACGCACACGATAATGTGTTTGGTGTTCTAATAGCCTAAATAAATCTTTGTTCATTAGAGGCCCCAGTGGGAAGATGCAGCTAATGATGGGAGTTGAGCAGAGTGAGGTTAAGCAAAATACTGTAACTCAAGGCGAGGTAGTAATATAATGGAGCAGCGTTGGGAATTTGAACAAATGTTTGACCGATGTACGAAGATGTGCACAGGCGCCGTTATACAGCAGCTGCGGCTTGGCATACAAGCATCCAGTAGAATGACAAGTTAAGCTTTACAAACCTTACACAGGCATACTGTACATTGAATTACATGGAAATCAAGTTCCTCTATATTCTAATTTATTGAGATGCACCTGTACATATAAAAGAAAAAAGGATCCCACTGCTCAGTATTAACAATGAATTCATTATTGTGGTTGTTGTTTACAGTGGTGTAGAACTGCATTGCATCATATTGAGTTTTTTCAATACTGCATGGTGTATTTTGTTTCTTTCATATAGCTAAATGTGGTATTCAAAATCTAGAAATGCCTGTCAGTATGATGTTCTGCCCTGCAAACAACAATTACAACGGTGCCCATATTGAGCTCTAGGATGTTGTCAAATAAATTTGGCCTCATTATCTTTATAAAGGCTTTGGAATTCATGATCTCAGTAAAATGTTCCTACTGAAATGCCGGGTGACTGCATGGTTTTTGCTATTGCGTACAATAAATTCAGAAAACGAGGACGATGTGCGCTCCGTGGCATTAAATATTAAGACGAACTAAATATATACAGCGCATGAACACCAGTGTTAATCTAGTTGCGCTACACGTCATATTACTGGTTACTATCATCATTCCTGTGTTTCATGTATTGCTTCTGGGGGATGGGGGGTGGGGGTCTCATGTCAGCAGCAGCTACAATATATAATCACTGTTGTGGCTCTGGATGTGCTTTCCACACAGACATAAATCTGCGGTTGTTTCCGATTCATCAAGGTTATCGCAGATTTGGAGCCTGCAGTCTAATAAGCAATAGAATACACTGTAAATGCATTTTGAGCATTGGTGCATCGAACATTTGTATTTATTCACTTCAATTACATTTTGTCATATCTATAGTAATTTAAGGGAAATTGTATACCAGAAAAAATATATTAGATAAGAAAATATATATTAAGAAACTTTTAGCATTTGCACAAACTTACAATTAAGATCTTATAATTATCAACACACAAAAATGTATATACTGTGCAAAACTCAGAGGCCAGCATAAGATTAGATTTAGAAATGCAATAATGACCATACATACAGGCAGCTGCAGCGTGCAAATCTCTACCAAGTCCAGTAAAACCCCATTTTGTTGGTATGTTGGCCTCTCAGTGAAACACAAGCTGGTAAATAGTCAACCTGTTAAATCATGACATGCCTCATTTCATCCTTAAAGAAGACAGCTTGAATTGTTTTTCATGGTGTCGTGTTCAAATATGGATTTACAGATAGCCCACTGAAGATGCTGACAGGTGATTCTTCATCTTGATGTCAAATGTGCCCTTGCAGTCATCAAAAAGATCTTTCCCCAAATATCACTCGAAGCGACAACAATCAAGAAAGTACCGGATGGATGGATGGATGGATGGATGAAGGACTGGCTGCACACTTAAGAAACCAAACTTGTGCCTTTTATGCCTCATTGTGCCTCATTTAGCTACATGAGAAGGACAAACTATTAGAAACACTGAGTATAAAACAATGCCATTCACACCACTAAAGACTGCTATTACAATAATAAATTGTATTGTTAAATTAATACCTGTCTGACATTGTTAGTCAAAACTGGGCAATGTCTGTGTTTCCCCCCAGTAAGAGTAGGACCCCTTATTTTCATGAGCGCTTATTTGCAAGCATTGCAACTTCTTTTTCCTTTGCCGCAAATCATCACAAACAGCATTACTCATCAGCACCAGAGTGCATTTAAGAAAGTTATGTACGCTACTCAAGAGCACCTCAAGTTTGAGTGTGAATGCTGGACGAAGGACCAGAACTCTGGGCACTTGGTAACAGTTTCTAAAATTGTCTTCTAATTAGATTGTGCAGTAGACTGTCCAATGTAGAGTCCAGCAAATGTAGAGTCCCACATATACTGTAACTCATTGACCACCCAATTTAATGTGACAAACTAGTTAAAAATCCTTGTGAAATACACACACATCTAAGTTAAAAAAAAAAATTTCTGCATTAATACATCCCAGCTTCAAATAACATCCGAGTATTACTCGAACAATGACCTACAAGGTCCTAATGCTAAACCAATAAGCTTTGCTGAGTCACCCTAAAGGAGAAAGCTCCTCCTGGAAGGTGAACTTTGACCGCCCACTTTTGTCTTTATCCATTACATTTTTACTTTCGATCGATATAGCCTACAAACACTATATAAACTATTATTTTGGCACGTGCTTATAGACGGATGATGCAAGTAGGATGGAGTAAGGCATGGACATAGATACAGTACAACTGCCTCCCACCAGTGATTCATAATCTCCCTGTGGAGAATATGAGGTCATTTTAATAACCAGCTTCTTACAGCCTCAGAGTAAAGGAAGTTGACATTACAGCCCACGGCTTCCCAGGGGTTATTACATATGGATGGAGGAAGTGTGAAAGCAGAAACAGTCAGGGATGAGATGAATGAAAGGCGAAGCTCTCACTTGGCCTGCTGTAAGTGTCACTTTTTTTTTTAACAATCACTCAAGGGAATTGGACACAAGCAAAGCAACAGCACAGCCTATTTCTGATGTCGTGCCTTTTCTTTTTTTCCCCCCCATTTCTCTCCACACATTAGCCAGATCAGCTTCCTGTCATACAAACATAATCATCCATCACCTTAAATGGGGGGGGGGGGGGGGGTGAGTGCTTCAGAGGGATTTCCAAAACAAAGGCACGTAATGATCTAAAGGTCATGTGACGACAGAGCTGTGCCGGTCAACAAACACACACAGAGGCGCATGTAAATACCACTCACTGATTAATATTAGTCTTAGTTGTGTGTGGCACAGCACTGCTGAAAGAGGACATGTGGGACAAACACGCACGCATGAGTATTTGCATGCTTTCCTAGATGGACGATTATACCTGAGTGACAAAGCCCATTTGATTCAGTCATGCAGACACGCAGCATGCAGTGGGGGTCAGTCTATGTCATGATTAAAAAAAGAAACTTATGTAAGAAACAACAGACACGCTCTTGATCACCTGCACAGAAGTGTACCAAAAAAGACACAAACAGATATTTGTCGTCAACGTCTCTTTTTCATGTCTTCTACCTCCTGCTTCATATTTAAATTTATCAAACGTTATCTCCTAAAAATCACTGAGGACTTCAAAATTGTCCGAGGCAAAATGTATTTATACTTCATACTTTAGTCCTAGCCTCTAGCCCTTGGCTTAAATCATCGACAGTAATATGGTATGGGGATTAATGACATCATAAATTTCTGTTTTAAACAAATATAGGCCCTAATTAAAGTATAATGCCCAATTTGCAAGCAAACACCCACACAAGTTTGCTTAAAAACAATTCCACCACTTTTTCTCTGAGAACACTCATTTGGCCACTGCTGATTGTTGACAAAGTTAGATATTCCATCCATCGATTCTCAACACCTCTTATCCTGTTCAGGGTCGTGGGGCCTATCCCAGCTGACTTCGGGTGAAAGGCGGACTACACCCTGAACTGGTCGCCAGTCAGTCGCAGGGCACATATAGACACGGACAACCATTCGCACTCACATTCACACCGCCACTGAGTGGGTACTGAACCCACGCTACCCGCATCAAAGTCAGGCGAGTGTACCACAACTCCATCAGTGACTAGATATTCCTATTTTTATTTTTATTGTAGGGGATCATTGAGGCATTATCGTACTTCATGAGTATAGTGGCTCGAATACAAAAATTATGTAAAAGGAAAAGATACAGTATATAAGACCACAAAGCTCAAATCATCGGTCAAACACAGGAAGTTACGCTTGTACTCCATGTTTTTTTAAATTATTATTATTATTGTAAAATAAATTCTGTCCTAAAACTGAATTTAATCAGCAGTAATGTACTGGAAAATGAAAAAAGAAATGTTTGATAATTTAATATGTTTGATCTTGTCTATATTGCAGCAACCGGAACCTCACTTCATTTGTGAAGTTCCATGTGCATGCATAAAATTGCACAGACATGGATGCAAGAAAAGAAAAAATAAAGTTAGTCTCATAACACACTCCCAAACACAAACCTAGTAGAAATACAGTAAGTGAGGATTTGTGGTTGTTGCTCATTAAATCAAATTGTAACAAAGTATATTGTTAGTATAAGTATATCATCTGATCTAATTATTGGAAAGTGAAGGTGATAGCTTATTATACTAATACTATTAATTAACAAAATCCCACACGTCATGATAGCGCAGAATAAGAACGTTAATACAGGTAATACCTGCTCTGTAAAGCACTGATGACTTAAAGTTCCTTGAGCTTCTTAAAACGTTAATTATTCATTTAGCATCCCATTTGCAGTGACCCATAAGTACATTTGTAATGCAAACGGGCAAACCCAAAGACTATTTCATTAAGTGTCCCATCTTCTATCAAGTTCCACTCCCTATGCCATTACTGAAGATCAATATTCGTTGAGTGGGAGGACAGATTTGTATATTTAGTACTGTCACATTGACCAATAGTGGCTCACAAATGAGACTCAGACCAGAGGGAGCAAGACTGACTACAGAGACATCATGAGTAATGTGTTGACAGCGGTTAGGTAGAGAATGCTTATGCTCAAAGACTCTGTGTACCAACGGGAACAGAGTCCCATAGTTTGTCACGTGGAAGTCGATTTACACCTGGACCACAGCCAGTAATGGCAGAAATAAATCATGGGTAACAGGTGAATACACAAGGGCTCTCTTACACACATACACACACACACACACACACACACAATACACTCTGAAGAAACTCCTGCACAGAAACCTATTTTAGTTTAAGTAAATGCATTGAAACTCGTTTTACACAATCTGATGAAGTCTCACACACGCATACACACACAGTTTTCCCTTATCACCTCGTATTATAATGTGTGTGTGCCTGTTGTGATATTGTCATGCATCACAGTGACATGACACCACCTGCCCAAAACATGTTTCCGCACGACCAATGCATTGAGTGAAATAGAGAAATGGATTTTAGGAATTATGAAGTGACCGTTTATTTAAAAAAAAGGCACTGATGGATGAGATTAAATGGTTTTACCTCACGTTTCCAACTATTGTGAATTGCCACACTGAATATAATACTAGAATAGTTAAGTGATTCCTTCTCTGTTAACATATAGGGCATTGGTGGTGGTGGTGAAGGGCGTAAGCGCAAAACACCAAACCACGGGAAAAGTTGGAAAGGATTTTAATAATCAATTTAAGATCAACTGTGACAGGTCAATTCAAAGCCAGGATATAGGCAGTTTACTTCAGAGTCGAGAGGGTCAGGCTGCGACGCTAGGGAAGTTGTCTTGGACGAAAGTGATACAATGCTCCGTAATCCACAGATATCAGGTCAGTAATGGATTCACAGAGAGCAGAAATGGGGAAACTCACACCTTGACCTTGTAGCAGAATCCCCAACAGCGCCGGGCAATAGGCAAAAGTGATAAGGCAGAACTCTTGCATGTATGATTGCCGCACACTCTGACACTGACCGCATCACCAGCAAAGCCTTAAATATAGCGTGTATCACTGAGCGTGTAGAACGTGTAGAACGTGATTGGCTGACAGATTGGCAGAAATGGCAGACTGGGGCATTTGGAGTTCTATTACCAATAATTAAGTGACTCATTGTCATATTCTGGCACAAATCTGGCACCCAATTCATTCATTCTCTTAACTCTTCATCTATTCTGAAAATTATTCCTGATACATTATCATTCAGTTTTACCATACTATTGGACACAAAATAAATAAATAAAACTATGGCTCTACAAACTAGACAGCCAAAGGTGAAGGAATTGCAGTGACTCTGTTCCCTCAGAAGTCCAAGTGCCTATTTTATGATGTCACTATTCAATATTTAAGGTTCCACTCTTACACACTCGCTATAGTAACATTGCAGCTGTCTGGGCAGCAAAAATAAACCGCAAAAGATAACGGGAGGATTTTTGCCTCTGGATGTCCTGGGCGCCCCGCGGAGGTCACGACACACAGCACCATCTCGTGACGAGACAGTCCTCTTGGCTTGTTCCCAACGCCCTGCAGACAGCAGCCATGTGTCTGCTTGCATGTCTGTGAATAACTGCTCCTCGCTCCCTTTGCCTTAACCTTGCCTATTTCTCCATCAGCGACTCGCCGTCTTTTACACATACTGCAGCCTGTCAGCTCGACTTCTCCCTCTCTCTTGCGTCTCAACTTTCCTTGAGTTTCTTCTCAGTTTGACTTGGTGCTCGTACTGCTTAGCAACACCTCCTTTCACTCTCTTTTCCCATATCAGTCTCACAGAGAGCCTGCAGCAGTGTGACAAGTTGTTGGATTTCCAGTTCTCGTGAAGGAAGGCAAGCAAATCCTGACCTAACAACAACAGCAAAATAAAACCAAACAATCCGCTGACAGATCATATTTGACTTTCAATGTCTAAGTGAAATAATGAAACGCAAGTGGAAATAAGCCAAGGTTAGTCGTAGAGTGTGAATGACTGAAATCATTACATCATTGAATTTAATCAACTGAATGGGACAGGCAGGAATATCTAACACAGGTTACATGAGTAAAGTCAAATTATGTGTTTCATGAATTGACTCAAGAACATTTTACACTGAGCAGAACATTTATTTTTTACACATCATTTACATCATAAAATGCCTCGTACGTATTCACTGAATAATTTGCACTAAACACAGTGAGTCAGTACACTTTCAGGATGGGGGGAATTCATTTAAACTGCTAATTCATACATGCTAATAATGAATGCATGGTGAACCTGCATGTTTTTTAAAAATATGTCCCAAGAAAACCCCAAAGTCAGGAATGCTCCAAGTCCCTGACTAGTTGTAAAATGGTGTTTTATACTGACTACTGAGCTGATGTGCCTGTGGGGCTTAAGCGCTCATAAATAATTTCAAAACAAAGACATCGCGGCATGTAGACGAATATATAAATCATAAAGCGCCATGACCTTACTAAAGTGACTCGTTTTTATTTATATTTAGGAATGACATAATCAAGTGACTGGAAAAGGCGGACGACGTGTTTAGAGAAGGAGAGGCTTTGGAGTATGACAACAGTGGAGAATGTGAATGAAGGCAGTGGACTTTAAAGGCGAGATGTCCTCGCGCTGCCCAGCTAGCAGCGATAGCCAAAGCCTCTGCGTGGGCTAATAGTGTCTCTCCTGTTTGCCTAAATCTTCCATCATGTCACTCAGGAGGATTAAAGAAGCTAAAGCCCCCCTGGCTCTGCCAACAGCCCCTCTGGACCAGGAATCACTTAACAAGAAGCAGGACTGGATTCCTGCTCAGGACATGCAACAAGTATGCTCGCAATGAACACATGAAGTGACTTGTTCTTAATGTGCATATATTAATTCGCGCAAAGACTCACCTTCCTATCATAGTAGAGTGCTGCTGCACGGCGGCCTCCAAGAGGCGCTCCAGGATGGTCCATTCTCCCATGGCTGCAGTTTGGAGGCATCCACCGGGGAAATGGACGATAAGGCTGACCCCCCCGACCTTTCGATAAGACACCGGTGTTGGTGTTCGAGGTCCACTTGAGGGTGAAGGCGCAACTGAGCTTAAGGTGGTGTTGTGAATCTGAAAAAGCAGAGAAACCCATTCACAAAACATCGGATATGATTTTCAATGAAACACTTGGACTGAGAATGTTCTCTAATCAAAAGTGTGCATCCGTGCGCGTGCGTATCCATCCTTACCTGCTGCCCACAAGGCTCTTCACACTTTCCTGGGAGTGCAACCGTGTGCGTCCAGTCGCACACGCACACACTCAGACCAGTGCGCGTCTCCTGAAGACTTTCAAGAAGCAGCCACAATTAGTGCCAGCGTGCATCCATCTCCCAAACATGGACACTCTGCCTCCTCACACTCATTAAGAGCAGCTTGTCACACCAAACCGGGGTCATGTCAATACGCACGTGTGAGCCTGAATTAAACGAGATATGCTTATCTCGCCCATCCTCTTCATTTTCTTCTCCTCTCATCCAAGCTTGAGTAAGTCCCTCCCTCTTTGCTGGTTGTAGTTTAGGCAGCGCTCGAGAGAAGCATCACAACTCCTGCTCCCTCCGCCACCGTCTCCTCCGCTCCTGCTCCCTCCACCACTGTCTCCACTGCTTCTGCTCCCTCCACTTGAAGTCGTGCGAGTCGTTTGATGGTTTCTCCTCTCCTCCGCCAACCTCACTGCCTCTCTCTCTCTCTCTCAAGAGGCTGCTCTTTTCTTTTCCTCACCTCATCTTTTTGTCCTTCTCACTTGGTTACTCTGTTTTCATCCTCCACCTGACTCTCCCTCTCTCTCTCTCAGAGCTAGTAGGCAGCCAGACCGAGCGTGTGTCTAGAGGATTACAGAAAGGATTCATCTCTCTGCCCCTCCCCCTCCTCCCGCTCACTCTTCATCACTGTATTTATCCCCCAAGCACCCCCCCCCCACACACACACATATATGTACAGTATCTCGTACAGCTACACCAATCCTTTCTCGAATAACACTCTCCTCATCACAATTATTTATTGCTTTCTGACAGTTCTCATCACCTTCCCTCACGCTGTGTCATGCATCGTTGCTTCACTGCAAAGGCAACGCTTGCTGTTTACTCACTTCCAGAGCCACAACGAGGCTATGCGAGGATACTGAGCAGGCACAGGGGAATAGCATGAGAGAGAGAAAATGTGAGTGAGTAAATGACTGGCTGTGTGTGGAATGACAATGAAATTAGAAGCACTCATTAAGATTTAGTCATAAACATTCATGATGCTTGGCTGTAACTGAAGTTTCCATGCTCTCTCACACAATGCAGACATTTCGCTTAATAATAAATGCAAAGATATAGTGTATAAAGGAAATACATACAGTATATAATATACAGTGGCTATAAGTCAACAAATGTTCAAATGCCATGTTTTTGTGATTTTAAAAAAGAAAATGAGACCAAGAAAAAATTAAAAACTTTTTTCCAGCATTAATATAGCCTATAAACTGTACAACTCAATATATATCCATCCATCCATCCATTTTCTGAGCCGCTTCTCCTCACTAGGGTCGCGGGCGTGCTGGAGCCTATCCCAGCTGTCATCGGGCAGGAGGTGAGGTACACCCCGAACTGGTTGCCAGCCAATCGCAGGGCACATAGAAACAAACAACCATTCGCACTCACAGTCATGCCTACAGGCAATTTAGAGTCTCCAATTTATGCATGTTTTTGGGATGTGGGAGGAAACTGGTGTGCCCGGAGAAAACCCACGCAGGCACGGGGGCCGGGGATTGAACCCGGGTCCTCAGAACTGTGAGGCTGACGCTCTAACCAGTCGTTCACCGTGCCGCCTATATGCCCCCCCCCCTCTCTCTCTCTCTCTGTCTATATATATATATATAGATAGATAGATAGATAGATATAGAAGAGGCAAAGTTAAAAAAAAATAGACAACTGAGATAATGTGGTTGCACAAGTGTGCACACTCTCCTATAACTGGGATGTAGCTGTGGTCAGAATTAACCAATCACATTCAAACTCTTCTGCGATCGGCTGGTGAACAGTCTACTAAACCGTAATCCCACATCTGTGACCACAATGAGGATAAATGGAATAGAAAATGGATGGATGGACACATTCAATCTCCATGGATGCAGTGCAGTTAAAAAAGTACAACCACAATAATAAGCACACTGTCAAATTAACACAAAACTGTGCAGTTAGTTCTGTAAAGGTAGATTCTATTTTATTACAGTTCATGTAAAAAATAGCTTGTCCTGTGAGTGTTTTTTTTTTTTTTTCTGAAACACTGTGCATGTGCAGTGATATTGAAAATTTCTCCCATTCTGTCAGCAAATTGCAGATGAACCCTAAACTTCAACAACGATTTTTGTGCGTAATATCAGATTTAGCGTAACAAAATTATGATTATTGTAATCAAGACCATGAGAAGATGTTTGTACTATTTGTAGTATACTCCAAGCAAATGTTTTGTGTGTTTAAATTGACATGGACTGTGTTGCAATACGTGACCTCAGCTGGAGATCTGGAGCGTGGCGATGTGCTCCAGTGTGCCCAACTCCAGCACAGCATCTGTGAACCCGGCACAGTCCAGAGGTGAGAGAGGCATGTGATTCTATTTGGTCATGAATAACTACGACTCTACACACACACTATGCAAAATCAATCTGGCAGCACTGTGCCGCTCACATAAAAAGAGGGAAAAAAACACAAACATAGCTCCCATCTGCTTCGGCCTGGCATGAGCAAACAAATAAATAAAAACATGTGCCCGTAACCATCAGACCACTTTGTGAGGTGCGCAGCAGCACCACCATTTGGATTTAATGACTTTTTTTTTTGTCCTACAAAGTCCCTATTCCAATTGATTTTCTTTTTTATTACTAGCTTCTGGTTTGGGGAATGTAGTGATGGCAGAATTTAATGGTTGGCAACACCGCTCCACATTAAAACTGAACAGCTGCTGCAAAATTAGAAGCCATGAGACCGTGTGTACAAATGAGGAGGATGAATACTAATTTCACAATCTTCAGACTGCTCTGTTTTTCTTACAGCCTCGCCACACATTCCACTGAAGTGCACCCTGTAACACAAGGCATGACAAGATTTACAAGAATGAGAATATCACAAAACAAAACTAGTGTAATACATTTTAGTAGGCTTGTTTTGTTAAAATCAAATCGAAATGCCTCATTGCAGGGGAGAAGAGGAAAAAAAAAAAGATAGCGACATGAGGTAAGGAACTGCAGATTTCCACCTTTACACTGCAATTCTTAAACTCAATGTTAAATTGTTTGCATCACTAATACCGCTAAGATGTTTGATAAGAGTTTGGATGATGTGACAGGCGTTTGCATTTAAATGTTTTTTTCTAGTGTTGGAATTGTGTGACTTCTGTGGACTTTGAAAGCCACGGCATGGCGCTCTGGTATTACCATTTTAATTGACACCGTAATAAAAAAGCATTTTTTTTAGCCTATTAAATTAGTGATTTAACAATTTTGGGGTGCTGTTTTGTTCACGTATGAGTGCAACCATATATTCTCTGTCTTAAATCCAAGGTAACCACAACAATCTACCAGAATGTTTTTGAGGACTTCATGATTCCTTCTGCTGAGGATCTGTATGGAGATGCAGATTTCCTCTTCCAGCAGGACCTGGCCTCTGCCCATACTGCCAGAAGCACCAAAACCCGCTTTGATGCCCAAGCCATCACAGTGCTTGACTGGCCAGCCAACTCGCCGGTTCTAAGCCCCATTGAGAATCTATGGGGTATCATCAAGAGGAAAATGAGGGGCACCAAACCCAAAAACAAAAGAACTGATGCCAAACATCAAGGAAATCTGTGCTTCCATAACTCAGAATGCCACAGGCTGATTGCCTCAATGCCACAGCGCATCCAGGCAGTAATTCAAGCCAAGGGATCCCCAACCAAGAATTGAAGATTAACGTATCGTTTTGAAAGTACCATATTTTGATTGATTTGTGACCCTAACTTCTCTTGCTCTTTTTTTTTTCTCCTACACAAACTGAGAAGTAAGTGATTTCTTCAGAGTATTCAAAATTTTTTTATTCCTGATTTAGTGGGTTTTATGAGGTGGAAACCCAAATTATGTAAAAATAAACAAATACTTGGAATTGTTTCAATTGTGTGCCCTGAACCGAAAATCTATGAAAGTTTAACTTTTTGTATATATACACACACACACACACACACACATATTACCATTTTACAGTATAGTACATTTGCCCACACCAGCAATGCAGCGAATTTTGTCTCCAGTTCTGTTGCTGAGGTCATGCCAAGACATTGTGATGTATTGATTTTGCCGATGAAGAACAGGTGTTCCAAAGGCAGTTCTTTTATTTACAGATTGCACCAAAACAGATTGAAAATGACTCATCTATTATTTCCTCAAGAAAATTAAACTATAACTATGTGACTATCTTCCTTCTCTCTTTCTGTGCAGGCATGAATGCTCCATAATTTGCATTCCTCCATGCCACTGCTGTCCCCCTTTTTTTTAATATATTTTAAACACCTTGTAAGACAGATCTCAACCACTGCTGTCTGTACAAACCCTCTCTTTTTTTAAACAGTGTTATCTCCAGGGGTTGAACAAAGTAATGAGCCTATGTTATCAAAGGAGTTGAAACTACAGTTAGGTTTTCAAATGTAGGGAGTAAACTAAAACATTTTGAAAAAAAAAAAAAAGTTGTCAGTGTACTTACATCAAAGGTTGGGGACACAAACATTGATTTGGTTCCTTGGAGACAAACTGGAGATTTAGATTAACTCACTGCAGGTAGAAGTAATTAAGTTGGGTGACACACACAATGCACTTATGTGGCGAATACACTTGTGGCAAGCAGCGACTTATCTTTTGGGAGGAGTGCACCTCTCTCTCCAAGGTAAAAGATTACATTTTCACACAGATTAGCAGCTAAGAGGCTTTGTTGAAACTCCAGCCAACAACGGACAAAGTGGTCGCACCTCATTCACTTCTGCAGGGCACTGAAGGCAATTAACATTATGATTACACTGACATTAAGATGGTGGCCTGACATCAATTATCACCTTAGCCCAGACTCCTAATCCCATCAGCTTGCTTCTTAGAAACATAAATACTATTAACTCTACTTGGAGTCTTATGTCAAATATATAAAACTGTTCACAAGTCAAAACCCTCAACTAAATTAGAAATAAGAGTATCTGATATTTAACAAAAGTGAATTTAAATCTGAACAAATCCACTGCACAATCACACTTTACATAACAGAGCTGTTATTGTGCTTAGTTGGAAATCACTATTGAATGGTAGCAAAATATCACTGGGCATGAACAAAGTCATTTACATCACTCACAGAACCATCATCACCAGGTCAAAATGGGGAACTGATATATATAGACCAGGCCAGACACGAATCACACTGATACGCCGCATTTTTTTTTTTAATCAATTAAATGTCATAATACTTGTGTAAAATGGTTGGATTGTCTGAAAAGGTCAGAGAGAGTCATTACGTTCTATATACACATGGTTCAATTATGTTGCATTTGTGGCTTTTAAAGCACTCCCGTTTTCTCAGGCTCTGCTTCTGTGGTCTGCGGCATTAAGTGATCTCTCTAAAAGCTCTCTTCTCCACATACTTCAGCTTGTACCTCCTCTTGAACCTGAGGGGGAGGGAGACGTGCATTTGAGGCAACACACATTTTTAGGAATCACTATGTCCCCGTGACCCTAGGATGAAGTGCTATGTAAAAGTGAAGCAGATTCTTACTTTGCTCGCTCTCTGGGTTCAATCAGGTTCCTCTTCTGCAGACTCTTAAAGCGGTCCTTGAGGATGCTGCCCTCTGGCTGTAGCAGCAGAGAATTACAACACATCCCAGAAAGACAGCCAGAACAATTTCTTGTCAGTCAGTACCTTAATACTTGATTACTTCCACCCATGATAATTCCCCATTCATTCATTAACTTTACAGACATTTTATATTTTTGTCTGTAGGTTTTATTTTTCCCTGAATGTTTCATGAACCATTGAAATTAAATTACATGTTAATTAACTGCTATGAGAGTGTAGAGCACTACTGTTTTAGAGTATCAGTAAGTCAACACGCTGGAAAGGAAACAAACCCATCAATTGTGAAGATGCTATCTCCCTGGTAATAGGTAAGCTTTGACAGGGAAGCAGTACCTTTAGTTGTCGTAGGGAACTGGTAAGCTCATCACTTAGTTTGATTTCAAGGTCCTCAGCCTGAAACCTGGAATGAAAAGAAATGCTCAAAAACAGAACATCAGCAAACTGAAATATGCCAAATAGCCAGACGGGGAAAAAACTATTTATTGAAGTAAATTTAAAACTGGACAACTTCTGATCAGACGGAGCAAGTTGGATTTAACATGCCTGCCCAGCAAATTGAAAATATAAATTAGAAAAGCTACAGTATTCATTAGGTTTCCCACAAACAACAATTGAGAAGTTAAAAAGGCAAAACCAATTCCCACGAAAACGGGTAGCCCACAAAGCATTCTATTGGATTTGCTAAATTTTTCCAGGCATACAAATTTTAAAGGGTAAAAAGCAATGAAAATTGACTTCTTAATTGATTGTAAACAAGTACTTGGGGTTTCTGGTGTGCCTGCCTACACGAAGTATGAAATTACACAAGCAAGTACCGTTATTGATCGTGTATAATCCACGCCCCCCCCCCCCCCCCCCCCCAAAAAAATGTGTCAAAGGTCAATAGTGCGCATTACACATGGATATAGGGGCAACTTTGGGGGGGGGGGGGGGCGTTTACATTTATAAATGTATGCCGCCATCTAGAGGTTAGGAAAAAGCTGTACACTGTCATTCTAATATGCCACCGCCGCCTAGTGGTTATAAAAAAGGTGTAGCCTACTGTTTCGTTCCAATATGACAAGGGTACGTCTGACTGCATTTATGTACAGTTGTGCTCATAAGATTACATAACCTGGCCGAATTTGTGAAATATTGTTTCATTTAAATATGACTGAGCAACAACCATCATTAATTTCTTTATGCTTTTCTGAAATGCTTGACCGTTTAATTTGTAAAAATTTTACAAATGTGTTTCGCCTGGTCCTTTGTGTTTTCTTTAAAGAATTGTACACATCTCACAAATTCTGCTTGGGTAATCAAACATGAGCAGAACAGTGTGTTTTCTCATTTACTAAATAAAAGGCTATGAATTTCAAAATAAGAGCAAGTAAAAAAAAAAAAGTATGTGTTCAAATAAAGTGCTTAACTTCAGAATAATTCCTTGAAAAAAACCTAACAAAATACAGATAATACTTCATGTTTTGATCATATGGGTAGAAGAAAAATCATGCATTGTAAAAATGCATTACACATGGGTAGAAGGGTTTTCCAGAATTTTGAGGTCAACTTTGGGGGTGCGCATTATACATGGGTGCGCAATATACACGCGAAATTACAGTAAATCGTTTGGGAGATGCTGAAAATATGTCTGAAAGCAAGCACATAAACAACCCCACACTGATTTTCTTCTCCCAAGACTTGGAAGCTAGCCTGGGCTGGGATACGCCACCTTCAAGCAAGTACACTGTCCGAAACTATGTCAAAGCCAAATGGTAAGTGAGTTTTGTTAGATGCATCGATTACCGTTAGCTTCCGATAACTGGTAAATATTTGTATGTTCGGCAAACTTGTCACCTTGGGAAGAGGAGGTATATCATATCTGTCGATGTGTCCCTTGCATGCACACATCCACCTCACATATTGACCAGCAAACTGGAGGCTGAGAGGTGAACATCGCCTGCCCCGGAGGGAGTCTCCACTAGTCTCCAAAACCACCACAAAAAGTCCTTAGATTTGTTGCTAACCGTTATTTATTTATTTTTATTTTTTAGATAATGCTAGAATGGTCGGGAAAGTCATTTAATACCAGAGTGTGATGGGTGGATGGCAAGTGTGTTGTAATTCATTATCCTTTGTGTATTTTGATGAAAGAACGTCCGAGATTAAGACAACAGTGAAGTGAATTAAAATATTAAAAATATTGCTGAATGTTTGCTTTAAACAGGTTTAAAAACTGATCAGGTATACAGTACTATAAATCAAAAGTATCCCTGTGGGAATACTGATATTTTCTCCGAAAGTAATGGGGTTATTTACTAAAGAAGGTGGGTTTTAATGGTTGTTAAAGTGCATTCAGGGACTTAAGGAATGACACATTAATGCATTTGGACTCTCCAGTGAGTTTGTCATCACAGAAAAGCTGTTAAAATACGGAGACAGGTTTGATGAGAGTGCCAAGCACGTACTTGAGTTTGCCAAGACGTCTGGGCTGAGCTTTCTGGGCCTCCATCTTGGCCTTCCGTTGTTTCCATCTTGCACAGGTTCTCTTTTCTTGCTGTTTGATGGCAGCTTTGATAGAGCGAAGCTGGAAGAGCTGCTGTCGTTTTTCTGTCTGATGTCTTTCAGCCAACCGTTGTTGCTCCTATTGGAACCAAAGATGTGAAAAAGGCAATATAGCAACTTATTACACATGCTAGACATTGGTGCATTTCACCACTACGTGGAAAGCTGCATCCAGAATTGCAAAATTGAAAGAAAATACGAAATATTGACAGCAACAGTAAACCAATTTCAACATGAAGCTACCTCAATTGTTTTTCTAATGTAACAAACTTCGTAAGCACCTTAATTTTTTCTGCCTTTTCTCTCTTCCTTTGTCTCTCAGTCTTCTTCTCTGCTAGTGCGATGGCTCCTCCAACCCCATTCTCCTCTTCTTCCTCGATACGAGGCACTTCGTCATCTTCATTCTCCTCCACCAGGCCTTGTACTTGCTCCTGAAAGACAGTGTCCTGTGGACACAAATGCACAGTACAATCAAGGCTTGTCTGAAGTGAGAGCAAAGCGTGACAGTAAGTACAGCTGGAAGGACTCAGTACCTCTGTTGCTCGATCTTCTTTGTTGCTGGCCAGCTGTCTCTCAATTTTGGTTTCCGCTTTCTGTTTCTTAACCTCCACATCGTGGGCCTCTTGCAGTAAAGCCTGCATATTTAAAGTGTGAGCACATGTGAGACCACGCAAGTCCTTTGTTCTTTATCTGCTACTTTGGGGGTCACAATTGACTGAACAGTAAACATCTTTAAGTTGATTATTTGCAAATGCATTTTTCCTTTCACATCTTAATTCCATAAGTTATGTACATTTGAAGAATTGGCCATGCAGTTGTTCAACAAATGAAAAACCAAAACATATTTGGTTGAAATGTATTTGATGTACACGGCTGTGTGTTTGTAAATCCTCAGATCCCAAGATACCATTCACACAATAGTTTCCTGAGCTCCTATGTGTTGTCTTCACATTTCCAAAAAGGAAATACTGGGAGCGCAAGGATGAGATCATCATTGGACACACACTTTATTCATTTCATTTTCATATCATATTCATTCAAAATCCCTGTGGTTATCGTTGTCATCATTGTATGTGCAAATCACATACAATAATATATATCTGTGGAGCACCGCAGATAGGGGTTGTTATTTATAATATTAAAGATCTACATTCCAATTAAGTAGAAATTATAAAATTATATAGTGTATACTAACTAACTGGTGGGACAAGCGAGCAATTCTGCGCTTCCGCACCACTGATATGCAACAGTGGAGTTCATTTACATAAGGATGTACCCTGCCTCTCACCCAAAGATAGCTGGGATAGACTCCAGCACGCCCGTGACCCTAGTGGAGATAAGCGGTTCGGAAAATGGATGGATGGATGTCTGTGATGCGCTCTAGGGTTTAGTTTTGACATTGCAACTTTAAGGTGGGAGCTTATCCCTCTCACGTGAGCATTGACACGTGAGCAGACTTGTCATGAAAACTAGACAGGTCAGCTTTCGGGATGATACATTCACTTCTGTTTCCAGAGTAATTTCAAAAAATAGTTACACCAAACAGCAAGATGCAAAGGATAAACAAGGTCTATTCATGTTCACATTATTAACTATTAAAGGTATTAGGGGACTAACTGACATAAAACCAAATTTTAACAACTATTTACAACGACGCTAGCAACGATACACAAACATATCAGTGGCATAAAAAAACAATACTATCATTTACAAATCGGTAAAAACATGACCGCCGCAGAAGAGCTCTGGTACGAAGCCGTCATGTTTTCAAGTGCATAAACGATGACGCCATTTACGGTTGATCGGTTTTGCAAAAGGAATATTCCCACCCTTGTGAATCCAAATTAAATTCCATTAGGATTCAGCCTGTTTATTTCTAATGAGGTGTTTATATTGGACTTTACGCCGATCTGATCGGCATCGGCCGATAAGTAGCATTTTATGCTGATGGGCTTTCACGTCATAATTCGCGGATCCGATCAATGGCGTCATCGATCGGCTCCGCAAAAGACATTTACTCTGAGTCGCCGACGTGTATGAATCCAAAAGCTAGTTTATTTTTAGCCGCGCCACGTGTCTTGTGGCATAGTACTGTAACTATCTGATGGCCAATAAAGTTTTTTCAATCTTGTCGGTGAAAAAACACCTTGTTGGTGTGAGGCTATTTTGCAGTGTCTCAGACAATCAACGCAAGTTATTTGCAGTCTGATCACAACTGAAGTACGTCGTGGGGGACGTCATCTAAATGCTTCAACACAACAAATTTGATCAGGCACCTGAAGAATGTACACAAGGAGGAGCATGCAGTGTTCAAGAAACGCAGTGTGGGGGTGGGAGAAGCCAAACTGACGCAAACTCTGGACAACACCCGTCCATATAGCCGGGACAGTGAGAAAGTTAGAGTAAGCATATCATTATCAGTATTGGTTAAAGTAGGTTAATTACAGTAAGTTAGCACCCATTATTTCCGTGATGTTGTAATGTTGATGTGACCTACACTTATGACAGTGGCCAATCTTTGAATGGCCCCTAGAGGTCATTGATCTTTTAACTTTTGTCTAAAATGAGAATACTTTATACTAGAGAATACTTGAAGATACTCAGTATACAGTACACAAGTACAACCCCAATTCCAATGAAGTTGGGACGTTGTGTTAAACAAATAAAAACAGAATACAATGATTTGCAAATCATGTTCAACATATTTAATTGAATACACTACAAAGACAAGATATTTAATGTTCAAACTAATAAACTATTTTTTTAGCAAACAATCATTAACTTGGAATTTTATGGCTGCAACACGTTCCAAAAAAGCTGGGACAGGAGGAAAAAAAGAAAGTTGAGGAATGCTCATCAAACATGTTTGGAACATCCCACAGGTGAACAGGCTAATTGGGAACAGGTGGGTGCCATGATTGGGTATAAAAAGGAGCTTTCCTGAATTGTGCAGTCATTTGCAAGCAAAGATGTGCCGAGGTTCACCTCTTTGTGAACAAGTGCCTGAGAAAATAGTTTAAGGACAATGTTCCTCAACGTTGCAATTGCAAAGAATTTAGGGATTTCATCATCAATGGTCCATATCATCATCAAAAGGTTCAGAGAATCTGGAGAAATCACTGCATGTAAGCGGCAAGGCCGGAAACCAACATTGAATGCCCGTGACCTACGATCCCTCAGGCGGCACTGCATCAAAAACCGAAATCAATGTGTAAAGGATATCATCGCATGGGCTTAGGAACACATCAGAAAACCAATGTCAGTAAATACAGTTTGGCGCTACATCCGTAAATGCAACTTGAAACTCTAATATGCAAAGAAAAAGCCATTTATCAACAACACCAGGAAACGCCATGTTCTGTGCCCGAGCTCATCTAAGATGGACTGATGAAAAGTGGACAATTGTTCTGTGGTCCAACGAGTCCACATTTCAAATTGTTTTTGGAAATTGTGGACGTAGTGTCCTCCGGGCCAAAGAGGAAAAGAGCCATCCGGGCTGTTATGGACGCAAAGTTCAAAAGCCAGTATCTGTGATGGTATGGGGATGTGTTGGAGCCAATGGCATGGGTCACTTACACATCTGTAAAGGCACCATTAATGCTGAAAGGTACATACAGGTTTTGGAGAAACATATGCTGCCATCCAAGCAATGTATTTTTCATGGACACCCTTGCTTATTTCAGCAAGACAATGCCAAACCACATTCTACACGTGTTACAACAGCGTGGCTTCGTAGTAAAAGTGTGCAGGTACTAGACTGGCCTGCCTGCAGTCCAGACCTGTCTCCCATTGAAAATGTGTGGCGCATTATGTAGTATACAATACGACAACGCAGATCCCAGACTGTTGAACAGCTGAAGCTGTACATCAAGCAAGAATGGGAAAGAATTCCACCTACAAAGCTTCAACAATTAGTGTCCTCAGTTCCCAAACGTTGATTGAATCTTGTTAAAACAAAAGGTGATGTAACACAGTGGTAAACATGACCCTGTCCCAGCTTTTTTGGAATGTGTTGCAGCCATAAAATTTTAAGTTGATGATTAATGATTGCTAAAAACTATAAAGTTGATCAGTTTGAACATTTAATATATTGTCTTTGTAGTGTATTAAATTAAATATAGGTTGAACATGATTTGCAAATCATTGTATTCTGTTTTTATTTATGTTTAACACAACGTCGCAACTTCATTGGAATTGGGTTTGTATGTACAACAAATGAACAAGTCATGTAAACAGACATATTGCTCCATCTTGTGATCGGATCGGTGATAGGTTATCGGTTTTTTAAACTTGCTGATCGGTCCCAAAAATCTTGATCGTGTAAAGCCTAGTTTATATGGAGCATTTTCATTCGGTTAGGGCTTCTCACCCGATTCTTATCAGAATACAAAGCTCCATGTAAATCAGGCTTGTGTTGTCCACCCATTGACCCAGCAGTGCGTGGGGTGTTATAGGGCAGAGTGCGCCTGCTGTTGATGATGATAGAGTTTACAATTAAGCAAACTGTCACGATCAGATCAATCATACCGGCTTGTTTTAACCGAAACAAGTGTGATCAGTTATGGAACCCGCTTGCCCCATCTCAAAGGTTCGTTGAGTCAGTAGACTTTCCCAAGTCTTGGCTATTTAATCAGGTGTCAGGTTGTCTGCATTAATAGTCATTTGAGTCAATATACAGCAGAATATACAATAGAAACTTACCTGATGGGAGAAGAAGTCTGGATTGTAGGAACCTCCGGGAGCGATCACCTCCACTGCAGGTAGCACAGATGGCTTCTCGTTCAATTTATCTGCCCGCTGCCAAAACATAAATTAACAGATTAATAAATATATGAGCTGATATTGAGATGAACTGTTTCATATGGTTTCTTACCTTGACCAGCTTCTTGCCAGTCTGCTGAAGGTACCATGGATCTGCTAAACTTTTGGCTGTTCACAAAGAAAAACAATGACTAGAACTTACATTTTTGGAATGAATAAAGTTCTCGTGGCTGAGAAATGGATCACAGTCTGCCCCTGCAACCTTTCAACTGTCACCATCGGGGAATTCAGTGGGCTCTTATCATACAAATGTAGTTCGTGTATTACAGCGAAACAGGCAACTAAACAGATCTGAAAAAAAAAGTGGATAATTTCTGCAAAATGACAAAAATGTGTTAAGAGTTTCATGTGTTGAGCCCAAATCTGGAAATACATGCCCTTTCCAAAAAATTTTAATATCATGGAAAAGTTTATTTCTAAGTCCATTCAAAAAGTGAAACTTTCATAGGTTATAGATTCATGAACCACAATTTAAACAATTTCAAGTACCGTATTTTCCGCACTATAAGGCGCACTTAAAAGCCTTTCATTTTCTCTAAAATCGCTGGTGCACCTTTTAACCCGGTGCGCCTTATGTGTGTGTGTGACCATTTCCCGCCGAAATAGGGACGTAATACGTACACTACGTATGCTGGCAGCGATAAACCAATTGAGAGAACATTACGTAAAGCTACGTATAGTACGTACGCTTACGTTATGTGAATGGATTGTGAATGCCTGGGCTAAGGTATCTGCTTTGACTGTTGTCCGAGCTTTCGCGAAAGCCGGCATCATTTCTGAACAGCCACCCGGCAATGAAACCGACTCAGACGAGCACGAGAGGGAACTCGGCATGTTTGATGGTGAAATTGCCCAGCTGTTTAATTCAGATACAGATGTGGACTTCGATGGATTTGTGACAAAAGATTGATCAAAAAATAATGTGAGTGTATTTTTAAATGCGTAGTAAAATAAAGTTCACCCAAACTCACTGTTTTGCTTCCGTTACCTTGTTTTAGCATGCGCCAAATACGGTGCACCTTATGTATGGCTTAAGTACATAAATAGATCCCGTAATTGAGACTGCCCTTACAATCCGGTGCGCCTTATGGTGCGGAAAATACGGTATTTGTTAATTTTTTACATAATTTGGGCTTCCAGCTCATAGAACCCATGAAATCAGGAATACCAAAAATTAGAATACTATGAAGAAATCACCATTTACGTCTCAGTTTTTGTAGGAAAAAAAAAGAAATTAGGGTCTCATTAAATCAATCAAATTATGGTACTTTCAAAACAATATGTTAATCTTCAATACTTGGTTGGGTATCCCTTTGCTTTAATCACTGCCTTGTTGCGCCGCGGCGTTGAGGCAATCAGCCTGCGGCATTGCCTGGGAGTTATGGAAGCCCGGATTTCCTTGATGCTTGCTGTCAGTTGTTGTTTGTTTTTGGGTCTGGTGCCCCTCCTTTTCCCCTTGATAATACCCCGTAGATTCTCAATGGGGTTTCGATCCGGTGAGTTGGCTGGCCAGTCAATCACTGTGACGGCATGGGCATCAAACCAGGTTTTTGTGCTTCTGGCGGTATGGGCAGGGGCCAGGTCCTGCTGGAAGATGAAATCTTCCTCTCCATACAGATCCTCAGCAGAAGGAATCATGAAGTCCTCCAAAACAGTCTGGTAGACAGTGACCTTGGATTTAAGAAAGCAGAGTTTACCAACACCTGCACTGGACATTGCATCCAAATCATGACTGACTGTGGATATTTCACACTGGACCTCAAGCAGCTTGGGTTCTGCTCTTCACCAGTCTTCCTCCAAACCCTTGGACCTTGATTCCCGAATGAAAGGCAAACTTTGCTTTCATCGGAAAAGAAGACCTTGGAACACTGGCCAACAGTCCAGTCCAGTCCTTCTCCTTGGCCCAGTTGAGACGCTTCCTACGTCGGCTCAGGCTCAGAAGTGGCTTGACCCGAGGAACCCGACAGTTGTAGCCCATCTCCCGGATGCGTTGGTTTTTGAAGCTGTGATTCCCGCCTCATTCCACTCTTTCTGGATCTCTGCTAGATTCTTGAATCTTCTCTGTTTGATAAACCCTGAAGCCCACGGTCATCTCTTTTGCGGGTGCATTTTCTCCTGCCACATTTTGTCCTTCCATTGATATGTTTGGACACAGCACTCTGAATAGCCAGCCTCCTTAGCTATGAACTTTTGTGGTCTACCCATCATCAATGATGGTCTTCTGACCAGTTGTCAAGTCTGCAGTCTTCCCCATATTGAACTCAACTGAGACAATTCAATGATACCTGGGGAAACCTGTGCAGGTGCTTAGTGGCTGATTAGTGTGTGACACTCAGTTTAAAACAAAACTTAGACTGATTTCTTCACAGCATTTTAATTTTTTGAATTCCTGATTTTGTGGTTTTTATGAGATGAAAGCCTAAATTATGTAAAAATTAACAATACTTGAAATTCTTTAAATTGGGGCCCTTAATCTATAATAGTTTACCTTTTCGAATGGAATAATGGAAATAAATGTTAACATGATATTCTATATTTTTGGAAAGGGTCTGTTTGTACCATTCCAGAGTTACGCTTGAAATATAATTTGCAACGCTACACCTTAAAAGATACACATTTAACATTTTTGACCATTGTGTCTGACAGTGTGCAATTTAAAGGACTCCTTATCTTTCTATCCCTGTGTTTAATGGAGTAATTAGTAGTTATTTAATATGATTAGCAAATCATAATGACAGAAACAATGGAGAAAAACTTCTGACTGAATTATAAAAATGCTCCAAAAAATGCAATTGTCAACAACCAAGTGGCAACAGATGACAAATATCGTGGTCCTAATTGTCCTGAACCATTAGTGGTTGTATATACCAGCTCATAGTTTAAAAGGTGTGTCGAGCAAACTAACTTGTCATCCTGCCCTAGTCCTTTACTCTGTGGTTTAAGGTTTGTACTCTCTGCCTCTGCAATATGCTGGAGTGATTTAAATTAAGCAGTGTGTATTCCACAGGAAATCTTTAAAGGCCATCTACAGTCAGTGCAGAAAATTAACCAAACTCCATGAGCTTCCAAGGCAGGACACCAAACCCCCTGAACATCAGCTCAGTGGCGCAAACAACGTTTGCACGCTGCCTCGCTGTGACATCCTCCTCCTTGCATGCCTGCATGTGTGGTGTACAGCAAAACATAATAATACAGGGTGTAAACTAAATTTCCCCTAAGAGAATCATGATCAGTATAACAAACTAAATTTTGCTTTTTTTTTTCTTCCAAAACATCAGTTCTAATGTGATGTGGACGTTTCATATTCCAATGAACAAAGGACAGATGGAAAGCAAATGGATGCTAGTATTGTTGGACAAAAAAACTACTTACACTCTTGTCCCCAGATGTCATAATAGTCTCTGTTTGGGTTGTTGTTGGCCTCTGTCACTGCCTTTTTTACTCTTGCATTCGACGACCGTCTGTTGAGGAGCATTCTCTGCCTCCGTGGCACTATGCCTTTGGCTGCCTGCTGCTCTACCCTCTTGGCATTATAACGAAGTTTCTTTGCATTGGGCTGCTGGTAGGAGAGCACACTGGAGAAGCATGCAGGAGGGACATTATCAGTTCAGTGAACAAGTAGAGGAAGAATAATTCATGCTTACATAAAGAGCCACTGACCAAGGAGCTGAAATAATTACTCAATATATGGCCAAAATAGCAAGCACATGTGGCTCAAATATATCTGATTTACACAGCTAACTGTTCACTTGCAAATGCTCAGATCCCAGGATACCAAATTTCACACAACAGTTTCCTGAGCTCCTGTATGTTGTCTTCACATTTCCAAAAATGAACTACTGGGAGCACAAGGATGAGATCATCACTGGAGACACACACTCAATTATAAACTCAAAACTTTGTTGAGGGCTAATGTTTTAGAACATAAATTTACATATTTGCAAATATTGCAGAATACAGGAGATGCAAGTTATTTATTGCTAATATGACATATGATAGTCCAAAAAGAACTCAAGTGATTATGCATACTGACTCTTTAACTGGTGGGACAAGCGAGTTATGCTGGAGGATCAGGTCGATCCTGAGAGGACGCTGCGACTTCCCTTTCCTCTTCTTGCTTACCACCTGCTTTGATACTTTAAAGACAAAACAATGTAAGATTAAGTTCAGCATCTGGATGTCAATAATTTAGAAAGTGCAAATTTGCAGTGTTAAAGTGTTAAATGAGACTAAAAAAAAATAAAAACAAATGAATATTCCCTCTTTTGTTACCTTTGTGATCATCTTTTTGTTGCTGCCCAACATCCAGAAAGAATAAACTGTCATCCGACTTCTCAGTCAACAGGCCACTGCAAGAAATACAGACAAGGCACAAATTATACATTTAGACACGCACACACGCACGCAGATAATGTCGAATCGAGTCTTTAACACTCGTCCAAACATGTACCAGACACGGGGCGAACTGTTGATTTTGATACAGGAAACGATGCATCCTATTTCCAAGATCGGAGATTAACTAAACGGCGTTTCATGTAGTGTTTGAGAACAAGTCAACCTTGGTTTGGGCCAACTCACCCGGTGGTCCTCTCCTGATGCCTGATGTCGTCTAAAAAATCCTCGACGTCATGAATGTCGCTGTGTTTGTTCCAGTTCTTTTTCTTATTCTTGTTAAAGCGCTTCCTTCGACTACCAACCTCGCCTGTGGGATCCGAAGACTTTAAACTTAAAAAGCCTGGCTGCGAGGCCACCACGCGTTTCAGCCTCCTGGCAGCGGCCATGTTGGAGTTGAAAGAAATTAAAGTAGTCTTCTTCTTTTGAGAAGCTCTTTGTAGAGGCGCACTTTGGCGCCGCCTACAGGATCAATATTGTAACTATCAAACAGCTTGTTTTTAAATTAATACTTAGAGCTCTATTTCAATGTATGTCGTCTTGGAAGAGTTCATCGATATTTTCAATTATCAGTGAAATATGGTCATACATATGTGGTATGCCACGTGATACTAAATTATGAGTGCTCCTTTATGTTTGGACATAAATTACAAGAAAGTTTAAATTTATTATAATAACGCCAAAATACACTAAAATAAAATATTAGCGAGTCAAAAATTATTTACAACTCTAAGTCAATAACTCCAAAACTGTGTTTAGCACTATTTTCTTCCCAGGTGAAATATAGTTTGAAAGCCAAACATATATTTTTAAAGTGAACTTTAATAAATACATTCCTAAACTAAGAATGTTCTTATAGTGCTTCGCATGGCGCGTTCGTGTAATTCGTGTTTCGGCATGTATGTTTGTCCCCAATGCATCATGGGAAACGTGCCTCCAAATGCGCTACTATATTCTTTTTCCTTTTTTCCCTCCCTTCATTTTGTAGCGACAACAACGCGTAAGAGACTCAAGAAATTAAATCCCAATTGGAAGCTGCAATTTCTCACTCACATTTCAAAGGTACGTGTCACAATTTCTACCGACAGTCAATCTATCATTTACGGCCGTTCAGGATTTCGGATGGACGAATATTTCAATGATTTTCGTGAAACAAATAAAACGCATAGCCGTCGAGCCTTTATGTGTCTGCTGAGAGTCCGCAAGCTCAAGAAGCATTCGTGATCTTCTCGATTTTGTCTCGGAAGTGCGCCTTGAGTGAAGGGTCAGCTGACAAAATAATGTCCACCAAGTGAACCCTTGACATGTTTTGTGTCGTCTTGAAAAATAAAATTCGGCTTTCGTGCGACGGTGTTTACACAATTCGGTCTTTTTTCACCACCATTACGATCGCTAGTGAATTTTCCTTCCCGTTTACAGTCTTCATGGCAGCAACCAGCCATTATGTGAGGATGTGTTAGTAAATTGGCATAGGGCAGCCGACAGGGGCGGTGTCGCTTCGTTTTCTCTGAAATAGCTCATTCTGAATTGGAAAATCTACGCTAGTGCCACACAGGAACGCGGTGTGACTTGAAACGAACATACCCTCAGTGCGCAATGGGCGGGGGTTTCAGCAATGTTTTTGTCATTGGTTGAACGCTCCTTAACGGCCCTCAAACTCACTCCTGATTGGACGTCTCCGTTGTCATTTATGACAAGACAGTCAGCGTCCAAACTGCTCCGGAGATTAAAAACGTTTCACGAAGCCCATACATACAATTTGAATTAAAGGATGTGTAATGTTAATAACTTACTTATATATCATTTTCCACAATGTCTAACGTGTATATTATTGCTCCAATTCTGTGTATGCTCTCCATATTATGTAATGTGTAGTTTTGGCATGCATTAACTGAAACAAAATCTGTACTTTCAGCTTTGATCTACAGTTGTAATGGCCCGTACAAAGCAGACTGCCCGTAAATCCACTGGAGGCAAAGCTCCACGAAAGCAGCTGGCCACAAAGGCTGCCCGTAAGAGCGCCCCTTCCACCGGAGGGGTTAAAAAGCCTCATCGCTACAGGTGAGAGCCCAGTTTCTCTTCATTTAGGCCAGACAATATAATGATGTCTACTAGCACCTTGCAGGTTTGAATTTGATATCAGCTGCTCTTTTATGACTCTTTAGTTATTTAAGCAGAAAATTAAAATCGCTATCATGTACTGATGTGAACCATCAGGAAACCAAATGCGATGTCTCTCCTGTCTTGTAAAGGCCTGGTACCGTGGCTCTGCGTGAGATCCGTCGTTACCAGAAGTCCACCGAGCTTTTGATTCGCAAGCTGCCGTTCCAGCGCTTGGTGAGAGAAATCGCGCAGGACTTCAAGACAGATCTGCGTTTCCAGAGTGCAGCCATCGGCGCTCTGCAGGTCTGTATCATTCAGGCTACAGTTGTTTTCTTCATCTGGTGATGTCATCTCACTAAAACGCTTCGACATTTTCTTCTGTCATAGGAGGCCAGCGAGGCCTATCTGGTGGGTCTGTTTGAGGACACCAACCTGTGTGCCATCCATGCCAAGCGTGTCACCATCATGCCCAAAGACATCCAGCTGGCACGTCGCATCCGTGGGGAGCGCGCCTAATTATTTTATTTTTTTCTGTCTTATGAAATGCTCTTCTCTTGTCCCGTCACTATCCTTTCCTTCTCCCTACATAGATAGTAGTTTGGTTTGAGGTTCTCTATATATCATGACTGTGATAACCGTAAATGTGTGATTATGTCTTGGTTGGTGCTACAAGTAGAAGAGTTTCTTTAGATATATATCATTTAAGTTTGAAACTTTACCCTTCTCACTTTAGCTATTGCTATGAATAAGGTGTTTTTGCTACCCATGACTAGTGTGTAATCTGGAATGAGTTTAGTACATAGCGTTAAAACATTTTCATCTTCCAACGGACACATTCGTTGTTATAATGGGTCTTCTGTTTTTTTTGGTCATTTTACAGTAAACATTTATTTTAAACAGTCAGTTCTCTTTTTTACAACAGTGGTGTTTAATATTGTATCCGAATCCAAATGCTTTATTCTGGTTGTCAATTTCAAATGTCATTGCACTATAATGACTCTGCATGGTTTGACACACAAAAGCGGCATATATGTAGCAGACATAATTTGATTTTACGCTTGGTTTTCACCACATTATTATGTTCAAGCAATGTTATGATTTTTGGTTTCTCTCTCAGGTCGATAACCTATTTTTTTCTACTGTTTTTGATTTGTGTTTTTGGTCATTTTGAAGGCTAAAACATTTGTACTCCAAAATTCACATACAAACAACAATAAAACTAATTGTGGTTAAATGGTGTGATTGAATGCCATCCTTCATATTGAACATAAAATACAGTGTAGTCACAATGACAAAACCTTACGCTGTTATAAATATCTTTGTATCTGCAATATCAATGTTTTTCACTAGGGCTGCAACTAACAATTATTTTATTAATCGATTACTCTGTCGACTGTTTGTTTTCACAGAATCTGATAAAATTCTGTCCTAACACATGAGAAAAAAGGATAAAATGTTGAGCATAGTTTTCCAAAGTGAAAACAGATGTTTGAAAATGTCTTATTTTGATTAAACACAAAGACAACACTTGGTAAAGTTTTTTTTATTATATATCTTTCAACTGAAATAGGGCAATATTGCATCGTTGAATCTGAAAATGGTATCTGCGTCTCTTGTTCGGGTCAGGTTTTTATTCCAAGTTAACAGTTTATCAATCAAATGTTACAAACTTTGCTTAGTGTAAATTGTAGACTGATAAAAGTACCTACCTGTAAATTGAATGTTATGTCATCATTGTTCAAATTTCAGGGCATGAACCCTCAGTTTATTTGAACCTCTAAAGCGAAGATCCCTGCAATTGTAAACAAATACGTAGCCATAGTTCAAAAAGTTTACCTGATTGGGAAAAACCCTATGATATTTGGATTCAGCACATCAAAATTCTCCCAAATCAGCCCCCCAAAAAATCTCAAGATAATAAATTTGTTGACAAGTGTAATCAGTCTGCTTTCAAGGAGGACTACAAAAATCTGAGAATTGTTGTTGCTGTAATATTTTGTTCAATGCACTCTTAACTACTCATACTCACTGATAAAATTACGAGTTTGATCAAGTAGGAGGAAGAATAAACAAGAGAATAGCACACTACATTCCACAAATAGAGCTAGGAAGTCATTCTAACAAAATTTTTATTTTCTAAATAGAATATTCACAGTTGTCTTTTTTTTCTTTATTTCAATCAGTCAGTTCTTTCACATGCATTTAAACCGTGCCATCATAAATAAGTACAGTACTGTAACTAAAAGTAACTTTCTCGCCCCTCATTTTACTACCGGAAATCACATCCATGAGGACTAGTTAAAAAATAGGACAAAGCAGCTCACTAAGTTATAACAGCGAACACGGTGTTGTTACACAAACATGTTGAGACGAGTTTGACAATCATGAGTCAAGCCCAAATTGAACGTGACCCGAACAAAACGACTTGAACACCGTTGGCTGCATTTGGGGACACTTGATTGATGCGGCGGCCATTTTACCCGCTGGACGCTACCTCTCATTGTGGATACGAAGAAAATAGACAAGCGAAAGGTTTCTCCTCACTTCTGTTCACTTTTTCTCGAGGTGAGCCATTTCCTACAGGATTTTCCATTCGTTAATTAACTTTAGATATTTTCGTGTAACTTACCGAATTACTGCGTTTATTTATTCGGCGAATAAACGCTCGTTTTTGTCGTGTTTGAAAACAACACGGCGTGATCGAGACGACGGTGAAGTCGCAGTCTTTCTACAGACGAGGCGAAATTCTCTCTCTAATTGTGCGCCGGTTCAGCTCGGCTCTGTGCTGCTAGCGGGACCGTTCAAGTGTGCTTTGTATATTACTGAAATCCTTGGAATGTCTTCTATATTATTCTTTCATCGCCCAATAACCGCGAACAGCGGCAACTTTTTAAATGGAAGTTGTTTACGTGCTACTCCGTCTGCCTTGGTCTTCATCCTGTTTGCGCATCAAACCGCCGCCATCATCAGAGCGGGGGAGGCGGGCCCACAAAAACTGGAAGCGCCTCTAAAGCCCACCCACTAGCCAGGAGAAACGCTGCGGATTGGCTTATATTTGATATGTACGTTTGCGCTTTGGGCTAACGGCCAATAGCGTATGTATTTGTCTTTGATTGATGTCTACAAACTCTATGACGTATTACTTTTTTTATGACGGTTGAAATTTTAGAACTACACTTAGTGGCCAAAACATGACCTTTTGCCCATCTGCTGCGAGCTAGCCAATGCAATAGCTGCACCAAAAGGCTTCATTTTGAAATATACTAATGCTTAGTATTGCGAGACATTTTCAGAGACATGAATTTTTATAAAGTTCGGTTCAGCTTGCAGTGCGCTGCGTCATACTCAGAGTTGTGTTGAATATTTCGAGCTGTGGTGAATATTTAAACATTTGTTGTATCCCCATATTGAAAGAGTGTCACCTTGAGGCACAGATTTGTCACATAAGCCATTAAGGAAAGGGAATCAGTATTTCCAAAGTATGTTGTTTATTGACATTAATTTTATCATATGTAATTAGATCAAATATGTTTTTATATTGTTTCCATCATCTTCAGGGGATCTTAAGTAGCAATGGCCCGTACCAAGCAGACTGCCCGTAAGTCCACTGGAGGCAAAGCTCCACGTAAGCAGCTGGCTACAAAGGCTGCCCGTAAGAGCGCCCCTTCCACCGGAGGGGTAAAGAAGCCCCATCGCTACAGGTGCACTTTTAAAATATATATATATATATTTGTATTTTATATGATTATTTTTTGCTGGAACATTAGTCACTAGTTGGCTACATACCCAGAAGCATCAATACTCCCCCCGATTGTCTAATGAGATATATTTCCTTCTTATACTGATTTTGTTGTTGTTCTGGCTAGCAGGCCCAGCTAAATAATTGCTTTACAGCATATGTTTTCACCTGCATATTGCTAGCCAGAATTTGAGAATCATTTGAGGACAAAAAAATATAGATTCATCAATGCATTGCAATTTTTCTTTTCACAATTCAATTCAATTTTGCAAAGCTGCTGAATCGATTTCTGGCCACTCTGGCCGTGTGGTTCGCATTGTGTGAACGGAAGCCAAACACAATGGCTACTCCAGCAAACAGCGGCAACAGCAGCATGAAGCGAGCGACTTCTACTTTTAAATCTGAAGTTTGGGGTCATTTTGGATTCCCCTGTAAATCCAGAGCACAGAAATGTACAAAAGACACTCCAACCACGATATGCAATTCCAACATGACAACACGCCAGAAGAGTTCAGGAGTTCAGACAGCGGTTTTGAATCATTGAAGTCGACAGAAAGAGCGACTGACCCCTACGTGCGTAACTATTTATCACTTCCCATTCCCAGACTAGAACCCCCTACTGCTCCTAATGTAGCGAACTTGTTGACGCAATAATTGAATGAAGTTTGACAAAGAAAGTACCGGTGCTGGCTTGTCTCACAATACTGCAACCATGCTACTTAATTAAGTATTACTTAAATACCCTCCAAATAGTAATAGTAATCCCAATAAGTAGATATTGCAAGTGCAGTGGAACCTAGATTGATAGACTGAGAGAGTCATGCCTTCGTGTCCAACATCATTGTGCGACCACACAATAACACTTGTGGAAGAATGGTCAAAAATTCCCATAAATAAACTCCTTAACCGTGTGCAAAGCCTTTCCAGAAGAGTTGAAGCTGTTAAAGCTGCAAAGGGTGCACTGATGTCATATTCAACCCTATGGATTAAGAATCAGATGTCACTTAAGGTCATATGTGAGGCAATGCATCTGAGCGAATACTGTTGGCAATATAGCGACTGTATACTGTACCCTTATTTTTTTTATTATTAGACCACAAACAACGCGGCATGATTGTCAATGAAGAAGTGGTTTGCCCCGGCAGCTGTAGCTATTTAATAGGCTGTCGGTTCCATTCATTGACTGGACTTGTGGATTTCCATGACAGAGACTCTACACTCTTTTCTTTTTAGCCACAGGTACATCTGGAATTATAAATATACTGTAGTTAAGTATTAGTGTAAAACAAAATATCCTGTATATACTAGGTGTGGGATGGTACAGGTTCCTTAACGGACCACGGTTCGATACATTTTTGGTATGTGGTTTGGGCTGTATTGTCCCTTTGGAGAGCAAGTTTTTTATTTTATTTATTTTTTTAATGCGCCTTGCTCACATTTCAGATACGCGGATTATCTCATCCTGTATTAAATATAAAAATCACATTATAAAGAAAAAAATCAGCACCATCTTTTGCATCCGGCACCACTTTCTACCACGCCTACGTTCTTTGTCTCATGTCCCTTCCATCATTTCTAAAAATGTTTTTTAGGCCTGGTACTGTTGCGCTGCGTGAAATCCGTCGTTACCAGAAGTCCACTGAGCTTCTGATCCGCAAGCTGCCCTTCCAGCGCTTGGTGAGAGAAATCGCCCAGGACTTTAAGACGGATCTGCGTTTCCAGAGTGCAGCCATTGGCGCGCTGCAGGTCTGTGTTGTTCAGATTAGATTTGGTAATTTCTCATTCTGGTGATGTCATCTCACGAAAATTTCTTGTTTTCCTTCCACTGTAGGAAGCCAGCGAAGCCTACCTCGTGGGTCTGTTTGAGGACACCAACCTGTGTGCCATCCATGCCAAGCGTGTTACCATCATGCCCAAAGACATCCAGCTAGCACGTCGCATCCGTGGGGAGCGCGCATAAAAGCTTTCACTTTGTCTTTCTACTTTTTATCTGTTTGTCCATCCCTCTCCCTCGCTCCTCACCCCCACCTCCCTCTCCACTGTGTTAGTAGTATGTAGGGAAAACTGTTCATATTATTAATCAAGTGTGTAGTCGTATTTTTCTTAGTGATCTCAGCAGAAGTCTTCTATGGTACCCCTTTTATGTCCATATATCAACTCTTTGGTGATGAGGCTGCCTCACGGACACTCACAGACTCCACACTCTCAGGTGGAGCAGATACCATGATTTGGAGGAAAAACACTAATCATACCAGTACAAATTTAAGCAGGGACAGACAGAAGATGTGGTGTTCATCTGCTGTGGGAATGGGCTTCTTCTTGTGGCTTCTTTCCGGCAGTGTGCTCTTCTGCTCTTGATCATGCACCTGCTTCCGCTCCCAGGTGATCAGAGACCTCAACACCGGCCTCGGCTGGATTCTCTGTCCCTGCGTGCGTCTGCATGAGTGTTAGCTCTGATCACCGTAGAGAACTCTATTTACTACATCAACATCTCTGGAGACAATGTTTAGAATATTGATTATTGTTGATATTCTTAATAGTCTTTATTTTTTGCCTCAAATAACACTGTGGATATTTTTTTAACTGCAATGCAAGGCATGGAGGTGGGGGGAACAATCCCATTTTAACACAGAGAACAAACAAACCTAAACAGATCTTAAATAGACTTAACATCGATCCTCTCGTGGATACTCTTTTCCTATAAGAAATGACCTCAACATTTCTTTTGCGTTCCTTGAAATGTTTTTGCCAAAGCTTGAGCGAGTCATTCATACTTATACAGTTCTTTTGTATTCTTGGCTTTCTTTTCCATGAACCTTGTATAAGAGGTTTATACAGTCCCCAAATGAAAAAGTTTTTTTTAAACAAAATGTGAGACATGTAGTGTTTCTTGAAATAATATTGTTCCCCTCTCTGTATCAGTTACCACTCTTCTTCCGTTTGTTTGTATTTTTTATTTTGTCTCCGCCAAGGTCATTTGATCATCTGTCTACTGTTTCTAAGGTGTACTTGACACCCTACAACTTGTTTTTGTTTTGTTTTGCTCAGTTTCTTTTATTGAAACATTAATGGTGATGTTTTAATAAAGCAATGTTTGTAATTTCAAGGTTTGTCATATAAGGTGGTAATAAATGGATGTTACACACGTCAGTTGTAAGTGTGCTTCTTTTGTGTTCTTATTAATATAAAGATTTTTGTTCCCGACAAATACTATTGCGGCTAAAGCAACTATTGCTCAAGTGGGCAATGCAAACTATTGTTCAGTATTGAATTAGGTAGCGAGAGCATCCACAGTACGTTATGTCTGAGCGAAGCCAGTTTTAGCATTTGTCAACAACCAGTCGTTTGCAGTTGTGATATTTACCACTAGATGGTAATAAGAGACCTCCGGCGTCTTGTCGGGGGCCAGCAGGTTAAGCATGGGAGCCCAAATTTCCGTCTCCCCTGCCACTTTGTCCAGCATTTCCGGAGGATCCTGATGCGTTCCAAGGACAACCGTAAGACCAAGTCCCTCCAGCGTGTCCCAGGTCATCCCGAGATCGGCGCATGCCCTGCCACCAGGTGTTAGCCATCAAAACCCACCCTATGCGTTGGTTCCAGAGGGGCCCCGGTGACCCCCATCCATACGAAGGAAAATTCAGAATAATGGATTTTATTACTGTTATAAAGCATTCAACTAACTGGTATTCAGTTCAACAGCACTGAAGTGTTATTTGAGCGAAACATGCATCATCATGGGTGATTAATGGTATAATTTGGGGGTATTTAAAGAAGATGCTGTTCTGATCCCCCCAAAAATCATTTCTTTTAGAATCCCCAGAGAGATGCTGCTCTTAATATATGCATATGGTTTAAACATAATATTGGTATACAGCGGCTTAAATAAATATTTAACACATCACCATTTTTCTCATTAAATATATTTCCAAAGGTGATATTGACATGAAAATCGCACCAGATGTTGGGAACAACCCAAGTAATTCATACATACAAAGAAAGTGGAACAAATAAGCTCATACATAAAGTTGTGTGTAATAATGTGAAGTAACACAGGGGAAAAGTATTAAACATGCCACCTGGTATTTATTTAATACTTTGTACAAAAGCTTTTGTTTGCAATGACAGCTTCAAGATGCCTCCTGTATGGAGAAACTAGTCCGATGCATTGCTGTGGTGTGATTTTGGCCCATTCCTCCACACAAGAAGTAAATAATTGACAAGAATGACATAATTTACCCCTCTTCTCCTAAAAAAAAAAAAGCGTGCGTGTCCACTCCTGTGTATTAAAATAATAAATTGAGTAATCAAAAAGGAGTCAAAGTTTTTGATATCCTCTTTGATATGCTGATGTGCTTCTATTTGAATTCACAAGATTTATTACAAATACCACACATACAACATTTACGCATGAACCTTTATCTCACAGGGCTGAGTGTGGGTTACTGTATGAGCACATTTGTTATGAGTTATAAAAATACATGGTGTTAACCTTGTTGGGAGATCAGAGTCAGCCACATGTGAGAGCAGTGTCACCCATGATCGCAACTATTCTCTCCTCGAACGGGGTGAGACCCTCCGCGTCGGTTCTTCCGCCTTTTTTTGGCCACACTTTGGCGGTGGGCAGCTGTCCTCCGCTTCACATCCACCTTAATGTCTGACCACTTCTTTTTTAGTTCAGCGTGTGTGCGCTGATCTGACTCCACAGTATTGACAGCCGCACACACGCTGTCCCATTCTGTACCAGTCTTTGTACATGAGGCGCCAGGTCTTTTTGAAGCTCTCCACAGGTGGTCCTTGGCACTTGGACAACTCTTATGATTATTCTTTCCACTCCTCTGTCAGAAATCTTGCGAGGAGAACCTGATTGAGGTAGATTTATGGTGGTATGTTTGGCTTTCCACTTACGTATTATGGCCCTAACCGTGCTCACTGGAACGTTAAGAAGCTTAGCTATGCGCCTGTAACCAATACCAACGTTATGTTTTGCAACAATCAGTTTGCGATGGTCTTAAGACAGCTCTTTGCGCTTACCCATCATGAGATGTGTCTTGACTCACACCTTGGCAATGCAACCGTTTTGTAGGCCATCATTTAGGACTGAACCAGCTGATATTCATTTGCACTTACAAGAGGCTGCATTGCTGTTTGATTATTGATAGATTTTAGGTGTCGTCTTGGCTTTCCATGCCTTTTTGCACCTCCCTTTCTTCATGTGTTCAATACTTTTTCCCCGTGTCATTTCACAGTTTTACACACAACTTAGTTTCTGATCTTATTTGTTCTAATTTATTTGTATGTATCGATTACTTGGGTTGTGCCCAACATCTGGTGAAAATTTCAGGTCAATAGCACGTTTGGAAATATATTTAGTGAGAAAAATGGTGACGTGTTAAATATTTATTTCAGCCGCTGTACATGAGTTAATAGCCTATGACTCTCGTGAGGATAAGCGATACAGAGAAGCAAATTGATGGATGATTTAATAGTATGTACCTAGATATGCACAGACAAATATCAAGTTGGTTGCGGAAAGGGATTTTTTTTCATTGTTATTTTGTGGAACAAAGGTGCACAAGATGAATAAATTGTGCGCCTTTGTTCCATTCACACACCAACATGCGTGCGACACACACACACATATTCAGACACCCACATAAACACACTCACATACAAACAAATACACAAATGATTTCAGACTATTTATTCGTTGGGCAACTTTCAATGTACATTATATTTTCTGGGTTGACGTATATCCCCCTCATTATTATTTAATTTCATTGTTTTACTTCCTTGATTAAAAGTGATAAAGCCATGTCTTCAGCCATATTCATTTCAATGAAAGACACACTAACACGCACCCATGCCTCTGTGGCCCTGGCTATACTCATTACAATGAAAGACACAGAGACAAACAAACATCTAATCAAACACCAGACATTAATCCTGTTGTTTTGTGTCACACACACACACGCGCGCACAGCCACACACAGTCACACTCACACAAACACAACAAGCCACACAACTAAAATTAATGGGAAGAGTACTAAAACATACAATGGATGTGTGTACCGTATCTATTCAACATTTTTTAAAGGTACTGTATGTGGAAATCTTTTTGAAAAGTAAGTCGCAAGATAAATTGCAAAATTGAAACCTGATAATTTAATTAAATGGGGGAAAAAAGCATCGTTTGATCCAAATGAGGACAAGCGGGATAGAAAATGGATGGATGAAACAGGCCAAAAAAAATGTCTTGTAAATTCATGCGTGGTGCAGGCAGTGGTGTGGGCCTGCGGCTGGGAAATTGCAGGTGCAGATGTACAATATTTCTCCAAGTTGTGGGCATACTTTGCTTGCTTGGCATGCTGGAGCCTATCCCAGCTGACTTCGGGCGAAAGGCGGACTACATCCTGAACTGGTCGCCAGTCAGTCACAGGGCAAGCACTTATTTTCAAACATATTTCATGTATTTAGAGACAAAACAATTATTTATATTCTGGGGCACTTTAACTAATATTTCTTAGTCTTGCTGTTGCAATCATTTCCCACAACATTCAAAGAAATTTGACAGGGAATTAAAAGCAGTAATAGCTGTCATTTTGTTTGTGTGAATGTTATAGTAAATTATGATCATGTTTTCATGGTTAATATCAATGCAAACAGTTAACAGCAGGGAAAAGTGCCATTGTCAGAATCAGAATCAGCTTTATTGGCCAAGTATGTTACAAGACACAGTGAATTGGTCTCCGGTAGTTCGAACCACTCTCGTATAACAACAAACAGCAATGATAAAGAAATATACATTTAGGACATAAAAAACGCAAGTCTGGAGAGTCATTGAGCAATGAAACCGTAGCAGGAGTGTGGTGATACGTATATAATGGCAACTGTGCAAATGATGCAGTGATCAAGCAATTCAGAGCAGTGACTAATTGTGCAGTGATCTGGTAGAGTGACGATTGTGCAAATAGTGCAGAGACTTCTCAAACACATACAGTGAGTGGCCAGTAGTAATCAACAACAGTATGCAAATAGCGCGAGTGTACGAATAATGTAGAATTAATAGATTGTTCGGAAACTGTTAAAGTGGTACTAAGCAGGCCCTAAAAATGGCATGTAAATTTCACACACCACAGAGTAATGTTAACAATCCTGCCAAATTTGAATGAATAAAACATATTGCTAAGTATATAAAATCAGGTTTCAAAACTTGAATAATATGGGCCACCTCTCAGCTCTTAAACATCAGTGGATATGTCAAATGGAAGCGACGAAAGGAATCAAACATACTGAGGGGGCGAGCGACCAGTTCAGGGCGTACCCCATCTCTTACCCAGTCAGCTGGGATAGACTCCAGCACGCCCGCGACCCTAGTGAGGATAAGCGGTACACACACACACACACACACACACATATATTAGGGTTGCACGATATTGGAAAAAAATGCCATATACAGTGGGTACGGAAAGTATTCAGACCCCCTTAAATTTTTCATTCTTTGTTATATTGCATTCTTTGTTATATTAACTTAAATGATTTGCTAAAATAATTTAAGTTCATTTTTTTACTCATTAATGTACAGACATAACCCATATTGACAGAACAAAACGGAATTATTAAAAAAGAAAAACTGAAATATCACACAGCCATAAGTATTCAGACCCTTTGCTCAGTATTTAGTAGAAGTACCCTTTTTGAGCTAATACAGCCATGAGTCTTTTTGGTAATAATGCAAGTTTTTCACACCTGGATTTGGGCATCCTCTGCCATTCCTCCTTGCAGATCCTCTCCAGTTCTGTCAGGTTGGATGGTGAACGTTGGTGGGCAGCCATTTTCAGGTCTCTCTAGAAATGCTCAATTGGGTTTAAATCAGGGCTCTTGCATTAAAAAACAGTCACGGAGTTGGTCTGAAGCTACACCTTTGGTATTTTAACTGTGTGCTTAGGGTCATTGTCTTGTTGGAAGGTGTACCTTCGGCCCAGTCTGAGGTCCTGAGCACTCTGGAGAAGGTTTTCACGCAGGATATCCCTGTACTTGTCCGTATTCATCTTTCCTTCGATTGCAACCAGTCGTCCTGTCCCTGCAGCTGAAAAAAAAACACCCACAGCATGATGCTTCCACCACCATGCTTCACTATTGGGACTGTATTAGACCGGTGATAAGCAGTGCCTGGTTTTCTCCACACATACCACTTAGAATGGCCAAAAAGTTCTATCTTGGTCTCATCAGACCAGAGAATCTTATTTCTCACAATCTTGGAGTCCCTCAGGTGTTTTTTTGCAAACTCCATGCAGGCTTTCATGGGTCTTGCACTGATGAGAGCCTTCTGTCGGGCCACTCTGCCATAAAGCCCCGACTGGTGTAGGGCTGCAGTGATGGTTGATTTTCTAGAACTTTCTCTCATCTCCCAACTGCCTCTCTGGAGCTCATTGATATTTGGGTTCTTCTTTACCTCTCTAACCTGGTCAGTTTGGCCTGATGGCGAGCTTTAGGAAGGATTCTGGTTGTCCCAAACGTCTTCCATTTAAGGATTATGGAGGCCACTGTTCTCTTAGGAACCTTAAGTGCAGCAGAAATATTTTTGCAACCTTGGCCAGATCTGTGCCTTGCCACAATTCTGTCTCTGAGCTCTTCAGGCAGTTCCTTTGACCTCATGATTCTGATTTGCTCTGACATGCACTGTGAGCTGTAAGGTCTTACATAGACAGGTGTGTGGCTTTCATAATCAAGTCAGCGCAAAGTTCAAACGCCAGCATCTGTGATAGTATTTGGGGTGTGTTAGTGCCCAGGGCATTGGTAATTTGCCCATCTGTCAAGGCACCATTACTGCTATAAGGTACATACAGGATTTGGAGCAATATATGCTAAGCAACGTCTTTTTCAGGTACATCCCTCTTAATTTCAGCAAGACGAAGCCAAGTCACATTCTGCACGTTACAACAGCATGACTTTGTAAGAGTATGATTACTAGACTGCCAGCAGTCCAGACTTGTCTCCCATTAAAAATGTGTGGTGCATTATGAAACAGAAAATATGACATTGGAGACCCCGGACTGTTGAGCAACTGAAGTTGTACATCAAGTAAGAATGGAAAGAATTCCACTTACAAAGCTTCAACAATTAGTGTCCTGAGTTCCCAAAGGTATGAATGTTGAGTGCTGTTCAGAGGAAAGGTGATGTATCACCGTGGTAAACATGCCCATGTCCCATCTTATTTAGAACCTATTGAAGGCATCAAATTCAAAAGGAGTGAATGTATGCAAACAATCATAAGTTTATCAGTTTGAACATGAAATATTTTGTCTTTGTAGTGGTTAGCACATCTGCCTCACAGTTCTGATAGGATAACCTCCAGCACTCCTGTGATCCTAGTGAGGATAAGCGGTATGAAAAATGGATGAATGGCTGGATGGATGGATGGATGGATGGATGGATAGATAGATAGATAGATAGATAGATAGATAGATAGATAGATAGATAGATAGATAGATAGATAGATAGATAGATAGATAGATAGATAGATAGATAGATAGATAGATAGATAGATAGATAGGAATTCATTGGAATTTGGGTTTCTATTGGAGACCAACAGCCTCTGAAATAGCCTGTCTCTCTTTTATTTCTCATTTCCTGCCTTTTTACAATACAATACACAATACGATAGTATTGTGATATAGCCTTCCTTGACAATCGAATAAAGTAGCATATCACTGGAATGGGCAGAATCTTCATATCTTCAAAACCAACAACCATTCACACTCACATTCACACGCAGGTTTTGGGAAAGTGGAAGGAAACCGGAATACCCGGAAAAAACGGAATACCCAGAGAAAACCCACGCAGGCAAGAGGAGAGCATGCAAACTCCACACAGGGGAGGCCGGATTTGAACTTGGGTCCTCAGAACTGTGAGGCAGTTGTGCTTGCCCACTGTGCATTATTTGATTACTTGTATGTTAAAATAATCAACTGGAAATCAAACATTACTTACCTGTCTGTATCACCAAATAATTAACAACATGAACATGAACACTAGTTCCTCTGTTTTGTTTATGAATGATGTAGTTGCACGAAGCTGACGTCAGTCCTCTTCCTTATCATATATTCGACTGAATGCAGCCAGCATGTAAATGAAGGACATGCATACATATTTCATTCTAATTGGAGTTCTGTGTGTGTGTGTGTGTGTGTGTGTGTGTGTGTGTGTGTGTGTGTGCGTGCGTGCGTGCATGCGCGTGTGTGCAGGACATGCGCATGTACAACAGAGTGTTCACCTTCCCCAAGGTCTGTGTGGTGGCCCTCCATCTGTGGCATTCAGGGGATTACAGCCAATCTGTCTGTCTGATGCTCAAAGTGCTGACCATCACAGCAGCCGCAGATTAACACAGTGCTCAGAGTGGTAGACAGAGGTGGAGTATGGTTACGGTCGAGGAGAGGTGTGCGGGGGCTGGGGACTGTTGGAAGAGAGGGATGGATGATGAGGGAGAGAGGGATATGTGTATGGTGAGTCAAGTGGTAACGAGGGAGCAGGTTGAGAGGCCGGGGACAGATTAGTACGCAACTGGTACACAAGGAGGGGGCGTTGAGTTTGGAGGGGTACGATGGGGGGAAGGTTTGAGGGGCTGGTGTGTGGGGGGAGAAGCTAACCATATGTACCGTACTCTGTGTGAATTGTATTGCACATCAGTGGTATAAGGAGCCGCACAGTTGCCAGAGACATATTCCACTTTTAGTTAAGTTGCCGTTTTGTCTACATATTATGACCGGTGAACCTGTGAGCCTGAATTTTTGTGCATAGTCCTACGTTATCAACTTCTTCATATTCAGCAATGTAGATCAATAGATATGCGATGTGTATATATATATATATATATATATATATATATATATATATATATATATATATATATATATATATATATATATATATATATATATACACACACATATGTATATTAGGGATGGAACGATTTTTGAAAAACCGTCAAAACGGTTCGTGGTTTTTGCCGCCCCCTATTGCTGTAATTCAGCATTACAACAAGGCATACGTCGCTTCGATATGACGTAGGCTCTGCTGAGTCTAAATGTCTAATCACTGTGGTCTTACAGTACCTGTTAATGTAGAGACACACATACATTTCTGGGTTCCCTCTAAACCATTCAAATAATGTACATTATAAAGTAAACATAATGTGTTTTCCAACAATGCTTAACTATATTTAACTATATTTATAATGGACCTGTGGATAAAAAAAATGAAGCCTTTTGCCAAATTGTACGTGGGCGGTATACGTACATTACGTACGTTTGTGCCTCTCACCGGCTGTTCAAATAAGCCAGCATCTTTTAAAATACTGTATCGCTGCCATGTCCTGATTCCGTAGCAACCCACGTCTTCCAACGATTAATCTATCTTTTTTTGGTTTAATACATGTGATAAAAAAAAGCACACTGTTTGTACAGCATTAAACGCGCGTCCTCATATCCAATGGCTCAATTTGCGGAGGGGGTGGGGGATTTCGCTTCGCGCACGTGGAAGACGTTTTTCACCTGTCATCCTGCTCTCCTTCCTCTTTTTCCATCTCAATCATGTTATTCGTGTCACGTCTCCGGACTTCAGCTTTACGTCACTGGTGATCGATGTCCATAGACAGATCGATCAAAGTTTATTCATTATTATTATTAAGATTAAAGGTCAGAGGACAAAGATGTTAACAATGTTCATCTACAGATGAAGGCAAAATCAGCCTTTGCCACCCCACTCAGGAGGGGTGCTCAGAATTAAGGGGCGAAACACTTCAGATACCTGCTGAGGATGCAGCAGGTATTCTGCTCAAAAATTCAGGCTCACAGGTTCACCGGTCATAATATGTAGACAAAACGGCAGGTACGTAATTTCTATTACGTATTAGAGCTTTAATTGACACAACATGCATAGTGAGAGACTACGGCGTGTTACTACTTACATACAAATTTGTCGCCTGGCTAGGAATTGGACTTGTGAACCGAGGGACCTGCGGTCAGAGTTGCCAACTAAGGGGATGTTGCTTAAAGTTGTTGTTTGTTTTGTTTCTGAAAGTTTCTAAATGAGGTTGCCATTGCCTGATGATGTCATTTTGTAATTACATAAAACATAACGTAGATTACACAGTGGCATTACATAAATCGGCTGGCCGTCTTAGCAAAGACTATTTGAAAGGTGTTTGTTTATATCATGTTTTTATTTTTAAAATTCAAATAAATATAACACATTATATGTTTGTTTTATTCATATTTATCATAAGTGTATATCCAAATCTATATGTTTCTATGTTGAATTATTTAAGTCAAGTACATTTAGCAACTGACAGTGCAGCAGGTTTTGTGTCTCTGAATGTGTGACTCATTTCGAGGAAAAATGAATGCATTTTAGCATTTGAGTCTTTTCAAGACAGAATGCTGAATGACTGGTTAGCACATCTGCCTCACAGTTCTGAGGACATGGGTTCAAATCCAGTCTTGCCTCTGTGGAGTTTGCATGTTCTACCCGTGCCTGTATGTGTTTTCTCCGGGCACTCCTGTTTTCTCCCACATCCCAACAACATGCATGCTAGGTTTATTGAAAACTCTAAATTGCCCGTAGGTGTGAATGTGAGTGGGAATGGTTGTTTATGTGTGCCTTGTGATTGGCTGGTGACCAGTACAGGGTGTACCCCGCCTCCCGCCCAAAGATAGCTGGGAGGATAAGCGGTAAGGAAAATGGAGGGATAGAGTATTTTCAAAAGTTGCTATAAGTTTTCACACAAATGTTAAAAGCAGCTAAACTTTCAGAGATTATAGATTCAGGGCCCACAATTTAAACAATTTCAAGTATCTGTTTGTTTATTTTGACATCATTTCGGCTTCCAGCTCATAAAACCCACAAAATCAGGAATTCCAAAAATTAGAAAACTGTGAAGAAATCATTTACTTCTCAGTTTTTGTAGAAAAAAAGCAAGAAATTAGGGTCACATTAAATCAGTCAAAATATGGTACTTTCAAAACGATATGTTAATCTTCAATACTTGGTTGGGAATCTCTTTGCTTTAATCACTCCTCAATGTGCCTTGGCATTGGGGCAATCAGCCTGTGGCATTGCCTGGGAGTTATGGAAGCCCAAATTTCCTTGATGCATGCTGTGAGTTTGTTTTTGGGTCTGATGCCCCTCATTTTCCTCTTGATAATACCCCATAGATTCTCAATGGGGTTTAGATCCGGCGAGTTGGCTGGCCAGTCAAGCATTGTGATGGCATGGGCATCAAACTGGGTTTTGGTGCTTCTGGCAGTATGGGCAGGGGCCAGGTCCTGCTGGAAGATCAACATCTCCATACAGATCCTCAACAGAAGGAATCATGAAGTCCTCTGAAACATTCTGGTAGACTGTTGTGGCGACCTCGGATTTAAGAAAGCAGAGTTTTGAAGCTGTGACTCCTGCCTCATTCCACTCTGATTATCCGCTGAAGCCCACGGTCACCTCTTTTGCTGTTGCATCTTCTCCTGCCGCATTTTTTCCTTCCATAGACTTTCCATTGATATGCTTGGACACAGCACGCTGTGAACAGCCAGCCTCCTTAGCTATGAACCTTTGTGGCTTACCCATCATCAATGATGGTCTTCTGACCAGTTGTCAAGTCTGCTGTCTTCCCCATATTGAGCCCAACTGAGACAATTGAACCAAACTGAAGCAATTTAGTGACACCCGGGGAAACCCATGCCGGTGCTTTGAGTTTAGTAGATGATTACTGTGTGACACTCAGTTTAAAACATTTATGGCCTGCAAAATTTGGTCTGATTTCTTCACAGTATTGTAATTTTTTGAATTCCAAATTTTGTGGGTATTATGAGCTGGGAGCCCAAATTATGTACAAATCAACAAATAAATACTTGAAATTGTTTAAATTGTTGGCCCTGAATATGTAATCTATGAAAATGTAATTTTTTGAATGGGAATTATGGAAATGAATAAACTTTTCCATGATATTTAAATTTTTTGGAAAGGGTCTCTGCATGAAGGCTCGCTGATATTATTGTACTGTACTAAAGCACAAAGAGAGCATGGAAGGGGGTTATTGGGAACAAGAGATTGAGGGGGTTGGGGGCTCTCAGGGATTAACAGTTTTCATTGTAGGACAAACTGGTAGTCAACTGGTAACATGCCAGGGTTTCGACACAGACACACACACAGTCATTAACATGACATGATTCTAGACAATACAGGTTTATTTTGGATTTTTTTTAACAGAAGATAATGTTAAATGAGCTCAGGAACTGTTAACCAACACAGTTTTTTAACTGGGATAAAAGTGGAGGTTTTTTTCACTAGAACTTAAAAACACATTTGAAAACAATGGATGTCATTTTTTCTTTGTTTTTGGATTTAATTTATCCATCCATCCATCCATTTTCTGAGCCGCTTCTCCTTACTAGGGTCGCGGGCGTGCTGGAGCCTATCCCAGGTGTCATCGGGCAGGAGGCGGGGTACACCCTGAACTGGTTGCCAGCCAATCGCAGGGCACATACAAACAAACAACCATCCGCACTCACATTCACACCTACGGGCAATTTAGAGTCTCCAATTAATGCATGTTTTTGGGATGTGGGAGGCACGCAGGCACGGGGAGAACATGCAAACTCCACACAGGCGGGGCCGGGGATTGAACCCGGGTCCTCAGAACTGTGAGGCTGACGCTCTAACCAGTCGGCCACCGTGCCGCCCGATTTAATTTATTATACTAATAATAATCCCTAAAAAGGAAATTTAATTTGCACTGCTGTATATATTTTGTTGTGCACCCCCCACCACCCAGTCCCACCCTGCATGCCACTGTTCCAGGCTACTGTCGAGGTGCCCCCCTTGACCAATTAATTTCAATTGAGCAAAAAGTAACCCACCCAATCTAGAAAAATGTCTGGCATCATTTATAAATTTAAGAACTATTCATAAATTCTACTTGGATTTTTTTTTCACATAAGAACAGATGAAGAATTTCATCCATCCATCCATTTTCTGAGCCGCTTATCCTCACAAGGGTCAGGGGTGTGCTGGAGCCTATCTCAGCTATCATCGGGCAGGAGGGGGGGTACACCCTGAACTGGTTGCCAGCCAATCGCAGGGCACATACAAACATAAAAACATTTGCACTCACATCTACAGGCAATTCAGAGTTGTCAATTAACATGCCATGCATGTTTTTGGGATGTGGGAGGAAACCAGAGTCCTGGAGAAAACCCAGGAAGGCATGGGAAGAACATGCAAACTCCAGAAAAGCAGGGCTGGGGATTGAACCCTGGTCCTCAGAACTGTGAGGCAGACGTTCTAACCAGTCGAGCACCGTGCCGCTAAAGAAGGATTTGTTCCCCTAAATTTATTGGGTAAATTCTATAGGCTGTTTTTACTTGGTTGCTGTTTTGGCGTGTAAATATATTCCCTCATATTTACCAGATCCACTTGTGGCGAAAGCCATGCTGTATATACATTTAATACAGAAAGAAAAAAATACATTTACTTCACAATGATTTTCTTTTTTGGATTGCTCTTACAAGACCATTCCACCAAGTGATTTAGATAAAAGTGGTCCTGTAGAGTTTCCATGTAATCCGACTAACAGATGGAGCAGAGCTGGACAAACAACAATGCATGGACTTAAAATGCACTATAGGTCTGAAGCCTATCCCTATAGAGTCATAAACATCACAGGTTAAAATGTGAGATTACATTACATTCACCTATTTCATTCTGCCACACCGTGTATTTGTTTTGTTTGAGTGGTTTTATATCATTATTATTGCCCAGCAATAGACGAAACAATGGTGATTGAGGAAGTAAAGTGTTTCGGATTTGAATAGAATGTATAATGTGAGTGACGAGCAAATTTGAAGAAAGAGAGTAAAATATGCAGACTATTCGCCTGAGTTATTACGAAGTGCAGCACAATAATAAAACAAATGTATGAGGAATGATAAATAATATGCTGTCTAGTTTGTTAAGTCTGTGATCAATTAACCACAAAATTTGGATCTTTGTGTGTTTGTGCCCCGTGGGCCACGTGCTTCCATAGTCACCATGCTGCCACAATGGACAAGAGGGAGAGCAGGGTGAACGCTTGTGCCAACACGGCTCCCCCTAACGACCAAGTACGCCAAACTGTTACGGTAAAGTGCATTTCAATTTTCTTCACTGAGCAAAACCAGCAGCGATGTGGGAGACTGGTTAGCACGTCTGCCTCACAGTTCTGAGGATGGATGGATCAAAACCAGAGATACTCTACTAAGTGTAACAAATGACATCACATTTACATCAAGGTGGTAGAAATAACAATAAAATAGAGATGCACATCATTTTATTAGTTGATGACATGGTCATTTTCATATAATTCAATTAAAAACCATCGACAATTGACAAATGTTTTTCTAATTTTGCATTTTTTTTTATGCCGCCTTGGTTTTATATGGATAAATGTCTCGTATGCTAAAACAGTCAGGCTTGAAGTCCTATTTTCAAAACATTATTGATAATTTAATTTTTTAGGCCATAATAGTAAAGAATATCACGATATAAATATGCTTATTTCATTGGAGTCCAATGCAAATGTAATCTGAATAATAGATTTCTTAAACTTGCATGGGGAAAACTAATCATAAACAATGATAACTTTTATTTATGAAGAGAAACTTCATTAAATAATAAAACAACATCAGCAGTGAACTGTTGAAACTATATAGCACTATACTATAGCACTGACAAAGTAAAAATGTAACTTAGTTATGCAAACTACAAATACTGTCCATTGAAAAAACACCCATACTTTAGAATACAGTACATGAAGTTCTGCCTCAATCTTGTCTCGACTTAAATTCGGCCATAGCTTTGCTGATAGAACCCATTGATAGAGCAAATGGTGGTGGCCCACTGGAATACACTTCTTGCACAACGGTAAAGTCATAGACAGCATCATAAAAATCATGTGGGTTGCACAATTTACATGTTGCCCTTCTAACTCTGCGGCTATGAGTGCATTAATGATCCTAACTACTCATGAAACCATTACACTCTTGTCTTTATACAATGGTAATAACAGCTAAGACACGCAATATTTCTGACAATTAAAAAAAAAAAATCACAATAGAAATAACAGAAATAACTATTTTGCAGTCTGCTATTGTGTGAATGCCAAACGGCTGCCACATCCTGACACTTAATATCACAGATCCCTCTGGTGTATTGCAACAACATAACAAGGCTGTCCAGTGCCATTCACGGTAAAGACAGCTTGAGTGAAAAAGAAGGACTATTTGTAAAATAACCCCCCAAAAAAAGCAACTCTTAAGATACGAAGATGCATTGTGTTGGTTTTCATGGAAAAGGCATATGAAGTAATCGGAGAAAAATCCCAAATATCCCAAAATGTAATTAGCATTTGCAGAAATCGTGTTGCAAACCATGAAATTTCATTTGGAATACAGGTATTTTGGCACTAAAAACGTTAAAAATATAACTTCAGAACAATTGTTTTACTTAGAAACATTTATTACCTTTTGAATGACAACAACTGCCAGTAATTCCAATGTACTCATATCAGTAAAATGAATAGATTTTCAACATGAAATTCAGTGTCTTTAGAGTCTTTTCCGTTATCGATCCAAACTATATGAAAATGACTCGTATAATTGTGTTAGTAACTGTAGTGGTGTTGGACATCACAGTTTCCTATTAACTAAACATCAGATGGTGTTCTCATTTAGCTACATCAGAGGGCTAAATATAGAGAAAACCCTTTTGGTACGATGCTGAGATGTTTTGCACCACTACAACCACAATCTTCACAATATTATCAAATTAATATCTCTCAAAGGGTCAGTAAGAACTGACCCTAATTTTGTCTGTAAAAATGCACATTTTGACGCTGATATTTTGTCTCCAAAATTCTAATGTTGATCTCCTCATATATCACATTATTGTGACAAAAGAACAATGCCAACTTTGTTCAAAATAAATGACTAGAATAACAAAGGATGACTCTGGTCTAAAACAGACAACTGCACAGGCTTAACAACAAAAGCTATACAAACGCATGTACATGGACGCAAATTCAGTAAATATTTGTGAGCGGGTAGCCCTCAGTCACAAACACATGGGTTGTTGTGTTGTTGTGTCTTGGCAGCATGCAGTCTTCTAATAGCCTCTCAGTCACAGAGATGAAACAAACATGTTGACTTGTTGTTTTCACATTGTGTCGGTGCTCATTTGAGGAGAGGTGTGTCATATGAGTGATTGCTTGTCATAGATGGTAACCCCCTCACCCATCCCATCAGTTTGGCGTTGGTCTGTGGCTCCAGCTCTGAGGATTAAACCGGAGTGCCCACTTTTTTGTCCCGTTCCCCTGTTTCATTTTTTTCCCCGTTTCTCCCACTCTTTTCCCCATGTCACATGATCCGTTACATCACGGGATTGAGGTCAGAACTGGATTAGGGCGAGCTACGCAAGCGAGAGAGGCAGCGCTGGAATTACTGAAAGTGAGGGGGGAAATGCATGCGTGTGTCTGTTTGTGTATGTTTGTGTGTGTGTTGGGAGGTGTGGAGCGTTCAGATGAAGAGAAAAACTGAGATGATGAGAAAGGAAACAAAGAGAGGAGGATGCATTGGAAGGCAAGGGTGAGAAAGGACAAATGTTTACTCTAAAAGAGGGAATGAACATGAACATCTACAAAGGTCATGTCTGATACAAAGTGTCCATTTGGACAAAGCAGAGCTCTATTGTTTTCTAAACTAAACTCTTGGGTAGAACTACAAAGAGTAAAAGTGCCCGAATGTCTTCAAACATGCAGTCAAATAATGTTGAGAAACAAACAAGTACAGTGGAACCTCAGGCCTAACACCAAAGGTGGTGGCAGAATTCACACTCTGTAATGAAGTCGACGAACAGATACTTTATGGATGTGTTAAAAATAAATGAATAAATAAATAAATAAAACTCAGGTAATAGTAGAAGTACTGATTCATCTCAAGTTTAAAAAAAAACACACACAACACAAACTGAAATGTAATGAAGTATAAAAGTAAACAGTACAGATGATTCCCCCCCAGTTATACACAATACCAGTTTTGATAACTTGGCACAATGAAAAATATCGTAAAACGCATCGTTGTTCCACTTGGCACAGCTGACGGGATAAACAGGACTAAACTGACCATAACACAACTAGCTATTTATAAGAGCAGAAAAAAAATACACCTTACCTGGATGTGTTTTTTCATATCAGACTGAGAATTTTTTAACACCAGATGCTCATAGTTTTTGGCTCAACTCAACTCAACTTTATTTGTAGAGCACTTTAAAACAACCACAGCTCCAAACAAAGTGCTGTACATTATATAAAAACAAAACTTGTAAAAACAATTAAACATAGGGCAAATTAAAACAATAGATTAATAGCTATGTTAAAAACAATAAAAACAATCAAACACTAAAACAGTGCAGAGTCTCATGCTGAGTTGAAAGCCAAAGAATAAAAATCGGTTTTAATAAGAGTTTTAAAGATGTACAGTGAGGGGGCTTGCCTAATATTTAGGGGGAAGTTATTCCGCAGAGGTGGACCGGCAATGGAAAAAGCTTTATCCCCTCTGGGCCTCCGTTTAGTCCTCGGCACCCCCAGGAGCGTCTGGTCGGCTGACTGGTGGGAACGTACGAGTGAATAAAAGAATCTTAAAATGGACTCTAAAATGCACAAGAACCCAGTGAAGGGAGGTCCGAATTGGAGTTATGTGCTCCCTCCTTTTTTATTTGGTATTTATTTATTTATTGATTGATTGATTTATTTATTTTTAACCTGTCCTGTTCAGCTACATGGCCTAGCGAAATGGTGGATCTGCATGCCTTTGTGCTGGAACAGCATTCTGAAGCGGCACGGTGGGCTAAAACCATTGGCACCCCAGTGGTGCCAATACTTTTAGACCTGACTGAATGATTTTGTCATTGTGTTGTCATCCGTGGAGGCTGAAAAGTAGGTACTAGAAAGTACAGATATCTGTTTTCAAATGGAGGAAGTAAAATTAATTATTAATTATTCTGAAAAATAAATACTCAAGTGAAGTATAGGTTCCTGAAAAATCCAAGGTTCAGTAATGAAGTATTTGTACTTTGTTCCTTGCACCACTATCGAAGGCAATGTGTTCCTTGGTTCTGTTCATCTCCCATTTTTTTTGTAGTGTCAACACAACAAATGATCCCATCCATCCATATACCGCTTTTTCTTGACAGGTCGATGGGATTTGGAGCTTATCTATGGGCGCAATGCAGATGACTGCACCCTGAATTGAATGGTTATTGTGGACTATAATCATAAAAACAAGCACACACGTCAACTTACCCTCGTTGTTGGTGACATAATGTCAGAGGCTGAACACGGCACCTGACGACAGCGGCACGGTAGGAGGAAGCCCAGGTAGTTAGACAATCGGCACTGCCCCATTCACTAGTATCAAGTTACCCACGAAGCCGTGTTGTCTCTGGTGAAAACCATCCATCCATCCATTTTCTTCCGCTTATCCGAGGTCGGGTCGCGGGGGCAGTACCTTTAGCGGTCGTAAAATGCGTACTGCAGAGTTGCCCTGTGCCTCATTTTTTCCTCTGTTCTGTAAATTGAGGCATCCGGCGAAGACGTATTTTCACATTCTGGTTCCAAACATTCAGTTTTGGCAGGGGCAGTTCTGTCTCACGCTTGGCTTTTGTTAACCATGATGAGTGGCAGTGCTGGGAAAGTTCATTTTCTATGCGAACTACTGTAGTTCAAAGTTTAGGCCACCGTTCCAAAAAAAGAACTAGTCCAGTTCATAGTTCATCATTAAAAATTTTGAATTAAGTTCACCACTCAAAATATTAACTAGTTTATAGTTCTTTTTTTTTCCCCCTGATTTGTTTCCCTCAAAATACTGGCATTTAATTTCCTCATTGTTGCCGTCCATTCAGTCCACACCAGTAGCCAGCTCCAACTTTCACCGTACAATCTCAAAAACATGAGAAAAAAATTGAGGAAATAAAACAAAAAACCAAAGCAGGACTTGTCCTTAATGCGCAAAAACACACAACACAGTGTGACAGGAACGATAGTGAAAGGTTCAATGATAACGGCCTTTCTCGTAGTACTGGCTGATTATATCTATTCTTGAAATAAAAACAAAAACAATTCCATATTATGACTGTGTGTACGTACAATGTTTTAACTAAAGCGTTCTAATACAAATAATAATTTTCCTAGGAATCAATTTTTACAATTATGTACCAAAGAACACATTCAGTCCTATTTACGTAGTTTCCTTGAACACATCTAGATGTAACAGCCGTAACTGCACTGAATGAGTTGTCAAATACAATGTTTTTTACCCCGACATATGAAGGCTCTTACATCGTGTGTTAAGCCGGGTTTTGTCTTGGAAGTCCCGAACAAAACCTTTCAACTTTTTTCGAAAACCATTCATAGATGCCAGAATGAGCGTGTTCTCGATAACGTTCATCACGCAGAAATGAACTAAGTTCAATTCACTTTCGCCCAAAATATGAACTAGTTCATGAACTTTCGTTTGTTGAACTCGTTCAGGTACAAGGCTGACGAACGGGTGCAGCTCTGGGGCACGATACCAAGCAAGTGGAAGTTCAGTATTGCTAACTTATTTAGTGATTTTTCCAACTCCTGCAGCACAATTATTTTCCCAAAAACTTTGAGCAACAAATGTAGCAAATTTTTTTGGGTGTTATTGGAGACTTCTGGGGACTCTGGGATCCCTCCAGAGTTCTCCAGGGAGGTTCTCCCCACTGTGTCCAGACTGCAAATGGCCTCTTTGAAGCGCAACAGTATATGTGTACCCTCAACTTTCATCCTCGCCGCTTGCCTCCCTCGCACACCCACTTGTTCCTCTCACACAGCTGCTCTGAAACTATTTGATTGGCTGGGTTGAGACTGATCTGACCACCAGAGATCATTGGACCACATGACAGCATGGGAAACAGGTGGACCTCCTGGGGCACCTATGTCAAAAAATAAACATGCATCCATTCATTTTCTATACCATTTGCCCACATTCGGTTCACAGGCAAGCTGGAGCCTATCCCAGCTGACTTTGGCGGAGAGGTGAGGCGGACACCCTGACCCTGGACTGGTTGCCAGGGCTCATCTAGACAAATAACCATTCACACTCATAGTCACACCTATGGACAATTTTGGAATCTTCACTGAACCTTACATGCATGTTTTCGGAATGTGGGAGAGCTCTGGAATAGCCATAGTAAACCCACGTAAGCACTGGAAGAAAAAGCAAACTTCACACAAGTCCGCAGCTTGGATTCAAACCATGAACTTTACAACTGTGAGGCAGATGTGTTAACTGCTAGGACACCACACCGTCAAGAAAATAAACGTTTTTGTTTTGAAGGAAGATGTTGAAATTCAATGGCTACTTCTGTCTTTAACCCACTATTCCTGTGACAAATGGCAAAATCATTTCAATTAGTACACTCCATGATGTGACAGCATATGTCAGCGGGAGAGCAATGGGACCAATATCATCATCATCATGGAGATGATCTTGTTGCCGCCGATTAAATGAGATATATTTCCAGAGAGGTGGTCATAGCGATGAAGTGAAGAGTGACAGCGTCATGATAAGAAATAGCAAGAGAAGGATGGGGAGGAGGGGGAAGAGGTAGACAGTAATCCTGTCTAATTCACTTAGGGTTGCGCTGAGGGAGCAGGACACTAAGAGGATTTGGGACATTCTCTAAATTAGATCAGCAAGAATAACAAACTGTAAGGAGAGGTGGAGCAGAGGGCTTGAGGGCACACTGCGAGAGGTGGCATGACCGTACTGAAGGAAGCTGGCATGAACATGTGATGTGAGTGTGGGAAAAGAAAAAAAAAAGAAGAAGGTGCAAAGCAGAAGAAGAAACTAATGGAAGGGTCAATGACATGATTGCTCCACTTTGGTTTTCTGCATCAAGACATGTGACAAAATCGAGAAAACCGTACAAATGTAAAATATGTAAAAATGCAGTAGCAAAACGTTATACAGAATTGCCATTGTTAGTGGCCATCTTTGTACAGAGGTCAATCCAACTGGTTTGGGGCAACATCTGACTTTTACTATGAGTGATATTAACTAGGTGTTAAATTGTAATCTGCAGCAAAGCCCTCAGCAGCCGAATATGCTGTGGGCCGACACTCTCTGGTTGATCCATTCATAGTGTAATGCTGATCTTGTTAGCACTGCTAGCTGCAGCTCATTCAAACCTACTTACACTGCTGTAGGTGTGATTTAGCAGCATTACTGCATGACTACAAATCTTCTTTCATGACTTATGGTTTTGATTATGGTTAGAAACAGATATCAAGGTCAGGGTTGCCATTAAGGGGTCGCCGGGGTGGCCACCGCCGCCCCTATGAATTTGTTGACCACCCCACTGACTACAGATACCGTAACAGGAATTACATTGACTCTTAGCATCTCTACATGTCTATCATTAAATGCCATTTAAGTGACAGTAACAGATCATGTGGTAATTGTATCCTGTTTCCAGAAAGCAAAACGTTACCTCTGTACTTTCACATGATCTTTGGTCATCAATACTAAAGTCATATTCTTGATTTGTTGTTCATCTTACTTCAATCTAAATACATTTACCGTGAATAGAATTTTACCATTTATGTCTTTGTAAGTGAATTCATATTTATAGTTCATCAAAATGACTTGTGAATTTGTGTGCGTGGGTGTGTGCGTGTGTGTAATGAATTGTGTCAGTCTCCATCCACATACTGTATGTCCATCCATCCATTTTCAACACCGCTTATCCTGGTTAGGGTCGCGGGACGCTGGAGCCTATCCCAGCTGACTTCGGGCGAAAGGCAGACTACACCCTGAACTGGTCGCCAGTCAGTCACAGGGAACATATAGACACGGACAACCATTCACACTCACATTCACACCGTCACTGAGTGGGAACTGAACCCACGCTGCCTGCACCAAAGTCAGGCGAGTGTACCACTACACCATCAGTGCATACTGTATGTACAAAACAGTATTTGCATGTATATGGACGAGTGCTCTGCCGCATGCTTGGCATGTGTAATGTCTGGCAGCATCGGGATTAGAAATCGATTAAGATGAAATTGGACTGCAGGCCAACAGGAGGGAGAAAATGGTGGGGATAGAGAGGGGGAGGCGGGATGATAGATAGGCTGGTCATCTCCCTCAGCCTGAGCCATGATTACAGCGTGCCTTCAGAGCAGACTGGCCGCCAGCTTGTTTCTAGAGGATTAGAGCTCGGAAAGAAATGAATCATATTTCTAAGTCCAGAGTGTATCTGTGTCTGTCTCTGCACTCCCCTGTCCATATGCTGCTACGGGGGGATTACAGGACCCCTTGCATCTATCTATCTATCTATCTATCTATCTATCTATCTATCTATCTATCTATCTATCTATCTATCTATCTATCTATTCCATCCACTCAACAGCGTTAGACTTAACCGGGACAAAGCATGATTATGTTGCCTAGCATCACGTCCTGCTCTACTATACTCTTGGAAATACAGTATCTACTTTGGAATGAACAAATGTAGTGTGACAAAATACACTTTGTCCAAGTGTGGAAGAGTCAAGGCCGTGTACCATGTGCAGGGACTGCATGGTTAAGCATGCTTGAGCATGGTATAGATTGGCCAGTGAAGACCTGGGAAAATCTCACAATCTCTGAATGGCACTCACAGTCTTTATAAAGTCAAAATAAAATGTGCATGTGTGAGTAAGCGGAACAACTTGTAGTCTTCAGTAACAACACCAGTCGTCGTGTTAGCAACATTCCTATTTCTTGCAAGGTGGAGGGAAGAGGGGAATTAAACCTGATAATGATTTGGTGGTCCCAACTAGGAATGGCTAATAGGAGTTAGTGGTTGGTGCTCATAATGGGCCCTATTTACATGTGTGTAAGTTGGAAAAGGCCCACAGCTGGGCGCTTTTCTGGCTGTGCGCATTATGTTGCACATTTTCATAAACATGACTCGTGTTGACGGTGCGGGAACACACCTGACCCATAACTCTCACCTATGGTCACTGACTGCCCAACGGCCATGATGTGTCCCTACCACATTACGCCGACGGCCGAATGACAATATGGAGTCATGGAAGAAATTATTACACCACCCTTGTTTCTTCAATTTCTTGTCCATTTTAATACCTGGTACCACTTAAGGTATATTACCTGAAGAACGCAATAAACACAACAAAAATTCCATAATACCTTATGTCCTATTTGACATGTCTAAGCTTAATTGTATTCTCAGTGATTTTGGTTATTGTCAAGAAAATCATGGAAAATAGCAAAATATCAGCTCTTAAATTAAACTCATGAGGTTTTTTTTTGTAATCATCATTATATTTGTCCCAACAAATGTACCTTTAGTATTAACAGGAATTAAAAATGAACAATAAACTGTAGAAACACAGGTGCGCTAATAATTCTTTTCCATGACTGTATTATATCATAATTAATTGGCAAAAAATATCAGCGTTGGCAAGACTTTGTTTCACCTCTGTGACAAGGAGCTTTTCTCCTTCAAACATGCTGCTGGCAGCTTGGAATTGTTTTTTAAAACGTAGGGCTCCCATTATTAAAACAACTACAGTCGTTGTAATGTAATGTTGAGTTAAATATTCTTTTTTTTTTATTATTTGCTTAAATGTCTATCGTCAAATACATTAAAGTCACTCACCCGGTTTGCGGCGCAAAGAAGGTTGGGCACTGCTGATCTATAGAATGGCAGGCACAAACCCTTTTTTACTGATGGATTTCGAAACATGCATTTAGTCACAAGCACAGTATTCTAATTGAATTATGTTTATTGGATTTATTTAATACAGAAAGAAAAACAAATACATGCTCTCCTTCCAAGTGCTGTGTGTTATAGACAGAGCGATTCGATAAAGTGTTCTATATTTTTCAAATGGATTTCTATGACATTCACAAGTCTCAGAAAAACTCCATCCTTCATGATTTACAGCCAGCCTCAGACTTCAATGAGTCACGCTGCTTTGGTGGTTGTGAACAAATTTCCAGGTTACACACTGTGGGTGTATGAGAAGTCTGGACAGTAGAATGCGCGTAGCTGAAATGTGCACAAGCCAGGGGTGCAAAAAGCCTTGTATGTGAATCGGAGAATGTGGCCACGTGAGCACACATAAAAAAAAATATATATATGCAAACTGCAGACATGCTTTTGTAACTGTTGATTGAATCCCGATATAATGTTGATGTCTATATATGTAATTTAAGTGACTGCTTCCACTCCTCCTCATAGACGTGAACATTTTATCTTAAACACCATTTTGATAGAATATACTGTATATTCTGGTTTTGAGTATTTATTGATTGTGTTGTGTAATTTGTTTTAATAAAGTAACAGTCAATCAATCCTCAATCAAGTAATAAACAAAGTGGTACAATCACAAACCAATTTCTGTGAATCTCTTGAAGACAACTCGCAATGTGGCTCAGAAGTCTGCATGGGCTCCATCTACCTGTATGCACTCTCTACAACATATAAGTCAAGCTCGGGCCCGGGGCCAAATTTGGCCCAAGATGTAATTATATTTGGCCCAAAAGACCATATCAAATGTGTATTAGAGCTGGCCCGCCAGTATATAGCACATGCACCACTAATATTACAAATCCCAAAATGCTGTGCTCGTGTGTTGGCCCATCAGTCTAGACCGGCGAGCGCCCCTTCCCTTTCTGTTGCTGTCGTTAGCAACTATGCTATGTCTCCTCGGGCAAATTTACACTTCCCCTTCCCAAAAATGGCCAAACGAAAGATGGAAAACAGTTAACTTCCAAGACAGGTAGGAGGCAGATTATCTGTTCACTAAAGTAAAAGACAGACCTGTTTGTCGTGTGCGGAGCAACGTGGCTGTAACAAAGAATATAACATAATTGAATGAATGTTTTTTTAATGCCCTTTATCAGCTCCTAGGCTGGGACTGAAGTTTGGCTTTTTATTGAAGGGCATTCTTATTTTTTGTGGGTTGTTTTGTTGTTGGCCTTTGAAATAAAGATTTAAATCAAAAAGAAAGGTAGTTGGAGATAGATAAATCGAAGATAGAGAGACAGAAGAATTCATGTTATCTGTTTTAAATACAAAACAACAAACAAATACCACGGATGTCTTTTATCGCAAATTTCATTTCTCATGTGTTTATGATATTAAAGTTTGTTTATACCAGATTCAGTGTTTCAGCAAAATTTAAGTTTATTGTCATATGATAAACTTTAACGCTACATTTCTGCAGAGAAGGGAAACATGCACATCGCAGTGATTTTTCATTAAATATTGAGCTTGGCCCGCGACGTTGTCCCAATTTTTTATTTTCAAATACCACGGATGTCTTTTATTGCAAATTTGATTTCTCATGTGTTTATAATATTAAAGTTTGTTTATACCAGATTCAGTGTTTCAGCAAAATGTAAGTTTGTTGTCATATGATAAACTTTAACGCTACATTTCTGCAGAGAAGGGAAACATGCACATCGCAGTGATTTTTCATTAAATATTGAGCTTGGCCCGCGACGTTGTCCCAATTTTTTATTTTGACCCACCGTGAATTTGAGTTTGACACCACTGCTCTACAACATGGTTCTCAGGAGGTCTCTTGTGTGATCTAGTCCCAGACCTCGAGTGTCTGTGATGCAATGTCGCTTGACATGGGTAGAGCCGGTCTGGCGGACCACTTCAAAAGCCACTCAGTGCATTGCTTAATGACACCATGACAGTAGCCCGGAAGAAGACTAGCATTTTCCCGACATCTAGTTGCTCTTTTTTGTCGCAGCAGGATTTGAACTGTGACCCTCTGGTTAAAAGCCTCAAGTTCCTATACGAATGAGCTACTGCCACCCCTACTGAACTGTACGCAGTAAAAAGAGAGACAGAGGTCTTCATTCGTGCTCTCATTTGGTAGATAAAGTAGCAGCAGCAGCATGCTGGAAGAAGAGCCCAAGCCAGACACAAAGTTTATACAAGGTTATTTAATGTCTCAGAAACATTAACGCTATCTAGCATGGTAGTCGTGCACACTGGTCAAACAAACACACGAGACAAATGATGAAATGACAAATGAAGAAAAATCATTCATGTCAGAAAAATAAAGCAAAGATGATATAATTATGCAAAAGATAAAAGTCCAGTAAATTAGATGAAGAAGCATTAACAGCATTGTTCCTATTACCGCTACTTTTATCAGATGAAACCCTGAGTTGGAAAAAGCAGATACCAGAAAAAAAAAAAACAAGAGAAAACAATACAGAGTTGGCAGTTTTCTAAGATTTAAGAACGAGAGATGCTGTTGCATGACGTGCATACAGGAGACGTGGTTGCATTTCCAGGGTTAAATATGTACAAAAAAAAAAATCAACAAAAGTATTTTAGCAATGGCCGTGCCATCAAAAGAAATACTGTGATATCAATAATGTTGATGACAGTCGATATACTGATAATATCAACTTGAAAAAAAAATGACAACAATTTTTACTTTTACTTTGACAAATCCACAAATCTTTAAAGAAACAACGATATTTAATTCTAATACAAAAAAATAATACATGAAATACATATACTGGTACCCATCCCATTTTTACATGTTGGATGGACATGGACATATTGAGAGAGACACCAAACTCTCTGTGCTAAGGGTGGAGTGGTGCCCTGGCACCTCCTTTCCCTTTCCCTGGTGCAGTCTTTTTGCCCATCAGATGTCTCACAAACAAATGTAACAAAACAGTCATTTCTAGATTAGAGCAGAAGTGCTGAAATTCTTCTAGCTTCCTGTGAAAAGGAGCGGGAGGAGGGTATTTGTCGAGTGCCAATTGCCACAATGCGGCCATTGTTGCCCAAGAGTTGATCCTATTAAACTAACAAAGCATGAGCCGTTCTCCTAACGATTGATTACAAGCATGCTCAAAGGCAACAAGTTTGTACTGCAGTCACTTCTGGGACTCGATCAACCCTCTTGACTTGGATCACACGCAGGCTGAAGAGGGTCAGCATCAAACAAGGCTACTGAGGAATCATCAGCTTTGATGGGGTATTGATCTGCACCTCTTAAAGGTTGGGAGCGCTGATCTGTTGGGCTCAGTGCTTGTTGAGTGAGCCTTCATAAAAGGGGAAAACAAATTAGCAGCTCTCTGTGTTATTGCTTTGTTATTTATTTTGCTCAAAATAGATAAACCAGGCAAGCATCAACAAACACAAGAGAGATTGTTGCAGCCACATTTGGATTGGTTTCTTTGTCCAGCTTGTAAAATCAACATCAGTAATTTGACTCTGATTCAAAACTTGTTCCCATATCCCCTCCCTTCCCAAACCCACCCGCGATGATATTTACAAGACCTGGAACTTCCACGAGTTCTGGTCTTTGTAGTCCAGACAGTCCGTGGCATTGAAATTAAGTTTCCAGGCAGCTTGGTCCTTGTAGTCCAGACAGTCGACAGCTCCGAAGCCCAGCGAAGCGGCCGTGTAGCCTTGGGAGGAGAGTGAGGCAGGGGACTGGCTTAGGGGCCCGCCCATGGAGGAGGCGGTAATGGGGCTCAGGGCGCCACCTGTGCCCGACAGCTGCGGGTGCATGGGTGACAAGTAGGAACTACAGTCCAGGCCGGTGAAGTAGGAGGAGGAGCCTGCGTAGCTCTGGCTGTAGGCCGGAGCCTGGGTGTAGGTCATGGGGTAGGCGGTGGTACGCTGCATGCAGGGGGTGGTGGAGGCGGACAGGGGGTCCGGCAGGGGAGAGATGGAGGCCGGACTCCAAATGGACACTGTGGCGCTGGCAGAGCTGGAACTGGGTGTGATGGCGGTCCCCGGGGGAGGCGGCGGCGGGCTGTAGGGACCATTGGTGGGGTTGACACTGGCCTCGGCGCTGGCCTCACGAATGGGGGAGGCCTTCTTTTTGGGAGGTCGCGGTTTGGACTGGCCTGTGCTCTGCTGCTGCTGTTGCCGGCACTTGGCACGGCGGTTCTTGAACCATACCTGGATGATGGCGAGGTCACATAACATTTCGTTTTAGTGTCAGTATTCACTCCAACAACATGACTCATTGGATGAGCACAAAATTTGGGCAGGTTTTATGCATCCATTTTATTTTTGCAGCTGCACGATATAATTGAGTTGGTCAAACTCATCTTTATAAAATAAATTTTGAGTCTTCAATTAATTTACCCTGCATCTTTTTGTAATGGTGGGAGGAAAGTGGAGCACCTGGAGAAAACTCTACACAGGAAGGCCTGAGCACCAACCAACCATTTGAACCAACCATATGTATTAACCTGTTTATTTTTCGTATTGTACAGTTTGTGTACCTTTATTTTGGACATGCAAGCATTCACTCCTTCCACAGTTGTGTTTGTTTATTTATTTATTGAATTTGTTTGTCTCTATCTTATCTGTATTTATTAAGGTATATTTAATGTGTCAAGCTACGTGATTCCCGTAACAGTCAATATGGAAATTATACATCAGTTGACTTTCCAATATGTAACCTATACTGTGGGGGGTATACTTGGAATTTATTTAATTTGAACATGATTAAAATGTGTTAAACTATCATATATTATTCTTTCTTATTGTCGAGGAGAAGATGGGAAAATCATGTCAGTTCACCACATTTTGATCAGGTGCAACCAATGTACATGGTCAAATGAAGTCCGTTTTTCTAGAACACAATCTGATAATTGTACATTGCTGTATTACAGTAACGATATATATATATATATATATATATATATATATATATATATATATTCTATTGTACGGCATATCCATCTCACTGTTCTGAGGTTTGGGGTTCAAATCCGAGCACGTTTGCATGTTCTCCTTCCACATTCCAAAAACATTCGCGTTCTGTCAAAATTGTCCTGAGGTGCGAATGTTCGTTTGTATGTGCCCTCCGATCGGCTGGCGACCAATCCAGGGTGGATGAGGGGCATGCACAAAATGGATGGATGATACATGTTGATTTGGAAGCTTATTTCAACTCCCCTTATTTTAAATATTGTTTGGAGATTTTGCTCCCCCGGGGATCAAAAAGTATTTTCGTTGTCACAATAAACCTTTGAATAATGTATGACAGTCATTCGATAGAAAAAAAAAAAAAAAAAAGGATAAATGCAGTCTCTTGAATAAGTGTCCATAATAAAGTGGTGACATGTTTACCTGGACTCTGGACTCGGGCAAATTGATTTTGAGGGCAACCTCTTCCCTCATGAAGATGTCCGGGTAACGTGTTTTGGCAAACAGCGCCTCCAGGATGTCCAGCTGCGCGCGCGTGAAGGTGGTGCGCTCGCGACGCTGCTTGCGCGGGGTACCTGTGCGCGTGGGAAGAAACATTCAATTCACAGAATGTATTCCAATCATTCACTCTCGGTATTATTCATACTGTACTGTGAAATAATAATGACGAATAGTTTCTGTTCTTATTCGTTTTGTTTCGCCATTATTCCTAGATTAAGGAACACAAACAATGGAGTTGTTGAATTAAATCAACAGCCTACTTTATTTTTCGATCAAAATCAATAAAATGCGTATAGTGTAACAAAGCGAAGAAAGAAAATCGTACAAGTGAACACTTTGATTTTCAGTCTGCATTTCAAAGCGTACACATAGAGGCCAAGCAACACGCCTTCTGTCATGTCTTCATCATACAGAACAGATGTTGGAAAGCATGGCTGGCACAAGAGCCAATACAAAGAGCATCCTTGATCAAATATAGGTTAGGTGGCAAATGCAACAGATTGAGATTTGTTTTAATGTTAAGTCCTTGTGAGAACAAACTCTCTTTCTATTCACACACTTTTTTTGTATTGTTTGATTGTTTTTTTGACTCTGTAATCCGCTAAATTTCTAGGTCAAGTGAACACATGGATGCGGAATCACAGCAACAAACAAAAAAAGTCACAGATGTTTCACTCAGTGAGTTCCCCTCTATCACTTTTTTTTTTAAATGTATTTTTATTTGGTTTTCACGTCGAGATTTCAAAGTGTCTTGTTAAAAACAAACAAAACAAAACCAAAAAAAAAAAAAAAACGATCAAGTGTGGTACTCACTGGGGTATCCAACGGCGGTGGTGTGCAGCAGATCCATGCCCGGGCCGGCCAGAGTTAACCCGTTCACGGCGTAATGGGGTTGCTTAATGTAGGACATCATGCCTCCTGCAGTGGCCTTTAAAAAGCTCCCTCACTCGCTCACTCTTTGCTCTCCTCTCACAACAGAGGCCTCCTCCTCCCTCGACGGGGTCTGTCTCTCTCTCTCTCTCTCTCGGTCTCTCGCTCTCTCTCTCTCTCTCTCTCTCTCGACACCTGCAAAACTGATGCGCAACCCGTTTGTATATTTTTAGGTGTCCCTTTTTTGGCTGTTAGGAAGGACAAAAAAAAAAAGAGCTCGGCACACCCCTAAAAATAAAAAGAATAGGAGCGCCACACTAAAAGAAAGCTTTGCAATAATTGTACGACACCCTACGACGTCTTTTTGCGTCGTCCTGCGTCGTCCCTCCGGCTAGAAAGTGGCAAAAGGTGAAGTTCCAAAGGAGTGCGCGCTCGGGCGAAAGGCTGAGAAGCCGAGAAGGGCTCCGGGTGGTCCCTCGATCGCTGCACAATGGAGAAGATGCGCTTGCAAGCAGAGTGGACAAGTGAGGCGAGAGAAGAAGTGCTTGGCTAATTAGAACTTACTCAAGTAGACACCCACATTCCCTCCCTCCCTCCCTCCCTCCATCTCCCTCTCTCTCTCTCTCTCTCTCTCCCTGCATGCGTACATACAATACCCAGATTGAATATTTATTATCATGGAATTGTTTCGATGTTAATTCACGAAATGTTTTTTTTTATATATACATCTCGCATGTACACCTACAGTTTTCTACACACAAAAAACAACATCTAAGTGAACTAATATTTTATCCATTATCAATTGTCCGCAGCGTACCACTTTACACACTTTTGTCCTTATTACGGATATATGAAGTGCTGAGAAATTGGTTAATCGTGCATTTTTATGGAGTCGACACGGTTTCTATTATTTGGCAAGTGCAGCTACTGGCCGCTTGTGCAGTTGTAAGCCCTCATGTGCGACAACCATTTTATACGAACAATTCGAAGCTTGAAGCAGGAACAATAAATGGCGAGCACGAGGTCACCTTTGCTGTTGCTATTCACAATAGTTATTTTTTTGTTGTTGATGGTAACAAACTAGCAAATTTATAAAGCATATATTAGTCTTTATGGTTACCTTCTATTAAAAGTAAAGCGGCATGTGTCTACTCATTTGATTGTCTCGTGGGAAATATAAACAGACATAATAATGGAAGATCACGCATCAAAAAGAAGTAAATATGATTTCATTGTGTTGTTCTGTGTATTGACATTCATGCGTTGACAAATTGGTGTGGAACTTGGTCGAGTATGGAGGGGAGCTGCGGGTCGGATTAAAGGCGGCACAAAAGCGCGCTTGTTCTGCAATTAAAGCCGCTTTAGAAGCCCAACATGCATGGTCCCACCCGCCCGTCTTTTGAAATAATAATAATAATAATAATTATTATTATTATTATTATTATTATTATTATTATTATTATTATTATTATTAGCATTCAACATGTGCAAATAAAGTCACCACTTACAACGTGCCACGCACACTCAATAATGTTAAGTGAATATATTTTAAACATACATATCCCTTCCACCACTATACAATTGCAAAATAAAGCCGATATAAAGTGCAATTTGTACTATTTTTAAAGGCAAAGGTTCTTTTTTTGAATGTATTTATTTTTTAATGAATTATTTAGTGGTTGGTGATGGGACATCAGCCTCACAGTTCTGAGGACTGGGGTTCAAATCCCGGCCCCGACTGTGTGGAGTTTGCATGTTCTCCCCGTGCCTGCATGGGTTTTCTCCGGCTACTCCGGTTTCCTCCAACACCCCCCCCCCCCCCCCCCCCCCCAAAAAAAAAAAAAACATGCGTGGTAGGTCAATTGAAGACTAAATTGGGTGTGACATGAGCCCTGCTTTTTTAGGCAAATGTTATGTTTGTCTTCTGTTTTTTGCGGTTTCCTTGTTTTTTTTGTTTTGTTTTTTTGTTTTTGCTTACATTTGTCACCGCATGGCCGCGCGTCCTCTCAGGCTCCGCGTGCGCCATCCTTCGCGCCGAGACAATTTCACAGCGTCCAAAGCCGATTCTCTTCGCTTGTTAATTGAATCGGCTTTCTTATAGTTTACAATCCACACACACACACACACACACACACACATAAACGTGAAAGACAAGCGCACAAGCCCATGTAGCTGCGGCCCAAAGTGTATAAGGGGTTTATCTAGCTGTGTAAAGCCAAAGCGGAGATATAAAGACACACACAGAGCTGCGGGCACAATTTGACCGGCGTCTTTCAATGATTCCAAATCTGAAGTGAAATATCTTCACCCGCTCAATGAGGTGAGTGTGTGTGCTTTGTGTAGGCCTGCGACTGCTTGACTGTGTGTGTGTGTGTGTGTGTGTGTGTAGGGGGGGGGGGGGGGGGGGGGAGGTGCGCGCGCGCGTGTACCTGCTGCGAGTGCGCGCTTTAGTTGCTCCAGACAGAGGTATTGTTATTCTTGGTTTGTTGACTTGTTGTTGTTGATTTTTTATTTATTTATTGAACTAATAGATCGGTGAGTGAAAGAAACAGAAAGAAACACAAAATTCGATACAAAAAAAGGCCCTCGTAGAGGTCTTGCCCACGTAACAGCTCAGCATCACTTTTCTAAAAAGATTTCATGCGCTTACTAATATAAAATGTAGATTTGTGTTCGTGTCAACGTCAGTGTACAGAAAGATCTAAGGGATACTTAATTTCTGTAAGTCAGTTTATATGCAGCTGTTGCATTTATGTTTTTATTGCCTTTCAAAATAAAAAAAAAGTGTTAGTTACTTCTTAGAACGTTCTTATTAGATTTATTCAAATTAATATTGGTTCATACATTTTGAGGAGACTAGTCGAATGCATTCATTAAATAGCACACGTATTACAATCTTAGTGGGGTTATCTTGTTTGTTCTCCTTATCTTATTTGGTTAAAATGTCAAACTTGTACGATCAGATTTCATGATGACATGGTGAGCTTTTTTGTTGGCGTTGCAATTTGCTCTGTCCAATGTCATACTTTGGGAACAGCGGGACGCACTAGGACCCTGCAGAGCTCAAACAAATTAAGGACAGCCACCGCATAAGAGGCTTAGCACATCTAATCTATACTTACACACACACACACACACACACACATACAGTATTTCATAAACATCCCATTTTCAAACAAGCACGTCCCACAGGCGACCACCGCCATTGTATTTTCATTTAGTTTTCATTTTTTCCCCAACTCTTTCATTCACCGAGTTGACCTTACCGCCCCTTCCACTTTGCCGTAGAACATTGACCCATATGTTCCACTTCTCTCATGCAATTTCATTAGCAGGCGGGTAAAAACGTGTCCTTCAGTGAACTAAGAGTGTCTTTCTCTGTCAATTGAAGAGAAAGACAAATTGCAACTGCAATTTATTATTTACAGCCAAGAGTTCATTTTGATTGCTATTTCAGGAATTTTCCGGTTAAAAGGTTGCGACATTTCACTGAAAATAGTAATTTGTTCCAATGTATTTTTGATTTGATGCCAGTATTGAATGTGTAAGGTATTGTCATTTACATGGATTTCATCCCGCCTGACATCACAGGCCCAAGTCCCGTCCCGCTTCCACAAACCTTTCCACACACTTTCCCAGCTGTTACCTCTCACATCACCTCGTTCGATAGTGTTCACAGCATATTTGGATGTCTGTGCGTCCACTGTGTGATTATAGTGTGTGTGTGTGAGACAGTCGCACACCCACACATAAACACACACACGCATGCACAGAGTTCAGCCGATTTATCATAATATGCTTTATCTGAAAAGTAAGTATCTTATCTCGGGATAAAGGGAGGAAAGAGGGGTTTGTGGCCAGATTGACAGAGGAAGGGTGGATGGACAGAATGGAGGCAGCACTGGCCGCACATGCAGGCACAAGGAGCGGAACGAGCCCTTTTTGGGCGCGATCGATCACTTTTGGTAAGGTAACCGCTGTGGTGCAGTGTTATGAGAGGGGAGGGCCACTGCAGGGTGAGACTTGGTGTGTGTGAAAGAGAAACAGACACCGGCTTGCAAGGCATGTTGTGCACATTTTTTGGGACTGGTTGCAATTGTCGTCGTGAGAAACTGCGTGGTGAAGAATAGATGTGATTGGAAGGATGGGTGCAAGTCAGAAGAGCGTGATCAAACATGGCTGAAATAAGAGAGGGGGAAGAGGAAGGGGCTTATGGGAGGGGCATAAGTGGAGTTTTCTTTGGTATGATAATACTGCTTTTCTACAATGGAACATTTGCCGTCTTGTGTTTTCTAATCAATGTTATGTCTTCTGCCTTTGCGTGTTTGAGCGGTTTGAAAGGGTGAGTGTCATGTACAGTCGAAGTCAGTGTGCATCAACTTGCCATGACAGTGATGGGAGGATGACAACTGGGTGCGGCCCAACCGCTGGAGCGTGTTTGTGCTCTCCCACCGCAATGCATTGGAGCAAAAGAGCAATGCACCTACAGCAGGCGTGCCAAATTCATTTTTGTCGCAGGCCACAATGTAGTTATGGTTTCCCTTAGTGGGCCGTTATGACTGTAAAAATTATAAAAATGTTGAATCGCCTCATCACATTATTACATATACATAACTGACGGATAACTGCTTTTGAAATCAGAGGTCAAGGATAATAGTAATAGTAGTAGTATTACTGTAAAAAGGTGTTTGGTAACAAATAAAGCTTGCAATATCTCAATGTTATTATTTATTCAATATTACAATTTATGATTTTGGTACAAATTTGAACAAGAATCATGGAAGCTGACGGACGTGATTTGCTTTCATGGAGCACATAAACCTGGGCCTTGACTTTGACATCTGTGAATGGTGACCAATAGGTTACATGAAATGGGTGATGATGTGTGTGTGCATTGCTGCCCAATTAAAAGTGTTTTTTTTTAAAAGAAAATGTTATACATGTAATAATACAAAACACGTTTGTCTCAGGCTTTGAGATTCCGGGGGTTGAATCTCAGCTCTGGCCTTCCCGTGCGGAGTTTGCATGTTTTTCGTGCGCTTGCGTAGGTCGTTAGGCTATTTGAAGACTCTCAAGCGCACGTGTCAACCTCAAGGCCAGATATGGCACTTTGCATCGTTTGTGGCCCACTCAAGCATATAAAGTGCCTACTTCAGGTTTCTTGATGAATTCATTTGTTCTTGGCAGAATTTCTGTTCCAAAGTTGTTATTTTTCTTCACATTTTACAGATATTACAAGCATTTCTTTTCACAAAATCTCTTCCCAACATAAATGAAACAACAGTTGCATACATAAATATTTGCTTGTCGCTATTTCTCGCCCATGCGATTGGCTGGCAACCAGTTCAGGGTGTACCCCGCCTCCTGCCCGATGACAGCTGGGATAGGCTCCAGCACGCCCGCGACCCTAGTGAGGAGAAGCGGCTCAGAAAATGGATGGATGGATGGATATTTCTCGCCCATAGTCAGCTGGGATAGGCTCCAGCTTACCCGCGACCCAACAATAATTACTTTCTCCAGTGTTATTTTCAGTATATTCAACTACAGCCGACTCTCGATGAGATACAAATTGACTCCTCTTGTCGCATATTTTCTGATGCATGCAACAGAGTCTATTAGTTGTTTGCTCTTCGGTAAAGCTCAGCGTTTGCTTCAGGAGTGAGCATGTGTCACAGAGTCTTTGGTGTCTCTCGCTCCTGATATATGTCAAAAAACAACCTAATTTCAATGTATTTGAGTCAAATAATAATAATATTAACCATTTTTATGCCATAAGGGTCGTAGATGATAAAGGACGGCGCCGGCTTGCTTTTGTGAGTGTGTGCATGTTTTGTATTCTATAGAAGATCCTGCAGGCTGTGTAAATGAATATAATAATAATTATATATATGTGTGTGTGTGTGTGTCGAGAGCATGTGTTTCAGTCCATACACAAGGATTACCGTGGTGAACCGTCATGGGTCATAGCTAAGCATGAACTGATCACTTAAGAGTAAACTATACAGTACAGCATATAGCACATAGTGTAGATAGACGGTTGTATATTAGTTTGTATGAATTGAATTTATTGGCTCACTAATTAGAGTTGAGGTGTGTTTGTGAAATGTAGGGTGAATACCTTGATTTACTGTATGTATTCATTTATTTATTAGCAATGAATAATCATCACGTTCGAGTTCCATCAGTCTGAACAGGCAGATGTTTGCCCGCACACAGACACACTTGCCTGTCTGATACGCTTCTGATGTCCGCGTGAGTTTGAACGCAGCATTTTGATCAGTTTCACAGACTGCAGCCCCCCCGTTGTGTGCATGTGCGTGTCCTGATGCCTGCTGGGGGTTAGACAGACCTCTAATCCACTGCCGAGAGCAGCAGGTGGGGTCAGTGTGTGTGTGTCTACATCATTTAGCCCCCTCCTGACCAGAGTCTGCTGCTTTAGCAAGCAGCACCTGTTCATGTCTTCATACTCATACACGTGCAGTATGATGAGTAATTGACCACTTCTTTCATTTAAAAACGTGAGATGAGATAAACAGCCACTGGCCACAGCACGAAGTACACATCCAATTCAAGAACTGTATACAAAAATCCATGCCATTACGACGACAATAATAATAGTAATAATATTCATTCATTCATTCATTCATCTTCCGTACCGCTTCTCCTCACGTGGGTCGCGGGGGGTGTTGGGGCCTATCCCAGCTATCTTCGGGCGAGAGACGGGGTACACCCTGAACTGGTCGCCAGCCAATCGCAGAGCATTAATAATAATACAATCAAAAAGTTATATAGCACCTTTCAAAGATAATGATGCTCAATTTTGATTGAAACTGTCAGAGAGCTACGTATTCAACAATATGCCTTATTATGGATGTAACGTTTTCAAGTTATTTTTTTAGTGAACGTGAAGGTTGCCATATTAGGTAAGAAAATTGTTTGTACGTGACCATAAATTATGTGCTACAATAGACAGAAGTAGGCATCTGGTAAACACACACACACACACACACGTGTTAGGGCTGTAATTATCTGCTGGTGTGTGAGTGTGACTGCAAAACAATATTGTATATACGAGTAGAGCTGGGTACAGAGCGTGTGGGTGTAGCATAGTGCTCACCAATCACACACACGCACATGCACACACACACACACACACACACACACACACCTCCACCTGCACCCCCATCGGCCCATATGGCAGCAGAACAGCAGTAGTAATCATGGAAGTGGAGCAACAGGCCTTGAGCTTCACTAATCCCCTGCCTCACTCCGACACGTGCCACATTGATGCATATACGCAAAGTGCACACATACACAAACGCACGCACGCACGCGCACGCACGCACACACGCACACACTGCACAGACACATAACAGACAAAGTACCACACACATGCAAACACAAAACATTATGAACAATGTTCATCTTATTATTTGCATGACTTGCTCATGCATAAAAGGGCCGGTTAACTCGTCACTGGTGCCTGCAGGATTAGTATGTATTGTTAAGAACGCTGTGACACACACTCACTGACTTGCAGCCATTCTTTGGTGTGTTACACCCACAATACAGCAGTAAGTGTGCGAGTCTGTTTCATTCACATCGGCAATCTCTTTTATAAGGCAATATTGATCATATGAAATACAACATTCATATAACAATTGCAGCATTTTATGAAAAGCACCTTGCACACCAAAAACATTCCTACTCATACGTACGCAAAGATTCAAACACACACTGACACGTAGGCCATACACACAAAACCCTTTAAGTGTGACGCAAAAGGAGACAAGGCAACAATGGCTCTCTTATTGTTAATTGGCTGTTTAATCCCGAGGAATGCGTCTGATTAGTACCCGCCGGTGGGTCGGGGTCTTGCACAACACTCACAATCACTTCACAATGGATGGGCTGTAAGAAGAAATCTGGGAGCAGGCACTCACACACGCGGTGCCATATGCCACACACGCACCAAGGTGCAAAAATACATAAAGAAACACGAAACTGAGCATCAGTCAGTATGCGTTTGGACAAGGTGGTCTAAAAAACATGACTTACCACTGCATAAAAGGTTGAGTTGAGCATGATCTTTAGACAATTATGACCATTTTGAAAATTATGCACCCAAAGGAAACAAATCATATCAGCATAAGGCAAAGAGGAGCACCCACAAATCAACAGAGTGATATTATCGCATCTTCAGCAAGTTTGTCATAGATGTAACAGTCTCAGACAGCTGTACCTTTTGGGGGTCGGCACCCTCAAAGGTTCTGCTTTGGTATGTCAGAAAAAGCATCTTTCAGAACAAAATAAACTCCCTGGCCAAATATTTTTTATTTCTTGTATGCATATACTCTGGCTCCGATTGGCTGGCGGTCATTCTAGGGTGCACGCCACCTCTCGCCCAAAGTCAGCTGGGATAGGCTCACCAAATGAGAATAAGCGGTGTAGAAATTGGATGCATAGATGGTATACAGGTATATTGTTGGGGTTGAACGACTAAAGAGTTTCTGTAGTTGACTATAATGTGATGAACGGCAAGTCAAAGTCAGTTAATCAGCACAGTATAGTGATTCCCAACCTTTTTTTGCCCCACAGATCGGGTTAACATGAAGACATTTTAAAATGGACCAATATGTAAACAAAATACAACTCACCATTATGCTGAATGTGGTTGTTGTATTAATAGGAGTCTTGCGCATGTTTCTATTCAACAGTTTGCTGAAGAGATGTTTGTCCATTCACCGTAAACCCAGATTTGTATTGAACTCAAAGAGACGAGTATATATAATTTAAATTCATCTAATTTGTTGACATGACTTGTTTATTCTGTTTCCACTGAACTTTTTCATGTTCTTTTGAATTTTTTTTTTTTGTACACAAACCAACTGATTTTGTTTTACTAATTTGTCAATTTTCCTTATGAAATGTGGGTAAATTGTACTCTTTCATTGCTTATCTTATTGTAATTATGTGTTTGAGGTCAAACGATGCAGGGACATCACACACACCACCACCTCCCATATGCAGGTCTGCCAAAAATCTAGTTTGAGCCACTTTTGACAGAGGGGCAAAGATTGATGAGATCTGGTTTTGAACTTTCTGAGACAAAGTACACAGTTACGCATTCCTGTAAATTCTACAGTTATTTACCACATAAGTTTAAAGTGAATATACAGTCATTAATTACAGTTTCCACTGCATCATGGTTGACGTCACACACAGTTACTATATTGTGGGTTGGGTGCAGCAAGTGACATCCGGGTCAGGTCTGCTCAATGCTAAGAGAAGCTAAGGTGAGCGTCACCTGGTGACTTCTGAGCTGCATTACATACAAGCGTGTATTTCCCTATGATTGGTCAATTTGGCCTACTTCTTCTGGAAGCCAAAAGAGCTCTCGTTTTCCTTGGGTGACTCATTAGCAGCACAGTGAATAAAAACATTGCTTTGACAGTGTTGTTGTTGTTGTTGTTGTTGTACTTATCCAGGGTTGACAGTGTAGTTAACAAGCTAAGTTAAACCAATGGCTGAGCAATGATTGTGATTACTTAGAAATTTTAAGACCGGGTTACCTGGGTAAACTCTACTCACCCGGGTTTACGGTGCTGTAAGACGAGGACGACTCCCAAAAATGGGGAATTCTCTGTTTCATTGTTGCTATTTCACTTGTGCTTTTATTTTATTTGAGGATAGACTTACATATTTTGCAAGTGACCGTGCTCATTTTCGGTAAAATATTTTCACACTCTTGTAGCATTGTGTCATGCGGTCGTATGCTGTACTGCAACAATTGTTATGACGCAGTCTTGGGATGTTGGTGCGTTTTGTGACATGAATAAACTTCTGGTTATCACACAGTTGTTGCTTACACATTATTGGACATAACATTTTGCCGATGACGCTGGAGCTTCACTTCACGCCGCTATCCACATTTCTCACCGCCTGTCTCGTGGTCCTGCTTGTATGACTATTTTTAGACTAGCGGCAATCGGAATAGCCGAATGTAGCGAGGCTAACAGCTATTCTCATCCACCACCAGCTAATGTTTGTACTCTCAGACCCTCGCAGAGGTATGAAGACTTATAGTCCGCCGACGTAAGCGGACGGAAGAGTCAAAATTCCTCTGTAAATTGGCCAATTGGAAGACAAGATGCCAAAAACCACATTATTAGGGGCTGGTCAACTTCAAACTTTAAAAGTCAACGCAGAGTAGTAAAGTTGGCTCATCGACTAGTCGATTAAATGGTGCAACCCCCAGTATAGTTTGTCTGTTAATTACATCATAAAATGACAGTTGAAGCTTAGTGGGATACATTCATGAAAAATGTTAGACATTTTCATTCTTTTTTACATTATGAAAGTTATTAATATATCTTGTTGGACAATTTGGAGAAAACAATCTTTCACACAGATCCTGGTAAAGGATCCTGGTAATTTAGCATAATCCAGGCAGAGCGTACTAAACGATCTCGTCTATACATTTTGAACACTGACTATGCCTGTATTGAGAGAGTACAAACAATGTTCAATATGAATTATTTTGTCATCCATCTTTCCATTTTCTATACAGCTTGTTCTCATTATTGTCGCAGGTGAGCTGGAGGCTATCCCAGCTAACTTTTGACGAGAGGGGGATACATCCGACCTGGCCGCAGTCAATCGTTGGGCACATTTAGACAAATAATCAGTCACACTGAAAAATGGTAATCTTGAATAGACAAGAGACACTGAGAATAGTGAGAGATACAAACTTGCAAGGAGACAGTTAAAATACAAACTGATGGCTGCTTTCGAAGAAGTGCCTGCCTATTTTTCCTTAAGCGAGGTCAGATATATACACACATGTACAGGCAGTTATCATCTGCCTCGTGCGACTGACAACCCCCGCAGAGACATCTTGCTTTGTCTCACAGCAAAGTGATAATATAATGTCAGAGAGAGAGAGGAACAAGATCTGCTTTCTCATCCTCACACTAAAACAGAAGATTAAATGAGGTTATAATGATCATACATATATAACAATACATACAAGTGCAAAGGCATAAAAAGTGTATGTATTTTATGTGGCCCGCGAAAGCAACTCATCTATCCATCCATCCATTTTCTTTACCGCTTATCCTCACTAGGTTCGTGGGCTGATGGAGCCTATCCCAGCTATCTTCGGGCGGGAGGTGGGGTACACCGTAAACTGGTCGCCAGCCAATCGCAGGGCACATAGAAAAAAACAACCAATCGCACACAAATTCACTCCTATGGGCAATTTAGAATCTTCAATCAACCTACCACGCATGTTTTTGGGATGTGGGAGGAAACCGGAGTACCCGGAGAAAACCCACGCAGGCACGGGGAGAACATGGAAACTCCACACAGGCGGGGCCGGGATTTGAACCCCGGTTCCCAGAACTATGAGGCAGATGTGCTAACCAGTCGTTCACCATGCCACTTCTGCCATCTACTGGAAGACAATTCAATTGTTCTGCGTGGCAGTATATGTCGCTGGCATAGAGAGAAGACCAAAGATACATTATTCATAGTAAATAATTAATATTTTTCAGACCAATTGGGTGAAATTGGATAATTTTCCACAGCACACTAATGTGTCACTGCAGTGGTTGGGAATCACTGATGCAGATCATAAGAGCCTGTCATTTTTTAGAATTTACATAGAGTTTTGTCTTGGCCGCAGCAGTCACAATAGGTTTCTTGTGTATTTTTGGGAATACATGAAAACAAATTTAGCGTAGGATGGAAAAAAAGAGATGGATTGAAACAAGTCAAGACACAGAAATAGCTTGGGTCACAGGTGACAAAGAACGACGTGTGTTCTGTAGGAGGTCCGGGCAGGCTGCATCACTGCTGACACACTGCAGCGGGCAAATCCAGCTTAGTGCGTCTAAAACAGGTCTTCGAAATCTGCCACAGGGCCCCTAATGCTAGGGCCGCTGTCACCCTCAATCACTCACACACACCTAATCCCCACGCCGTGACCCAACACACACACTCATGCACACACACACACAAACACCACAGCCTGATTGCCCGATGGTCTGGACCTATTCAGCTTGGTAGGCAGTCTCGGTACCAGGCAATACCAGCCACAGGGTCAACTTTTCATACTGGGGGAAGGAAGGAAGGAGGGGTGTGAGGAAGGAACATGTTGCAGAGTGAGGTGGAGGAGTTTGGGGTGACAAGCCAACAGAAGAGGAAGGGCTGCTTGAGAGTTGAGATGTTGGACAAAACCAATCGATGGATCGTGCGGAGGAAAAACTTGTTGATGTCAGTCAGTGTGTGACGTTGATTCTCAAAAAAAGACTGAACGTCAACTAAACTGTAATAATGAGCCTTAATCAAGTGATTGCTCAATTGATCACAGTTGCATTCTAAAGTTTGTTCCACCAATGCAAATGTACTCAGTGCAAATATGAGAGAATGTGGAAGTTGGAGATTTTTTATTTTTTTTAAGAAAAGATTCACATTACCCCGCAGTCATATTGTGAACAGCATATTTTATTACAAATATGTGGATGCTTTAAATACTTTTGAAGCTAAACGTGTATTATTATGTTGCAACCATGGCCAGCACAAGTGCATAGGGAAAGCTGTTAAAACAAATATTTGATAATCTACTGCCGCGCTGATTTCCGTGTACTAGAATGTTCTTTGTCCTCACTAGCAGAAAAGTCAGCACACTAGTAGAATAACTGTCTTACAAGTGACTTTTGGGGGGGTGGCGGGGCTGGGTGGGTGGCATTTCTGGCTTCCATAATAATATGAAATTTCTGCGCACTATTTGATTTAGTATGTAATAGTATGACATTTGTACAGTAGTGGAAGGCAGTATTGGGGAAAAAAACATCACTATTGCACTGGTCATTCTACAAGTCCAGTGAATTGTCTCACTCGTGAGGACAAAGAGCATACTAGTACACTCACAATTCAGTGCACTAGTAGGATATCAATTAAATGTTCAAATGGCCTTCCATAAGTGCATCTTGTCGTTCAACATATGTAGTCACTTGCCAAACCATTAGGTACCATCTGATGAGCTACAGTGCAAGAGCTGTATCATTTAGGGTCCGACTGATATGGATTTCTTTTTAGGCCGATTCCAATATTTGGCAGAAGGAAGTTCTGATAACCGATTAATCTGCAGATTAATTATAAAATGTAATTTAATGAATAAAAAAACTTTTTTTTTTGGTCCCTTAACCTTAACGCTAACAACAATAAAGATTGAATTACGGGCAAACATTTGACTGTTTTACAAAACTTTGTCCTTTAGTATTTGTTTCATCGGCAAAACATGGGAAATTATCAACCTCTTTTAAAATTTTTTGGGGTTATATTTCTTTTAAAGTCTATCTTTTTTATCTTGTAATGTTTGAATGTGTGAAAAAAGGACATCAATCCGCAAAAAAAAATAAATCCTCAAATTTTTGCCGATGTGAAAGGCACTAATAACAGCCAGTTAAATTGCCCAGGCGATTAATCGGTCAGCCCTCAGTATCAATAAATCTGCCTTTACACTTTAGACTTTTAGTTGAAAAGTACTGAGATCTATGTCTAATACTTAAGATACATAATTTTGCAACATGAGAGAGAAGACAGGTCTTAGTGTTAACACTGCTTTCAAGCACCTCTGCAAAGTAAAATTGCAGTATAGCAGATTTGTTTTCATCATTTTTTTTTTTTTTATGTAATCAGATTGTGAAGGGGTACGTAATGTTGTGGTTGGTTTGTGTATGTGCGTATCACTCAAGTAATACTTAAAAATATAGCTGGGATATTTCTATTTATTTGTATCAGGGTCAAACTCACAGTCAGGATAATACCCCAAACAGAATGCATGAACAGGTTACATTATTGGAAATGTTTGCTATTACATATTGAGATGTTTCCAGAGTGGACTAGCAAACCCAGTGCAGTATGTGTAAAAACAATGAATAAATTAAAAAAAATCCTGGATTTGGCAGAATTGCAGCAAACCACCCTAAATGAGTGGGAAGGTTGTTCAACTTCTGTCCTCTGATCATCTGTACTCAAACGCGAATGTTTGTTTTTTTTCCACAGGTAATCCTTCCCATGCAGAGCGAGACGAGAATGGGAGACCACAGACAGCACTAGTAAATGTCTTTACAAATCCTCTCATCTTACTTAAATGCCCACTTTTGACAGTATATTTGTGGTACTACCAGTAATTACTGTAAAGTTGTAAGGTATACAACGTTGAGTTGAATTTGTGTGAATTATATATACATTTTAAAAATGGAGTATGTATCTCGACACCCTGTAACCCAATTACCCTGTAAGCATAACGGGGATTCAGTGGAGCATTACGTTTGCAGGTCTATCAATGTAATTTAGAGCATCTCGCACTACTAGCTTTAAGGAGACTAGCAGTCTTTTTTTTTTGCTGCTCTCACTCTCTTACTGAAAGAGATCTCTCAGTCTAAATCCTCATTGTGTCTGAAAGGCTCCACACGCTCAAAGGTAGCGCACAGGAATTCTAACAATAGTGCATTTTCTCATGAATGTGAAACAAATAACTACCACTAAATTGTATCGGTGATGAAAAGTTACTTTCATAGTATGAGGTATTTAGGTATTGTTAATGAATACATGTGTGTGATTTGACAGCACTGAATTTTAGAATCATTTATTTATAATGCGGAGGATATGGCGGAATCTATCAGATCTGCTCCTGTTAGGCAATATGATACATACAGTACATTGTGTGGATGAAAATGTTGAGACATTTCTAACAACATTTTGCGTGCATGACTAATTGTTTATGGTCCAGGTGAGTAAAGTAATGCTCAATAAATCACTTTTTCAAATGCCCATATGCATGTATTGTACTGTATTTAAGAAACTATGAGTTACTTTTATAAATAAAGAACAAAACGAAACACAATTTGGTGCAGTCTGTCAATTTTTGATAGATATATATTTTTTAATGATTGGGTTATATTGGGTTGGGTTATATTGGGTTATATTGGTTTGTGTACAGAAATAGACAACATGTTGGTGGTCCACATTAATTGAGAAGGACAGTGATCCACAACCCCAAATCCTGACGGGTCACTGTGGAAACTGAAAAGAGGACACGCACACAGGCAAACATAATAGGTCATGTTCGGGCTAACACCCACCCACACAAACAGTGCCACAGTCACCATAGCTATAGGTGTAATTATCTCGAAAGTCAAAATAGATGTACAGTTTGTTTGTGCTCTACAAAGGACAGAAAAATCGGATTGCAGGACACATATTGTTTCCTAACATTTATGTGCCAAGACACACATTTTCTATTCGAAAAATCTCAGGGCACACCATCAAACAAAAATGTCACAAGGAAGTATGAATACTGAAATAATGATGATCTCATCTCAATTGACTCAGTGTGAAATCTGGGCCTTTTTAATTGAACAGTCTAAGTGGCTTTTATACTCGCAGAAGCCATGAGTTATTGTGTTGTATGAATGGCAACAGGTGTATTGTTATCATTTCATGTAAAAAACATGTAATTGTTCTGCCTGTTGCTATGGGTCGCCGACATAGATTGATGAACAAAGATATATTGATAGTTCATCAATATTAATCTTTGGACAAAGTAAATGACATTGTATGATTTCCTGCTTCACCTCTTATGATCTCTCATGGCTAAAGTGGTTAGGAATCACTGGATTACTCAGGATATCGCAACCAGTACACAACCACGCTATCTACTGGCCATATGAGACATCTGCAGTTAATCTGCTCCACTGGACAGAATGGACGGACCTCAAATGAAACTGAACATGCTTCAACAAGACTGTTGGCACAAGTGCTCACACTCAGTACTTGAGCAGAACTACAATTACTTGTGTGTGTGTGTGTGGGGGGGGGGGGGGGGGGGGGGGGGGTAACTGGTGAAAGTAGAAATACTAATTTCATTCCCTTAAAAGTAAAAATGTACAGACTGAAAAAAAGGAAAAAATATTTTTTTGTGTCGATTTTAGACAATTCCCATTTATGTTAACTTGGAACAAGGAAAAATAACAAACTTTTCTTTTGTTTTTTGTTTTTTTAACCAAGAGCTGACTAGCGTTGTCTCAGGCATATACTGTTCCCATAGCTTTGCTAACATGTGTACTGACTAAACAAAATGCTGACAAAAGGCATTTGCGAATAATCTTTCTTGGAACCAACAACATCAACGGAGGGAGTATCTTTTTTAAAATATTTTTTTGGTTTTGCTTGTCTATTGTCATACTAGAGCGGCTCCAACTACACGAGACAAATTCCTTGTGTTTTTGACATACTTGGCAATAAAGAGGATCTGATTCTGATTCACTGGTGGAGAAGTTGCCGGTATTGCACAGGTTAATCAGTCGTGGCGACTCTGGGACCCAGGAGACCACAATATTTCTTGCGCTCTGACCGTGAAGATATCTAGGAGATGTCTCCATACAACGCGACAACCAGTTCACCTGGAAGTACAGCCATCAATCCATTCATCCATTTTCTGAGCCGCTTCTCTTCACTAGGGTCGCAGGCGTGCTGGAGCCTATCCCAGCTATCATCGGGCAGGAGGTGGGGTACACCCTGAACTGGTTGCCAGTCAATCGCAGGGCACATACAAACAAACAACCATTCACACTCACATTCACAGACGCTCTAACCAGTCGTCCACCGTGCCGTTATAGAGTATATAAATTATTTAAATAAATATGACATACTATATATTTATGTGTGTGTGTGTGTGTGTGTGTGCGTGTGTGTGTGTGTGTGTGTGTGTGTGTGTGTGTGTGTGTGCGTGTGCATGATGAAGAAAATGCTTTAACGGCCATAAAATCCAAAATATTGGGGCAATCATTTTGATATTTTTAGAGGTTGAAGTGAAATGGTAAATGGATTGCACTTCAGTGAGCATATAGAGGAGTCGCCAAAAGGTCTGCAATGAAACTGAAAATGTTCGAGTTCATATAAAATATAAGATTAGCTTTCACCGTTATGCAGTAGACTTTACACCGATCTGATCGGCTTGATTGGTATCGGCCGATAATTAGCATTTTATGCTGATCAGCTTTAATGCCATAATTTGCCGAACCGATCAATGACGTCATTGATCGGCTCCGCAAAAGACATTTACTCCACGTCGCCATTGTGTACAGAATATTTGAATCCAAAAGCTAGTTTATTTTTAGCCTTGTCGCATGTCTTTTGACATAGTACTGTAAATATCTGACCGCCAATAAAGTTTTTTTTTGTTTTTGTTTTAAAACATGTCGGCGGTGTGGGACAGGCAACACGCCTGAGACAAGACAACACGTAATGCCTAGATCAGACTACAAGACAAATTTGTTCTTTCACGATTGCATTATGTCATACTACTGCAATAAAATCTTGTATTCCAATACCACCGCATCCCGTATTGTACGATCACTGGGCTTTATCTTGTCAACTCAAACGCGACCGGATACACTCGTTCCCATGGCAACGACAACAACAATGGATTGCGTATTTGATAGCGTATTGTATTATAAGAACAAACTGGGGGAAAACGTGTGGTGGTGTTCACCGGTGCTCGGGAGTGGACTTTCATTTAAGGATTGCTTGAGGTATGTTCAAGTACTTTTAATGCGATACGGCAAGCAAGCAGGCAACAAAACATTATGTACTCTAGCAAGCAAGTGTTAGCACTAACGAGTGTACGTAAACATGCCGGCGTTCTGTCGAATCATGCTCTAAAATTTCGGTGTGTGTGAAGTAATTTAATTACAAGAAAGTCATTTAATTGCAATAAGTTAGCCCCCATTATTTCTGTCATGTTGTAATGTTGGTTTGACCTGACTGATTAGAATACATGACCTGACTAGAGAATACTTTTGACGATACTCAGTGTACAGTACACAAGTATATACAGAAAATAAACAAGTCATTTAAATAGACATATTGCATCATCTTGTGATCGGATCCTGATTGGTTATCGTTTTTTAAAACACGCTGATCGGTGATCGGCGATCAGCCCCAAAAATCCTGATCGTGTAAAGCCTATCAAGCAGATGATACCCAGCTATGCATGCATTTAAAACTAACTAACCCACACGATTGCTGTAATCTGGAGGCGTTTCTCATTTCGATTAAACAATGGCTGTCCTGTAAATGTTTGCCTCTTAACCCTGACAAAACTAAGCTGTTGATTATTGGACCTGCTAGACACAGGCACTTGTTTAAGGACACAAAAAGTACCATTTTCCAAAGTGACTCAGAAAAATATCTCGGCGTTACATTTGACTCAACTCTTTGCTTTCAAATACACATTAAGAATACTGTTTTATCAAAACTGCGTTTTACCATCACTGCAATATTGCTAAGATATAGCCCATCTGCTAGTGATGCACAGATTCATAGTCCATGCATTTGTTACGTCTCACCTTGACTATTGTAACGTGCTGCTTTCTGGTCTTCCCAAATCTAGTGTTAAAAGCCTGTAATTAGTACAAAACACTGATTTTGATGAGGAGAAGAAAGTTTGATCATATCAATCCGATACTGGCCAACTTGCATTGGCTCCCGGTTCACTTGAGAAGGAAAAAGCTTAAGTTTAAGGTTTTGTCACTTAGTCATAAAATGCTACACTGATTAGAACCCTCCTTCCTGTCTCGCTGACCTAGTGGTACTGTATGTTCCGTCCCAAAACCAAAACCTACATTAGCAGCACATTGGTATTTTGGTGACTCCGAGAGCCAGAAATAAGTCAGCAGGATCTAGACTACTTTCTATTTGGACTACAGTAGGCCTACTCTGGAATGCCCTACTCATGGATATTAAATCTGCTACCGCAATGTAAATGTTTTGATCTCGATTTAAGACTTATTTTTACACTTTGGCATTTAGTTAAAGTACATATAGGCCTGTTTTACTGACGCTTCTCCTCCCTCGTCCCCCTCCTCTCCTGCTCGGAGGCTGTTGCTGTCTGGATTCTGCACTAAACACCTGGCACAAGATCTGAGGTGGACCACTTCCCTGGAGGCCTTGATGTGGAGGATTCTGTTACGACCGACCGGGCCAGGTCCTGAGGCAGAACCACTTTCCTGAAGGCGTCTACCTGCAGCGCTTCATCTCTTTAAATTGACTCTTAATAATGGAATGCCATCTTAATTAACATTGTACAGCACCACACTTGGCATGGGTGTGTGTTCTGGTTGTTGTCTTCCCCCTGTCTCGTACTCACCTGCTCCTGAGAGCATCTTCCCCACCTGTGCCTCGTTTACCCTAATTACCCCATGCATTTAACCTCTTGTCTCATTTTTTCTGGTCGCCAGTTCGTTGTACCTTGTTGTCACGTTCCAGCATTCCTTGTTTCCACGTCACCGACTCATAGTAAGACTAGACCCTGTTCTGATTATTGACCTTGCGTTTTTGCCTCACGTTTTTTGGATACTGTTGCCTTTGCGGATTGCCTGCCTGTGTACCGACCTGTACCCGTTTATTAAACCTCTCCTTTTGAAATTGTCCATTCGTGCATTTTGGGTCCTGTCCTTTGTTCCGTTCATGACAATACTATGTGATAAATGTTGTCCACTCAACATCAATTGCAGCCCAGTCATCCTGGAAGGGGGATTCCCCCCCCACCTGTTCAAGGGCTATACAAATAAACTTGACTTGAGATGCAGCGTGTGTGGGTGGCTGTTGGCGCCGGTGGCATAGGCGTGTTGGTTAATTACGTGGGCATTCCACCCTTACTGTCTATATCTGCTGTCAGTGGGTCACAGGCGAAGCAAGCCAAATGTCGCGCCGCAGAGTGGGCTTCTGCCTCAGTGATAAGAAACGCAGGAGGATGAATTTGGACGCCTTTGCAGAGCTCTGTGCGTAAGTTAGATGACTTTTGTTATTTTGTTATCATAATCATGTTATACTATTATTTAAACATGGATATACTGTAAATTAGGATCACAAAGTTGTTCCACTCGGAAATGTGCCCTAATAACGGAGACAGTGAAATGTAATTAGGTGCTGATTGTAACTATTGAAAGGATATGAAAGTATTTGAATTAGAGGACTGATGAAGGTTGTTTGCCATGTAACAATAAAGCTACTCTCAAATAGAATGTGAACCAATTCGTTTTGTTCATCCAGGGATCATGGAGTGGAGGTGGTGGAGGTAAATGTTTTTGTCTTATGTACATAGAATGGTGGGGGCACAATGTCTCACCTTGAGGATTTGTGATCATGTAGGATTTGTGAATTGTCTGCATTTGTTTTCCTAGTTATTGTGTGTGTGTGTGTGTGGTGCGCGTGTGTGTGTCTGTGCGTGTGTGTGTGTGTGTGTGTGTGTGCGAGTAATGTGTAGATGGGTACGTTTGTCTTTCATCACATGATTTCCTAAGCACATGCGCACAACACAAGCTGGCATTGCATTAGGTTGAGTTTACTCCAGTGCACCCATGGCCACAGGTGTCATATACACATGTCCGCAACTTTAGCAATCCATGTCACGGCCACCTGCAGCCACCTTCTTTCTGTGCATTTTCCTAGATTAGGTGTCATGAAAAAAGGCTCTTTAACTGAGGTACAAAACAGTTAGTGTAGGCATTATGAGAGTCAATGGTGTTTTCTAATTTCATTTAACATGTTTTATGTGGGCGTCACGGTGGACAACTGCCTCACAGTTCTGAGGTCTGGGGTTCAAATCCCCGACCCCGCCTGTGTGGAGTTTGCATGTTCTCCCTCTGGCTGCGTGGGTTGTCTCCGGGCACTCCGGTTTCCTCCTACATCCCAAAAACATGCATTAATTGAAGACTCTACATTGCCCGTAGGTGTGAATGTGAGTGCAAAGGATCGTTTGTCTGATGTCCTGAGGCCTGAGATTGGCTGGCGACCAGTTCAGGGTGTACCCCACTTCTCACCTGAAGTCAGCTGCGATAGGCGCCAGCACACCCGCGACCCTAGTGAGGTTAAAAGATACGGAAAATGGATGTATTGATGTTTTTTTGTGTGTAATAAATACAATGTCCTGTCACCAACGCTCTTAGATAACCTGGTACGACGTCAGATTCAAGGCAAACGTTGGATAGACCATCAGATGTTTTGTTTTTCTTGTGCAGCTTGATCTTACTCAGCCACTTGGCCCCCAAGGACCCTTCGATGTTATTGTACACAAGCTGTCTGATGTCATCGTCGAGGCAGAGCATGACAGCCGATCAAGGCAGCTCCTGGTCAACTTTCAGGTGGAGCTTGAAAAACCACATCACACAACATTGTTTTTTTCAATGTGAAACAAATATGAAATCTGCAATACAGCGTCATCGGTTGTACACTTAAATATTAAGGACAGTCTAAAAATTATTATTATTATTTTTTTTATGATTGCATAAACACTAAAATCAAAAGTATTAACCAGTTATCAGAACTTTACACTCAAGGAGAAAAACATCAGCTCAGATTTACACCACTATAAACACAATATCAGCCTCATAATTTTTGCAAAACAATACACACAGTGATATGAAAAAGCCTTGTGTACACTTGTGTGCATTAGACACAAGTTTATCAAGATGTCACTTCCTTGCAATTCCAAAGCACTGACTGTCAAATTCGCACACCCATCAGCCAATTGACAGCGATCAGGTGCGCAAACACATGATTGCTTAATTGTAGACACACCAATAAGACTTAAGCAATATAAAAAGGCAGCAGGTGAGTTAATTTGTCCTCAATTAAAATGGAAGAAGAGATAAGGTTTAGCTTGCAGTGTTATGCACAAGGGCATAGCACCCGATTAGCGTAGTGTTTTGACAAAAGGAGCCATTTTCAAAATCGTGTTTAAGCAATCCCAAAAAAAAATGTAATTGTAGACACACAAATCAGGTTTAAGTACTACAAAAATGCAGCAGGTGAGTTCACTTGTCTTCAAACAAAACGGAGTCATTAGAAGAGTGAGGGTGAGAGGGGGAAACCACAGAGGAGAAGGAGGAAGAGGTAGACCTGACACAGAAGGAGAACAAAGAAGAGGACCAAATTTATCAAAAGAAAATCGCACAACACTAGTTGACCATGTCGTGAACCAAAGACTAACGCTGAGGGATGCTGGAGTAGGAGTTCAGCCAAATCTTAGCAGATTTACAGTGGCATCTGTCATTAGGACACTTCCCCAAGAAAACAGGTTAAAAAAAATCAACCTTTTAAAAAAATCTGTTGACAGTTACAGGAATCAGCTGCTTACAGTGTTGCATGCACCATATCAGCACTTTTGATACCCCTTCCCATGACATTTTACATAGGGTTGCATGTATTTTTTTCTACATAGGAGTGAGCTTTGAGAACAACAAGGCGGTAGGGGGCCCATATTCACACAAGAACAAGAGACAGAAATCATAAATACGATAAACATTGGAATTCTGTGGCAAGATCGAGCTACGCGAAGAGATAATGTCTAATATTTTCTATACTGTATTCAGATTTTTTTTCTTTCTACTGTAATTGTAACCTGTGCTGGATACGATTTTATGTTTGTCTGATATTTTCTAAGCTGACAGTGTTTTATGCATACTACTGTAGCACCATGTGAACTGGGATCAGTTTTGGTGTGATTCTCCATGTTGACTGATGTGGGATATATGGAGAAATAAAGTATATTTTCATCAGTCTGGAGCGTTGGTCATGTCGAGTGTTTGGTGAATTTATGTCTTGTATACAGTATTTACACTTTCTCTGTACAGTACTCTAATCACTGGTAAGTGGAATTGCTAAAAGTGCTTTAGCAACAGGGGTGTGTAAATGGTTCAAACAAAATGAAGTCATGAAAAGTGTCTCATATGGTAACAAAAACATTTTTATATATATATATATATATATATATATATATATATATATATATATATAGAATCCCAATTCCAATGAAGTTGGGACGTTGTGTTAAACATAAATAAAAACAGAATACAATGATTTGCAAATCATGTTCAACCTATATTTAATTGAATACACTACAAAGACAAGATATTTAATGTTCAAACTGATAAACTTTATTGTTTTTAGCAAATAATCATTAACTTCGAATTTTATGGCTGCAACACGTTCCAAAAAAGCTGGGACAGGGTCATGTTTACCACTGTGTTATATCACCTTTTCTTTTAACAACATTCAATACACATTTGGGAACTGAGGACACTAATTGTTGAAGCTTTGTATGTGGAATTCTTTCCCATTCTTGCTTGATGTACAGCTTCAGCTGTTCAACAGTCCGGGGTCTCCGTTGTCGTATTTTACGCTTCATAATGCGCCGCACATTTTCAATTTTCAAGTTACCCATGCCATTGGCACTAAGACAGCCCCATACCATCACAGATGCTGGCTTTTGAACTTTGCGTCCATGGTTCTTTTCCTCTTTAGCTCGGAGGACACGACGTCCACAATTTCCAAAAACTATTTGAAATCTGGACTCGTCGGACCACAGAACACTTTTCCACTTTTCATCAGTCCATCTTAGATGAGCTTGGGACCAGAGAAGCCGGCGGCGTTTCTGGGTTTTGTTGATAAATTGCTTTTTCCTTGCATAATAGAGTTTCAAGTTGCACTTACGGATGTAGCGCCGAACTGTATTTACTGACATTGGTTTTCTGAAGTGCTCCTGAGCCCATGTGATGACATCCTTTACACATTGATGTCGGTTTTTGATGCAGCGCCGCCTGAGGGATCGAAGGTCACGGGCATTCAATGTTGGTTTTCAGCCTTGCCGCTTACATGCAGTGATTTCTCCAGATTCTCTGAACGTTTTGATGATATTATGGATCATCGATGATGAAATCCCTACATTCCTTGCAATTGTACATTGAGGAACATTGTCCTTAAACTGTTCGACTATTTTCTCACGCACTTGTTGACAAAGAGGTGAACCTCGCCCCATCTTTGCTTGTGAATGACTGAGCAATTCAGGGAAGCTCCTTTTATCCCCAATCATGGCACCCACCTGTTCCCAATGAGGCTTTTCTTTCACCTGTGGGATGTTCCAAACAGGTGTTTGATGAGCATTGCTCAACTTTCTCAGTCTCAGTTTGAACATTAAATACCCTGTCTTTATAGTGTATTCAATTAAATATAGGTTGAATATGATTTGTAAATCATTGTATTCTGTTTTTATTTATGTTTAACACAACTTCCCAACCTCATCGGAATTGGGGTTGTACATAAATGTGTGTACCGGTATAGTTTTTACAAGAGAGAGATCTGAGGTGTTCTGCGACTTGTGTGTGTGGTTGTGTGAATTGCGTGTAGAGTATTGACAAAATGTGCCTTGTTTTCAAATTGGTGTTTCAGGAATTGTAAAAAAGCTGTGTCAGACAAACATAAAATACTGTACGCAGCACAGGTTACAATTAAAGTAAAAAGAAAAAAAATCAGAAAAAAAATTAAAATACAGTCCATAATTAGACGCCTTCCATTTTAGTTCAAGACAGGCGAGTTTAGCTGCTGCATTTCTATAGTGTTTGAACCTTACTGGTGTGTCTACAATTAAGCAGTGACATGTTTGTGCACCTGATGGCTGTGTTTAACCAAATGGCTCATCAGTGTGCTATTTTGACACTCAGTGCTTTGGAAGTGCAAAGAAGTGACATCATGTTATACTGTGCTTCTGTGTCTAATGTATGTAGGCTATGCAAGTGTGTTCAGTCTTTTGCAAATCACTGCGTGTACTGTTTTGCAAAATGTGATAGCCTGACATTGTGCTTGTCGTGGTGCAAATCTGGGCTGATGTTTTGCTCCTTGAGTGAAAGGTTTTGATAATTGTGGAATACTTTTGATTTTAATGTTTATGCACTCGGAAAGAAAAAAAAAATTGTCAATTTGTACAATACAGTCACACGGTGAACAATTTGTATAACTTTCTAAAGTACACCATTGATTATGGTGGCACAAGCCTATTGGTCATGAAAGTGAAATGTCCTGCTGTGTTATTGTGTTCCAGAGTTATGTGTCAGCTCACAGCAGTACAGTTCTTCTGGATCCCCTGCCTGCCATGACCCAAATTCTAGACCGCTTTGCCTCTTACCGGATCATGAGCAAGATGCACAATTCACTCCGAGGTCTCATGTTGAATCATAATCATACTGCAATAATACAGTAAAACTGCCATGTTGTCGATATGAAGACTAGTGTTCTTTTCATCTCTTATGTTTGACAGACTGGCACATTTGCAGTCCTCCATACCTTGAGGTCCACAGTGCCAGTGAGATGCCTTCCATTCAGCAGAAAGTGATGACTCAGAACCTGAGCTTCCCTCTCAGTTAGTTTGCTAACTTGCCCTGAAAAGTTCCTTCGCAACTTGAAACTGAGGGATAAGCTGCACTACACAACAAGAAAAGGACGGAGAAGCGGCAGAACCACAAAACACAGACAGAAAAAGAAAGATCAAATAAAATACAGTACTACAATGATATGGGACAAGTTTATATGCATACATTTTGAAATAGTGTCCCTCTAATAACGTTTAAAATATGCATATTGGAAAGAAAAAAAGCATTATGTAGCTCAGGGAGTTATAACTCAGCTGAGGCAAGTGATGCTGCTTTCTGTTTTGCTGTGCAACAACACCTAACACATCGTTCTCTCTGTTGGACAGTTTGTAAAACAAGAGTGGCACATGGTTCTCTTTCCCATGAGGTAAGCGTAATGGTTTTATTTATAAATCCTGTGCTTTTTCTTATTGCGCTTGTTCCATGGGCCGTGTGTGTAGATGTCGCTGATCTTCAGTGCGGCAAGTCTGGTGGAGATCCGACCTCCGTGTGTCCTCCAGAGTTTTGTCAACCACGGAGCCGTTCTGCACAAGGTGTTTGTGGTCGGAGAAAGACACTTCCGTGTGGAGAGGCCCTCACTCAAGAACTTCCCCACTGGGCCATGTGGTCAGTCAGAAAATGCAATATGCCCCTGCCAGTCTTTCATGTTTCTATCCTGTCTCATCCAACCCTTGGTTTTCCCTCCATATCCTGTTCTACTGATCTGCTTATGCTATCTCACGTTTTCTTCTTCTATTTATTCCCTGTGTACACTCCAGCTGTGGTTTCTTTCTCTCTGCCTGCAGACAGAAAGACCATCTTCTTCAACAGTCAGCAAGTGTCCAAACCGGAGTCAACCTCTGATCTTACTGCTGTGGGTATTGTATGGTAGCCTATTTTTTTTAAATGAAAAGCTATGATTTAAAAGTATCCTCCAGTATTGTTAAATGATAATCTAGGGGGCGCAATTGGTGAGGTGGCAATTACTGACTTTCATGCAACTGGCGTCGTGTCAATTCTTGCTCCATGGGCTATTCACGATCTCCCTGTGATTGAACGGCAACCAGGCCTTCTGCCCTACTGTAAGTCCGGCGGGGTAGGGTCCAGGCCCTGCTGTGATTCTGAACAGGATGAGCTTCATTGCAAATGAATGGATGTTAGAAGATTTCCAGTTGCTTTAAAAAGCGGGGCTGCCATCATGCGTGTGTGCAATGATTTTTGGGGTGATGACCTATCCATCTGTTTTCACTCTGTTAGTTCACATGAAATGCCGCACAGAAGAGCAAAGTAATATCCACGGGATACAGAGTAGGGTACTCCTCAATTAGGAAAGTTGATTCTCAGCTTTGAAACTCATTGATAATCACTGTCTGGACTAGCGTGTGATAAAATATTGATATTGCAATGTATTATATGGTTTTCTGTCTACAGTATCTATACATAAGTGTCAAGGATTTTCTAGGCATTGTATAGATGCGTGTGTATTTCCAACATTACACAATATTTGGGAAAATGAAGCAGCTGTCTGAAATCCATTTGGAAATGTGTCTCTTGCCCATGCTGGATGAGCAAATGCCCTGCCGGCCTCCTCCCAGTACGGAGGCTGTGGCCGCCTTGGTCCGAGAGCTGCGCCTTCAGCTCGGCATGGCCCTGTTTGGTGTGGATGTCATCATCAATGCACACACGTACACGCTCACCGTCATTGACATCAACATCTTTCCAGGTGAAGCCAACACGATGACCTTCTCACACAAGACACAGACAGATAGTCGGAAGTGTTCTTTTCTCTTGTCAGGTTACGAAGGTGTGCCCCAGTTTTTCTCTTCTCTGCTCAGCCACATTGAGTCAGTGTTGGACGCACAAGCTTCTTCTGTTGGCTCTCCGGAGACAACTCATCACAAAGGGGCGACTTCCACTGTGGCAAGTGGGCTCTGAGACATCTCAGGGTCGGAAAAGACCATGTAAAGCATCAGTCATTTTTTAAAAGCTTAACCTAACAACATCTGAAATGACTCAAACTGTTTTTTGTTTTTTTTTAATTGTGTTGTGAAGTGATTCTTAGTCACAAGATAAACAACTGGCAGCAAATGTGTTTCATACTCTTTTATTGATTCATGGGTAGCAGAGAAGACAACAGGCACAAAATACAGCACTCTATTGGCCAGTAATATTACAAATATTTTGTTTCAATTCTTCCAAGTTTTTTTTTTTTTTTTAAACATCTTCACACGTATCTTTCATCTACCTTGCTGGTTGATACAACTTACACATATGTACAAAAACAAGTTTAAAGTAAACTAACAGTTCTTTAATTGTGAAATAAATAAACATCTCATCTTTGGAATGGATGGTACTAAGATTATTCGTGCTAACTATTATTTGTGTTAGTGTGTGTGTTCAAACTTCGCACAAGATTGCAATGCTTGGCAGTATAGAAAAGAGAATATATTTAATGAGTTCTATATTTGCACTTGAATGAAGTATTAAAATACCTGCTATATTGGCTTACCTATTTAATATTCGTTATTGCATTTATGTGTGCTGCAGTGTACAATGCGTTATTGCAGTTAAGTGAGCCTCTTGGTAACCCTGTTAAATCTGTAACTTGTGCAATTTGACGCAGTGTCCTCTTGGGGGCGCTTTTGCCTTTTATTCCCTATGACCTTGGCGCAATGATATTTACACGAGCACAAAGAAGTCAAGACGGCAACCACTGCAAATGTGATGTAACACCACTGAGCGATTATAACGGTTATGTTTTTGTTTTTTTACCAAAAGACAAGAAAATGGCTTGAGTGTCTTCCTCATCCCTGCCTCGTCCTTGGCTTGTTAAGAGTGCAAATCTGTCTGAACCTCAAGTGACACCTTGAGACCTTGTAAGCTTTAAGTACATCACGTCCCATCTACTCACACTGTGTAACTCAACACCTGACATACGGATCAGCGTACTAAATCCATTCGTGTTTTGTTAGTGTCACCCGTGTTCATCACAAACAGTCTGATTTTAACAGTACACGAGCCTAATGAAACCACCCTTATTTCTTCAAAGAATAAATGACTCACCCTTGGGTAGAAATATCAGTTATAGGTAACAGTCATAACACTTAACATATAGCTATCGATTATTGCACAAAACGGATATTAATACACACAAATTGCTTATTGAGAATCTGTTGCAACATCTGAGACAAGAAGCACTGCGTGCCCATTTTCATGACTCAGCACTCAAAGATGCTGTGCCAAGTTTCTAGTTAGAAATGGCATTTAAATAAAAGTACTGAATGCGTAGTTCACGTCAACTATGCAAAAAGCATGAATTCAGAGAGTCGATAGGACTCCTAAACTAAAATGAGCATTGCATTGACACAGATGGAAAAAAAACAGCGGGAACCATTCGCAATAAAATCATTTTGCATCAAAAGAAGGGATACAGAGGCTGCTAATGGGAATAGGGGCAGCTGAATGTGTGAACGAGAATGAAACCGAGCACTACTGTGTGCGTGGGTGTTCATCCTCTCCGCAGCTCTCTCAGCTCTGCGGCAACTTCACGTAACTGTGCTTCAATCTCCAGCAGCTCCTGCAGATGTAAAGGAGAGAAAACGTGACCTATTTTATGCAGACAACAGTGTACCTTTTCACATTACACACAGTGGAAACATTTTGCACACAGTTTTAGATAATAACATACTTGACAACTAAATGATGAGAATATACTGTACGACTGTAATATGGGGGCCAGAAAATGCTCTTTGTGTTTGATATTATTTTTTTACTTGTATAGCATCTTAGTTGAGTGCAGTCGCCCAAACTGCCAAAATATGCTGAAATTAGTTTATCAATTTTGTTGTTTTGCTCTCGTGGAAGGATGATCAATTTCGCGCTTTGTCCGTGAATAATGAACTTAGTATTTAGGGTCTGACGGGCGCAGAGAGGCAGTACCCTAACTTCTGACTTTCATTCGTTCAGTGACCAAGCTTACTTATTTTGTAGTACAGTATATATATAATGAAGTGACATGCCAATAATCTGTTCCAGCCCCCGAAAACCACCGCCACGTTGTTTTAGTTAAGTATTTTTAACAAAGAAAACTAGCACTGATATAATATTGTTCTATTTTCCTAATAGAAGAAAAGGTAAATAAAAAATGTTTTTATAAAGTATAACTACTTGGGCATGACCGATTAATCGGTCGATATTAGCCGTTTTCAAATAGGCAAATAGCAGCAGATTGTTTTGTTACATTTCAACACATTGCAACAAAAGACAAAGATAATGACAATCAAACAAACAAACAAGAAATCGGTGAAAGTTAAACAAATACACTACAAAAGGGCCAAGTATTGTAAAACAGTCAAATGTTTTGCCTGTTTTTCCTGTTCAGTAAATGGCTGAACGTGATTGCGATTGTGGTCCTTCTTTATTTTTCAGTTTGCTCGAGCGATGGCGTATCTGAAGCTCACAACACAAAGCAAATAAATAAATAAATTATACCACCCAATGGCTCATAACTTGAAAAATTCATAAGTGGGGGCGCTCATCAGGGCGACTTGTCAAGGTGCCAAACATAAATTATGAGAAAACTCTTAAGATAACGTGACAACATATTGTTTCTTTGACATACCTCCCCTTCGTCATCTTCCAAGCCGCCTTCCTCATCCTCTCTGATGTACTCGTCCTCATCTTCCTCATCCTCCCCATTTTGATCGTCCTCTTCATCATCCTTAAACCTCTCTCTCTCAAACTGGCGAGTGGCCTCGTCGCTGGCTTTCTCCATCACTCTCTTCTGCTGCGGCTCCTTCACCTCCACTGCTCCTTCTTTGCTCCTCACTTCATTTTGGCCTCCCTTTCCTCCACCATTGTCATCTTTTCTTTTGTCATCCTCGTCCTCTTCCTCATGCTTACTGTGGTCCACGTCATCGTCTCTCTTCTCTGTTTGCGTCTCTTCCTGCACTCGTTGCATCTTCTTGACCAGCTCATCCAGCTCCTCCTGCTTCTCCTTCCTCGTCCGCTCCTCCTCTGGCTTATTCTTGCTCTTCAACTCCATCAGCTCCTTCTCCACCTTCTCCTTCTCCACACTCAGCTCGACCTCATCCTTCCTCTGATCGGCAACAGTCTGCTGCTGAACTTCCTCTTTGTCTCTTGCCATCTTTGGCTTTGTGTCATCTTCTTCCTGACCTTTTTCGGGGCTATTTTGACTTCCTCTTTCCTTCATCTCGTAACGCTTTTTTTTCAACTCTCTCAGCAGCTCTTTGAGCTCCTCATCATTTCTCTCCTCCTTTTCCTTCTTGCTGATCTCCTCAGCTAGCAGCTCCTCAAGCTCCTTAGCTCTCTCCTCTTCATCATGGATCCCTGTATCGTCTATCCTTGGCTCATCCATCTCCCTCTCCTTGGGCTCACCTTCCACTGTTGTTTTGGCCGCATCGCTCTCCTCATCCTTCGGCTCCAAATCGCCCTCTTCATCAGCTAGATTGTATTCATACCGCTCTCTCTCTGCAATGGTCAGCAACATCATAACTCATTTCAATTTGCGCACAATAGCTGAACAAATATCATAACAGTGAACCCCAGCTATATCGCTGTTCATCTTTCATACTTTTAACCAATCGTTTGTATAGGTTTTTACGAGCGCTAGGACTCGGCGTGTAAATCCTCAATCACTATTGACGGTAACGAATGACTAGCAAATCACAACCGAATCATTAGTCCTTGTAATATTCAGGAAAAAAAGACTGTCATTGTCCAAAAAATGAAAAATCCAATTTGATTATTTGAAAACTAGCTAGTGCCCTGGACACAGCTTTTTTTTTTTTTGGTCAGAGATTTTGTCATAACACCAGAAAAGACACATTTTCACTGACACCCTACAGCAACCAGTTTTCCCTCAGGGATAAGATGTTGCCAAAACACTTCTTTTTCGTTTAAAATTGTTTACTTTAGCCAGGATTCCTTGCAGTATCGTGGTCATGGTCACTTTTGAGCCGGTCCTGGTGCCGTTCAATACTGGCTGAGTACATCTGCTTCCTTAGTGAATCTTACACAACTTTATCCAATTCCTGTGCCGCGGTCTGCCACGAGCATCAGTGCAGCACCCCAGGCACGGCCATAGGATGCTTAGTTCCGCAGAGATTATCGTCTCTGGTGTGCCCTGTGATTCATTTGAATGGCTACAGGCTCCAATAGCTACAACTGTGCATATGTGCATGTGCAGTCAGTCAAAATGGTGGCGAATATTTCTATTTTTGACAGTATACAGGTACAGTGGGGCAAAAAAGTATTTAGTCTGCCACCAATTGTGCAAGTTCTCCCACTTAAAAAGATGAGAGAGGCCTGTAATTTTCATCATAGGTATAACTCACCAAGGAAAGACAAAATGAGAAAACAAATCCAGAAAATCACCGATTTTTAAAGAATTTATTAGCAAATTATGGTGGAAAATAAGTATTTGGTCATCTGCAAACAAGCAAGATTTCTGGCTCTCACAGAACTGTAATTTCTTCTTTAGGAGGCTCCTCTGTCTTCTAGTCGATATCTGTATTAATGGCACCTGTTTGAACTCATTATCAGTATAAAAGACACCTGTCCACAACCTCAAACAGTCACACTCCAAACTCCACTATAGCCAACACCAAAGACCTGTCAAAGGACATCAGAAACAAAATAGTAGACCTGCACCAAGATGGGAAGACTGAATCTGCAATAGGTAAGCAGCTTGGTGTGAAGAAATCAACTGTGAGAGCAATTATTATAAAATGGAAGACATACAAGACCACTGATAGTCTCCCTCGATCTGGGGCTCCACGCAAGATCTCACCCCGTGGGGTCAAAATGATCACAAGAACGGTATGCAAAACTCCCAGAACCACACGGGGGAAACGAGCAAATGACCTGCAGAGAGCTGGGACCAAAGTAACAAAGGCTACCATCAGTAACACACTACTCCGCCAGGGACTCAAATCCTGCAGTGCCAGACGTGTCCCCCTGTTTTACCCAGTACATGTCCAGGCCCGTCTGAAGTTTGCTCGAGAGCATTTGGATGATCCAGAAGAGGATTGGGAGAATGTCAGATGGTCAGATGAAACCAAAATGGAACTTTTGGTAAAAACTCAACTGGTCGTGTTTGGAGCAGAAAGAATGCTGAGTTGCATCCAAAGAACAACATACCTACTGTGAAGTATAGGGGTGGAAATGTCATACTTTGGGGCTGTTTTCTGCAAAGGGATCAGGACGACTGATCTGTGTTAAGGAAAGAATGAATGGGGCCATGTATCGTTGAGATTTTGAGTAAAAACCTCCTTTCATCAGCAAGGGCATTGAAGATCAAACGTGGCTGGGTCTTTCAGCATGACAATGATCCCAAACACACCGCCCGGGCAACAAAGGAGTGGCTTCGTAAGAAGCATTTCAAGGTCCTGGAGTGTCCTAGCCAGTCTCCAGATCTAAACCCCAAAGAGTAGTGGAGGCTAGACTCAGGACAGAAGTGAGTATTTGCGAGCAACACTATGGTTTCATGCCTGGAAAGAGTACCACAGACGCATTATTTGCCTTGAGGATGTTGATGGAAAAGTACAGAGAAGGTGAAAACGAGCTACATTGTGTCTTTGTAGATCTAGAGAAAGCCTAAGACAGAGTACCCAGAGAGGAACTGTGGTACTGCATGCGGAAATCTGGAGTGGCAGAGAAATATGTTCGAATATTACAGGACATGTACGAGTGCAGGAGAACAGTGGTGAGGTGTGCTGTAGGTGTGACAGAGGAGTTTAAGGTGGAGGTGGGACTGCATCAGGGATCAGCCCTGAGCCCCATCCTGTTTGCAGTGGGGATGGATAGGCTGACAGATGAAGTTAGACTGGAATCCCTGTGGACCATGATGTTTGCAGATGACATTGTGATCTGCAGTGAAAGCAGGGAGCAGGTGGAGGAAAGCTTAGAAAGATGGAGGCATGCACTGGAAAGCAGAGGAATGAAGATTAGCCTAAGTAAAACAGAATATAGGTGCATGAAAGATAGGGGTCCAAGCAGGTTGGAACGGGTGGAGGAAGGTGTCAGGTGTGTTGTGTTGCAGAGGAGTCTCTGCTAGGATGAAGGGCAAAGTTTATAAGACAGTGGTAATACCAGTCATGGTGTGCGGATTAGAGACAGTGGCACTGAAGCGACAACAGGAAGGAGAGCTGGAGGTGGCGGAAATGAAGATGTTGAGGTTCTCACTAGGAGTGACCAGGTTGGATAAAATCAGAAATGAGTTCATCAGAGGGACAGCAAAGGTTAGATGTGTTGGAGACAAAGTTAGAGAGAGCAAACTTTGATGGTTTGGACACGTCCAGAGGAGAGAGAGTGAGTATATTGATAAAGGGTGATCAGCATGGAGCTGCCAGGCAAGAGAACCAGAGGAAGACCAAAGAGAAGGTTGATGGATGTCGTGAGGGAAGACATGAGGGCAGTTGGTGTTAGAGAGGAGGATGCAGGCGATTGGCTTACATGGAAAAGGATGACGCGCTGTGGCGACCCCTAAAGGGACAAGCCGAAAGGAAAAGAAGAAAAATTGTAATAAGTTTAAATGTGTATATAGAGTGTGGAAGAGGAAAAACTATGAAAACTATATTTTTTTATATGGTCTTGCTCTATCCAAACATGGGTCGTGGGCGTGCTAGAGCCTATCCCAGCTATCTTTAGGCAAGAGGCGGGATATACCCAGAACTGGTCACCAGCCAATCGCAGGGCACATAACAAACAACCATTCACACTCACATTCACACCTACAGACAATTTAGAGTCTTCAATCAACCTACCATGAATGTTTTTGGGATGTGGGAGGAAACCGGAGTACTTGGAGAAAACCCATGTTGGCACGAGGAGAACATGCAAACTCCACACAGGCGAGGCCGGATTTGAATCCAGGTCCTCAAAACTGTGAGGCGGATGTGCTAACCAGTCGTTCATCATGCCGCGGTATGGAACATATTCCCCCAAAATATGGGTGTTCACTGTATATCATATCACACTAGGAATGAGTGAGTGAGTGCCTACCATCATCAGCCAGCCTCTGCAGCTCCCCGAGCAGACTCTGGTGTCTTTGTACTTCATCAAGTTCCGCTGCAGAAAATTAGAAACTTGACATGCACTCCACATAATCAACACTACAGCCTTACACCAAACTAAGTAGCTGCATGTAATTCAATGCAGCCTACAAATGTAAATGCAGGGGGTGCTCTGTTTATGATGGTCTCGACATAAGAGGATTTGAGGTTACGAACGTTGAACAATGAACTAGTTTGTGAAGAGGTGTAAAAATATATTGTCACGCAGCACAAGAAGCTGCCATACTATACTATAATGTTTTTGATTTGATTGTTTTACAGTATATTTATGGCCTTAAAGTGTTTTTTATACAAACATTTACAGTTATTATGAGTTTACTACTGTGTTAGCGTAGGTTAGTGATAGACTACACTGAGTTACCTACAAACTCGATTTAGTTTTAAGACTACGATGTTTTCCTACTTATAGTATAGGCTCCCTTCAAAATGTCTTATATTTTTGCAAAGTTTCCCCACTTTAATGGTTAAGATTATCAAATAAATGTAGATATCAGACAAATATAATCCAAGTGAACTTGAAATGCTGTTTTTTTAATGGTGATTTCATTTATTAAGGGAAATTGTTTTTTAAGTTACCTGGCCTTGTGTGAAAAAATAATGGCCCCCTAAACTGGTTGTGCCATCCTCAGGAGCAACAACTGAAATCAAGCGTTTTCTATAACTGCCAATGCGTCTTTCACATCTCTGTGGTGATATTTTGGCCCACTCTTCCTTACAGAATTGTTTGAATTCAGCAAAAAGGAGGGTTTTCGAGCATGAACGGCCTTTTTTAAGGTCATGCCACTGCATTTCAAACGGATTCAAGTCTGGACTTTGACTAAAAAAACTAAATGAAGGTTTTGGAGTGACCTTCATTTTGTTTTTTAAGCCATTCAGAAGTTGACTTGCTGGTTTGTTTTCGATCATTATCCTGTTGCAGAACCCAAGTGCGGTTCACCTTGAGGTCACAAACCGATGGCTGAACATTCTCCTTCAGGATTTTCTGTTACAGAGCAGAATTCATGGTTCCTTCATTCACAGCAAATTGTCCAGGTCCTGAAGGGGCAAATCAGCCAAAGACACTATCGTCATCATGTTTGACTGTATGATGTTCCTTTTCTGAAATGCTGTGCTACATTTACCACAGATGTAACGAGACACATATCTTCCAAAAAGTTCAACTTTCATCTCGTCAGTCCATAGAATATTCTTCCAAAAGTCTTGGGAATTATTCAGATAATTTTTTTGCAAATGTAAGACAAGCTTTAATGTTCTTATTGGTCAGCAGTGCTTTTCGCCTTGGAACTCTGTCATGGATGCCATTTTTGCCCAGTCTCTTCCTTATTGTTGTGTACTGACCTTAAATGAGGCAAGGGAGGGACTGCAGTTGTTTGGAAGTTGTCATGTGTTGCTTTGTGGCCTCCTGGATGAGTCATTGCTGTTCTCTTGGAGTAATCTTAGGCCGGCCACTCCTGGAAAGCTTCAGCACCGTTCTATGTTATCACCATGTGAGGATAATGGCTCTCCATATGGTTTGCTCGAATCCTAAAGCTTTAGAAATGTATTTTGTAACCCTTTCCAGACTGATAGATGTCAATTACTTTAGTTCTCCACTGTTCTGGAATCTCTTTGGATTGTGTCTTTTTGTTACAGTTGTTTAGATCTTTTGTCCGACTTCCTTTTGTCGGGACAGATTCTGTTTCAGTGATTTGTTGATTGAACAGGTCTGGAGGTAATCAGGCTTGGGTGTGATCAGTGAAAATTAACCAAAAATTGTGATTAGCCACAATTAATTCATGATTTAACAAAGGGGCTAATTACTTTTTCACACAGGGCCAGGTAACATTGAATAGTTTGTTTTCCTTAATAAATGAAATCACGATTTAAAAGCAGCATTTTAAGTTTACTTGGGTTATATTTGTCTGATATTGACATTTGTTTGATGATCTTGAACATTAAAAGGGGAGAAACTCTGCAATAAAATAATAATTAGAGAAGGGGGCCAATACTTTTTCACGCCACTATAGGTACAAATTTGGGTTATATCGCCGCCGTTGGAACCTCTAAGATTCATACAATTAATAAGCAGACCAAAATGTTCAGGAATATATGGCCGTCGTATGTGATGTCAGCATATAATACATGTTCCAAAGGAATGTGCAGTGTTAACAAATGTTTCCATGCTTTGTCAGCCAGACATCGTGTGACATAGAGCCAGGAGTTGAATGAGCAGTGAGTCCACTGCTAATGTTAGCTTCTAAAGTTGAGAGTTATGGAAGAGTGTTTTTTGTCTTTCAGAGTTAACATTTTGATTTTATCCATCCATCCATTTTCTGAGCCGCTTCTCCTCACTAGGGTCGCGGGCGTGCTGGAGCCTATCCCAGCTGTCATCGGGCAGGAGGCGGGGTACACCCTGAACTGGTTGCCAGCCAATCGCAGGGCACAGAGAAACAAACAACCATTCGCACTCACAGTCATGCCTACGGGTAATTTAGAGTCTCCAATTAATGCATGTTTTTGGGATGTGGGAGGAAACCGGAGTGCCCGGAGAAAACCCACGCAGGCACGGGGAGAACATGCAAACTCCACACAGGCGGGGCCGGGGATTGAACCCGGGTCCTCAGAACTGTGAGGCTGACGCTCTAACCAGTCGTCCACCGTGCCGCCCATTTTGATTTTACTTTATTTTTATTTTTTTACTGCCACCCTGAATAGAGGGGAAAAAATGGGAAGGAGAGTTGATGACACTCACTGTTAAGTAAGAAACATCAGGTGTATCTGTGACAGATTATTACATCACCTTCGTCATTTGTCATTGAAAGTATGCATTAATGTATTACAGTCATAAATTAATGACTGTAATATTAATATATTATTTTATACTTCTGTAGCTGTTAAGGATGTCACATGTTGCTTAAAGCATAGAGAACAGTTTTTGAGAATTATAAAATAATAATATCATAGTATGAATATGATATTCCCATTTTTCCATCCATTTTCAACACCGCTTATCCTGGTTAGGGTCACAGGGCGCTGGAGCCTATCCCAGCTGACTTCAGGCGAAAGGCAGACTACACCTCAGTCAGTCGCAGGCCACATACAGACACAGACAACCATTCACACTCACATTCGCACCGTCACTGAGTGGGAACTGAACCCACGCTGCCCGCACCAAAGTCAGGCGAGTGTACCACTACACCATCAGGGACTGAATATGATATAGTACACAAATATTTGTGATCATATGCTGTGTGAATATCTGGAGATACCTGCTAGCTGAGGGCTGCACTCATGTTGTGACCCATCTCCATTCAGCGTTTCTTGAACAATACATTCAACCTTCAGACAAAACACAAAAATAATTGCTGATGAAAATTTGGAGTATACTGTACATATCACAGCGAAGAAAAAGAATGCAATAACAGACTCATTCCTGACCTTTGCATCATTGAGGGGTGAAATTACTGGCCGACATCCCACTGGAGCAAATAAAAGGAGAATTAGTGTAATCATATTTTTAATTTCTGCCAATTGGCAAACTAATAAAAGAAAAACAAAAACAAGCAGTGTTTTATGCTGCGTCAGAGAGGGAGGACTTGCTATCAGGTAAGCACTGTTCCCTTGAAGTGACAGCGCAAAGAAGCTTACATCTCTCACACACTCACATGCACACACACGATTCCCAGGGGCATAAGGGTGCAGGCACTGTAGTTTCCATCCAGGGCTAAATCTGTCTCAAATCCCTTACTGCCATTATACTATATCATTAAAGGAAACCTAAGCAGAGCAGCACTACCCTGCTGTCAGTCTATAGGCGGTTGAACATTGTGTTTCTATCTATACAAATAAAAAAAGAAAAAACTAAGCAAAACTATTCATCAATTTGTAAATAAGAAAAAACAGAGTCTGATGTCAATGAATACGATGTGAACAATGGCATTTATTTGGTTTGTTACAGGTTCAATAAGTAGCGGTTGCAGACAGCATTAATTCTATGGCCCAAAGTTGTAGAAACATCAAACCACAACACTATATGGCAGAAATTATTAATTTTTGTATGTATTAAACCTGTGGAAAGGCCATGCAGAGGGGGAATGACAGAGATACTCATAATACTATCACAATATTACACCGTTAATGATAATATCAAAATACACTGACTCAAGAAATGCAAGAAGTGCAAGAAATGTATCTTTAATATGAAAACTAATATTATTTATAAACAACACACTTTTCACTCATAATTTACCATATAAAAATAGTCTACTTAAAATTTGATTATGTTCCAGGGGTGAGAATTGAAATGTTTCCAAACATATTTTTGTGTAGATATGTTTTTAACAATACATATGGTGTATTATATTAGATTCACATACCTACTTAGTTTTGGTTTATATTTGACATTGAAAATGAGCCCTTAACACTATAAGTATATTTATATGTATTGATGTTCACACTGTCATGAATAGGGGTATAACAGGAATAACAGTCACACTCACTAGGCAGTTTGAATCATAAACTAAAGTTTGGTGAAAACAACAGGAAGTCTGATGCTGTGTATAACAAAAACAGCACTATACGAACTGCTCTATATAGTACACATTAACTTTGCAATTGGATCACAAAGCGAATCTCAGCTGAATTTGGGTGAGAGGCAGGTACACTCTGGAATGGTCACTAGTCAGTCACAGGAAACATATTGACAAACAAGCCATCACACTCACACTCATAACATAATAATATTATATAAGTGGGAGCAGTGCACACCAGATCCAGCAGATGATACTGTTTTTCTTTTTTTACAATATGTAGTTTATATTTAATACAGAGGAGTGAGTCAATTGGGCAGCATGAGACTCTTAAGGCTGTGTGCCTCCCTCACTTTATAAGAACTCCAGCGCTTTTGTTTGCATCAGTGGTTATCCAGCGCAATCGCAACGTGCAGTTAGCTAGTTAGTAATCTAGAGATGCCTACACCCAGAAAATGCATTTTCCCTTCGAGTAGTCCGCTGGCATGGCCGCTTCGGAGCACCTTGTCGGTGAAAGAAAAAAAAGTCAAGCCGTGACAGCCAGCGTGTTGACCGTGCCTTTGCGCTGGCATGGCCTACTTATTGCATTGTGGAAAGGCCCCGCGACAATCCGGTAGGATATAGTACAGCAACCGGCAGATATATTTTCACATGTAGGAAAATTGTGTTTTTCATTGGCGTGTTTGTGAGATGGTGGTTAAGGTGTGCGTATGTCTGCGTTTATTGGGAGGGGGGGGTCTCGCACGCGGTGCCATGCGAGCTCGGACCGCCACTGCTTGGACATTATACACTGCCTATCAGGGATTTCGGATAAATGCTGAAACGGCTTGCAATATACCCCCCAAATAAAGGCCGCAAACAATTGGACGAATTCACAATCGGCCGCACGTGGGGTCCCTCTTGTCACCTGCTTAATGCCCAACTCCACATTTAAGCCGTTTTATTTGATCCAAATATTGGATTCCGTCTCAAAATACAGAACACTTATAGTGAGCGGCTAAAAGACGTTTAACAAATTACACAAAGGGTAATTATCTTGAGTAATATTTCTTCGATATTGAGACGTTTTCCCATTAATTTACGTTGTGTCCGACGCAGGCAAGAAGTGAAATGACCATCACTGACCTCCCACGGCTGCCAACAGACAAACTGTGGCTGTCAGGACTCCCATAAGATTCAAAAACAAAGGTTTCTTCCAGGATATTCTTCAAACCACCGCGGGCTGGATGTGGATGCCAGTCATCATACACGCACACGCACGCACACCCGCATTGAGCCGTGTAGTGGCGTGCGCGTGCGCGAGCATTTGTTGGGTCAGGTGACGTAGCCCAGCTCGAGCCGAAACCTTAACTATGTCACCTGTACTCTGTAAAGCAATAAAGATGGCGAGCGTCCCTCCATTCAAATTCAAATGAACGCTCATTGAATGTTCACCATTAATCGTTAAAATAATCAAATACAAATAATAATCAGACTTGCATTAAAATAGTTCTCCTGCAAATATTTTGTTCATTTTTTTTTTGGTTTATCGGATTAAGTGGACGTAAATATAGTATTTACAAAGCCAGTTGCGTGCTGTCTTGAGCGCTAGTGCCTCCTAGAGGCACACAGCGATGCTCGACTAATACATGTGATGCAGTACAGCACTTAAAATTCATTCGCTGCCAGTCCTCAATGTTAACATGGATATTTTGAAGTCAACATACGTCAATGGCAGTGATTAATGTTGACGTATTGCATACTCAATCCAAGACGTAGTCAGTGGTGGGCCCTTCTCAATATCACTGACTTACATTTACAACCTCTATTCTAATATTTTTCCATGAAAGTGTCTCAAATTCATCCTCGCAGGGCCAGCAGAGGTCGACGATGCCATCAGCATTTTTCTGTCCTGATTGTCTGGTCAGAGCAAAACATGTTCCAGCCAACTTTAAACACCAAATCACATCTGCATCTGCCCACAATATATACCCAAAAAAATAAATAAATAAATCTACATCTCTAATGAGTATGTTTTATTTAAATATTTTTTTAAAAGCTTAGCTAAAATACTGACTTTGAACTGCTCCAGACGATGCAAAGGCAGTTGCATGCTGTTATATTGCATTTTTGTATCCTATTGATGGTTTATATTGTTGCGACATGATAGCGGTGGTATTAAATGGTGGCTTTAGTTGGGTAAAACTCCACTAAAGGCCCACCACTGCATACAGTAAATCCAAAGCATTTATCATAAATGTGAACCAGCTCTTAGAGTCATTCAGTGTTGGATATTATACAGTCCTAGTTTTTATAACACCGTTTCTTGGTTTTCTCAACGCTGATGTCACTTAATTGTGGGAGTAGGCCTGGGTGGGCGACTCGGTTGGTTGGGACCAATGTATTTCAGAGGAGTGCACTTTGGCTTCTCAATCACTTCAAGACCCAAATATGGTTGCAAGGCTCTGGGGACACGCACTGATCCTTCCTGCGGGTACAGAAATGTAGAAAATGTGGTAACATATCTAAACTGTTTATCCTCATATTATTAGGGATACAGATTCATCTGATTGTTAACAAGTTGAAGACGATATGGATTCATATTGACCTGAGTGTACCATCTTTTGATGTCTTTACAGGATTATTGAATATGGTAAATGTCTCATGAATGCCCCCCTCCCCCCAAAAAAAAAAATCAGTTATAACTTGGACTCTGTATATGTAATTCTTATCAGCAAGGACAGACAACATAAGACTGTCATTTGGAACGCAATTTGTAATATACTGTATCTTGCTTGAAAAAGAGACAATGGGAAGTCATTTGAATGCACTACATTAGAGTATTCCATTGCATTTAGTGACTTTCAGTTTGGGCTGGATTTTGTAAATAACTTTCTGACTGCAAAGGAAATTCAGGATTACATGGAATTAGATTTTACTTTGCATAGAAAGGACATTCGGCATGCAGAGATTTCAGGAGGCCCCAAAAAATAAAGCCTTTCTTCACGCTGGAATCTTACTTTGGTTTGGTGAGTCTCCAGGATGGCAATGATTGTCCTGGGTATGGCGCATGCTGTAGCATTCACCTAAAAACAAAACACACAAGTAGCTTTGCTGTATGCTGAAACAGCGGGGGGGAGAAACAAAACAGTCTCCTCTGCAGTCATACTGTGTGGGCGTACTGCAGGCTGCCATCCTCTCTCTCGTACAGGATGTTGAGGCGTCTGCTCTGGTAGTCGGTACAGTTTGACCCACTAGAAATCTGAAAGACAGGAGGAAATTAGGAATGCATCTGTCACATCAGTTTGCTTGCAATACTATGAATTCTATTAAATGCGGGGGAAAGTGTACATGGTACATTGCCTAATTTCAATTCAGGTGATTGTCTTCTTGTAGAAACAAGCAGAACAGTAATAATATATGTATAATAATAATGGCATTAATAACATAATGCTGCTGACCTCGCCATAACTGTTCCTCCCAGGCATCCATGCTTCAATGTCATACTTTCTATATGCTGGAGGACCCAACTCCTGTGTTGGCATGTCCAACACACTAGGGGAAACAAATACCCAAATTACAAAATGCAATCAGAACTCAGCGATATGATGCAAGCAAGATTGTATTGTGTGCCTTTTCTGACCGGTAGTGTAGTTCGAGTGCAGAAAATATTTCTTTTTGCATGGAAACAAACTCCTCTAAGAGCTGCGCGCTCTCCTCCCCTGTCTCGTTTGCCGTCACTCCAAACATCTCTACCTAGACACACCAACAGCACTATTTCAAACATATTTGAACAATTACAAAGCAAAGGCTATACTTCATTATACTTTAGTTCTATGCTCCCACAGACAAAAATCACTTGCAGGATTAAGTGTTTATCTACTGCATCGACCCATGTCATCTAAGCAAGTCAGCAGCACAGGCCTGACAACAGAGAGATCAAATTGAATGTGTTTAAATTAGAATCTGTTGAGCAATCGTGTTGCTATTAAATCTGATAAAAGTTTTGTGGTAATGCTTGTCTATAGGCTGTCAAAACCAACAGTGTTGATCAAAACTGAATTTACTTTAGTAATGGTGTGATTTTTGCTACAGCTTCGGCATTGGATATAAAGTAACTCACTACTACTTCAGTTGTCAACTGAGTCTATACTAACCTTATTAAAGTGATGAACTCTATAGAGGCCCCAGGTCTCTCTCCCCGTGTCTGTCTCTGCTCTGTAACATGTACTGCTGCACACTGTCCTACAGCAGGAGGCGGCAAAACATGTCAGCTACAACTATTTCACACAAAATGTCACTGGGAGTGAGTGGGGACTTCATACCTGACAGGTAGATCCTTAAAATTAACTGCATGATCCATGAAATAACCTGGGGAGGAGAGGTATCATACTGAATGTGAAAAAGTTGTTTCTATCTCAAATGGACATTTTAAGTCAACATGAAAAGTCTTGTCTTCAGAAAAAAAAACTTGAGACTTTGATCACCTGATTTTAACTTCATATGGCCTCTTATTTCCAATGGCAGTCAGAATGGGCATAGTCTATCACTAACCTGCACTAACGCAGTAGTAAAGTCAAAATTACAGTAACCATTTGTATGAAAAAAATAAATATTTTTTATTTAATAAATTAAATATATATTAAAGAGTCAAATTAAAAACAGTAAGTACAGCAGTAACTGAGTGCGTCTCTTGCGCCACGTGACTATGTATTCTCATGCCACTGCGCAAACTAGTTCATTGCGTGCCACTTATAACCTTGAAATGCCGTATGTCACTCACTGAGGACCAAGGAACCTCTGTATACGAAAGTATCATAAACAAATACAAAACTGGAATAAGCATCTATGCAGTGGCACTGACAAACAATCAAAACGGTCAGTTATTTCTAGGACGAAAAAAAAAAAAAAAAAAAAAAACAGTAGGGTAGACCTGCCACTCCAACTTCTCCAGTCCCAGCCAGGTTTAGGTCCGGGAAACGAGCTGGGTCCAGTGAGTAGACCTGAGAGCGATGGGCATTAGGCTGCATGCCACATCCCTCCTGACGATAAGACAACGAATGAGAGACCCTTTTAACAGAAGTTAGCTTGACATTGTCAATCCGTAACTCGCAGAAAAAGATACATGTCATGAATGCCATTAACTTGGGCTCCATTCAATTTTGGTTTAACAGAGGCAGCTTCCTGCTAATTATTATCATGGAATTGTTTTTGCCTCATGTTCTCCATTTGCCTCAATTGTGTGCATTTTTTTTTTTTTTTTTTTAAGATAATTAACTTGATCATGCAGTCCAAATATCACAGACCCAAAAAGAGAAAATATGCTACTTACAAACACAGCACCCTTGAGCATGTCAGGTACAACCATGGGAATGAAGCTCTGTTGGAGCAAAAAAAACACATTACCATTTATAAAAAGGTTTATACCCTACAAATCTTCTTTATCAATATCTAATCTTTCAGCTGCTTACATGGCGTTGCAGTGTGTCGAGTGCATAGTTTTGGAGCGCAGTCTGAAGTCTGGCCCCTGCTCCTCTCAGATAGTAAGATCTGTGACCTGAGACATGAGCAAGATGCCTGAAGGAGTGCAAAGATACGTACTCTGGTAAATGTATATACTTGGGGAGGCATTTGAAAAGGTAAAACCATATTCATTCAAAATTTCAATGTAATTGCTGCCAGCTCATATGTCGAATCAACAAGAAGAAATCTGATCGATAAGCAGCACAACATCACCTCTGTCTGATGAGACCACCCAACTGCTCCCCCAGTTCGACATGGCCTCTGGGCTTAAAGTCAAATTCTTCAACAAAGAAAAACCTTGCTTTCAATATACATGTAAGAGTGAATTCGAGGCTCACTGCAGCTCACAACACTCACCAGGTTTCTGACCAACCAGCTCCACTACCCTCGCTTGGCTCTCATCTCCAATGGGCTGAGAAGAACATTTTTGAAATGTCAACAATATCATGCTTTACATAAAGATGAAAAAAAAGCTCGTCACATCTGACTTTCAGTGAATTCTCACAACATCTGGGTGTGTGGAGTTGGGCAGACGAAGTGCTCGGCTATAGTGTTCCTGATCCAGCTGAGTCTCTCTGGGATAGAGATTGTTGAGTCTTTTACGGACCTCTCGACCTTTCAGCAGTGCCTGGTTGTACTCTGGAAGCTGTGTTGTCAACAGATGCATGTATATCAAGACCAAAAGTCTGATGTATTGATCCAGTCAATATTTACAAAATGATTAGCAATTGCCAATTTTTGACTTACATTGGCGAGAGCTTTCTTTCTGTGTTTTGCCTGAGAAGAGATGATTTTTGCCAAATTCATTACACAGATGCACGCACAAATATACAAGTTAAGAATGCAGAACTATTCTTGTATCCAAGTCAGGGGTGAGCATAGAGATTTGTCACTTAATTGAGAATAAAAAATAATTAGTTTGTGTGGTTATTGAAAACAATAGGGCAAACTGAACTGTACTACTTGTCCACAACCAGCTGAGGTTACTATTGATTCAGTTTAAACTAATTTGAGGTATAATGTCAACCTTTTTTACACCATGGACAGGTTTCACGAAGAGCAATTTAAATTTAAACAGACCGGCACAGAAACCAATTAAATTTTTTTTTTTTTTAATGCAACTCACAATTATGCTGCTGTAATTAGTGGGACCCCTGTGCTTGTTTTTATTCAACAAACTGGTCCCATTTTGGGGTAATGGGAGACTATGAGACTCAAAAGTGTTTATGTCCAGTCTACTCTGTAATTTTGTTTTATTTGCCCAATCTTTTTTTATTATTATTACAGTATTTATTAATTATACCCTTTAAGTGTTCTTCATATAAATATTTACTCTAATTCCGACTTTACTACATTAGCATTCCGACTTGCGTAAAAAGCCCGGTTAAAGCCGTAGGAATGGAACTTGGTTGAAAACTAAGGACCCACTGTATTTGTGCAAATAAAGATATTGATCAAGAATGTATTTTTGCCTCCAAAAATATACTTCTTACACATCTACGAATTGATCAATCAAATGCACATTTCCAATCCATGTAAGAAGACAGAACAATGGATTTAAACAAATAAATAAAAGCAAGAACAAAAACCAAAAAAAATGGAATACTGCAATGACCTTTATTCTTTACTGACCACTAAGGCTCTGACGGTTCCACTTATGTACTGCTTCTGCTGCTCCAGCTCCGAGATTTCCGTTCGTACTGCCTGGAGCTGCTGCCACACACACACCTGAAAGCAACACACACGCATGCCAACAATTCTAGAAAACTGAATTGGAGAGAACGACAACAAAATATAACTTTTTGCTTGCTCCACTTACAATTTCCCTGACATCTTCGCCGCACAGCTCGCCCTTCCTGCTCTCTACATCGGCGATGACTTTGTCGGTCTCGTCGCACACTGCTCTCATGTCTAGCTGCGGCTTGTCACTATACCCTTCACGAACATGCTCATACAAGCTGCTCCGATGAGAAAAGCGAGGGAGACGTATTAAACACACATTCTGCTTTGAGTAATTTCGTACCACCGGCGTCAAAACAAACTTAGTAAGGCTTCTAGTAGATGAACAGGCGACCACGTATGTCGCCATGTTGGACATATGATGGCTGTTGCGTTCATGAGTATAGGAATTTATTTATACACACGCGATGAGCGCTGATGACCACGCTTTACCGTGCAGTATACATTGGATTGAAACAGCCCATTTGAAATCATACGTAATAAAGGTTATGACATAATAATTCGTTGTAATAATATAAAAGTAATCCGTAGGTAATCCCCGCTCTTATGAAAAGCCAAAAGCACTCTTTGCAACTACACCGAAGCTGTTCGAAAAGGCAGCACGACTCCGGAAGCAGAAAAAGAACATCAACGGTTCCTTGGCAATTTATTTGTACAAAAGCTATGTATTTACATCGTGTACAGCTGTCCGGTGTTGTTGTTTTGCATACTTAAAGGCTGGGGGTAGGAATATTAACATTATAACAAGTGTGGACGAAAAGCAGAGCTATTGTCACGAGCCAAAGGTCAGCCAATCAGGTGAGCGGAAACTAAGCGCTGCGGTGATCCAGTCTGACGTGACAAGTGCGGCCGGCTGGAGCTCAACTCACTTTACATTTCTTTCTCCGTATTCCCAAAACAACCTCTACACGTCCTCATTATTCAGCCGCATTCATGGGGCTCTTTGCCACAGTGGAGTATATACCTGGTCACCGCGGGACGCGTCATGAACAGGAGGGGAATCGTTCCCGTGTGCGCTAATTTTCTGTGTGTACGTTGGTTTTGTGCGTGTGGCTGGATGGACAGCGTGTAGCCTGACTCGTCTTCACCGCAGGCCCGGAGCAGCACAGTACTACTGTCTGTGACAATAAAAGCGGGGGTTCGGGCGCAAACGACCTTCCTCACACATTTCTGTTAAGAGTGAGACACAACCGCCTTCACGGTGGAAACGAGAAGAAGAGCAAAGGTAGTGTTGACATGAAAACAGCTTGCCATGTAAAGTATTTTATGAATGAATACAGTGTTGGTGTTATTTGACAACCCCAACCAACAACAACCCCTAAACCCACAACGTTAACATTAAGCTGCACTACTCCAATAATACATGCTGTGCGTGTGTGTACTGCTCTTCAGATGAATGCTGTGCGTGGGGGCACAGTCACATGGCGCCCTCAGCCATGGCAGGACGGGGATGGAGGAGGAGGAGAGCCTCTGTCAGACAGTGACTCAGAAGAGGAGGACTTCCCCGATGACAGCACCACTCCGCTGGGAGACTACGTCACTCTCGGTGAGGCAGCCTCAAATAATGAGGGGGTCCCCTTCAAGGACATGACTTGCAGACGAGTCAGTTGATTTCCTTTCCTTTCCTCCCATGACCTTCCTTCTCGACGGCTCAGTGTGGCTCTTACGTCCCTATGTCCTTTCTCTTCATGCATCCTTAGGACTGAAGCAGCTCCTGGATGCTCAGCAGCTGTGTGATGTGACCCTGCTTGTTGAGGGGAGAAAGTTCCTGTGTCACAGGTACACCTAGCACATTCTACAACTCACCCACGACTCATTGGATGTTATTTACTGATATGTACACTAAAATAACAATGCTATTCTGAATATTGTAGTTCCAAGACCAATGTGAACTCCAGTCCCAAGTTAGGCTTTTATATGTAAAATACATATATATATAAATAAAGCTCTGTAATTGCCTGGTGACCAGTCGAGGGTGTACCACGATTCTCGCCCATAGTCAACTGGGATAGGTTCCAGGACTATATTGAGGGTAAATGGTGTATAATTTATGGAGGAACGATATCACAGCATACGTTCTACCTAAAATGGGGACAACTCTTATTTGATTGAAGGCAACACTTAATATTTTATGTCATTTGGCAATTAATTCCATAGTTGCCTCATAAAGTGGTGTCTTGGGATACACGTGAATCAACTTAAGGAGTTTTTTAAAACATGAGCTGTCAATCGGCTGATTTTTTTTTGTTGCTTTGACTTGCGAGCTCAACCTTGAGATAAGAGTGCTGTATGGTGGCAGGTAACTCAACTCACTTCACAACAACCGGCAGTATTTTATGTCATTTGGCAATTAAGTCCATAGTTGTCTCATATAGTGGTGTCTTGGGATACACGTGAAGAAGACGAAGAATCATCTTTATTGTCATGAACACGCATGCATGCACACAAAATTTGTTCTCTGCATTTTACCCATCACAGTGAACACACTGGAGCAGGGGCAACTTAAGCGCCCATGAGTTTTTTAAAGGTCAGAGGACAAATATGTTAAAAAAAATTTTTAATAACTAGAACGCCTTTACAAACCACATCACAACAAGCGGCAGTTTGGCACATATAATTAGAAAACATTCTTCAAATAAGAGGCCTCACAATGTTTATTGCCACGCTCATCTTAAATTTATTGTCAAACTAAATGTAAAACAAAGAAAATTGAATTTGTGTATTTAAACTTGAACTGTGTTCTTATTTATTTCTGTCTTATACTGCACTTCCGCCAGGTGGCTAAGGGGTGTACACCAGAATGAGCAGGACAATGTGCACTGAAGGAGAAAGTGTGACAAAAATGGTTTAATTATTTTTAATTGTATTTAATTGTCATAACTGTGTTTTTATAAAGTATAATATTGGACTGCGTAATGCTATTTTTCTCATTAAAACACATTAGAAACATCTTTGTTGTTTTTTTAGGGAGGCTAAACCGGATTAAGGGCGTTTCTATTCATTTCAATGGGGAAAGATGATTTGAGATTAGTATTTTGAGTTACAATTGTGGTCAAGGATCGGAATGCTAAGTGTTGACATTTAGAATTGTTCCAAGTTTTCTTCCATCCATCCCTCCATTTTCTGTACCGCTTATCCGCACTAGGGTCGCAGGCGTGCTGGAGCCTATCCCAGCTATCTTCGGGCGAGAGGCAGGGTACACCCTGAACTGGTCACCAGCCAATCGCAGGGCACACATAAACAAACAACCATTCGCACTCACATTCACTCCTACAGGCAATTAGAGTCTTCAACAACCTACCACACATGTTTTTGGGATGTGGGAGGAAACCGGAGTACCCGGAGAAAACCCACGCAGGCACGGGGAGAACGTGCAAACTACACAGGCGGGGCTGGGTTTTGAATCCCGGTCCTCAGAACTGTGAGGCAGATGTGCTAACCAGTCGTCCACCGTGCCGGCCAAGGTTTTCTTTCCTTAGTCAAATTAAATGCAGTTTCTGCATTCGAGATCAGTTCAAGGTAGTTGTCTGCCTTTTCCCGAATGTGGCAGTTTGCACAAGACTTAAATTTTTTAGAACATGTCATTTCGCTCGCTCGTTTACTTTATATTTTATCATTCTGGTGCAACACTGAACACACTCATGAATGATGAATTACATAGATATCTTTGCATGTGTGCCTCTCAAGATAATGATCTTTATAATGCTTCTCCAGTGGAGTGTTTACAGTGACCAGGGGAGGCTCATTACTCCCATAAATGTATTTTAAGGGGTCCATTCCTACGACAGTGATGTAGCCTGAATCCATACATAACTTGGAACGTGCTGTAGTCCATCGCTAACATACGCTGCTAACGCAGTAGTCATAATTGGTACTTGGATGAAAAACATTTCTGGGCTATAGATACAAACCAGGCGGCACAGTGGACGTGCTGCGTGGATTTTCTCCAGGTACTCCGGTTTCTTCCCACATCCCAAAAACATGCAGGGTAGGTTAATTGAAGACTCTAAATTGCCCGTAGGTATGAATATGAGTGCGAATGGTTGTTTGTTTATATGTGCCCTGCGATTGGCTGGCGACCAGTTCAGGGTGTACCCCGCCTCTCGCCCGAAGATAGCTGGGATAGGCTCCAGCACGCCCGCGACCCGAGTGAGGAGAAGCGGACCGGAAGATGAATGAATGAATGAATGAAATACAAACCAATCAAAGGAAAAGCAGCAAGTGTGGTGGTAACAGCATGCCTTGTTGCGCTGCCATCGTAAACCAAATACAGTCTTTATGCCAAATAGAGTATTAAAAATATGCTTTTGGATAACGGAGGATAAGCAGTTTATTCACACACGTGGTACTGGCATGGTATGCAAATTTCAATGGCTTCAGATGTTTTTGGAGCTCCATGTGAATGCCGAGTGTTTTAAAAACCTTGTCATATGTACGCAAAACTTCACTCTCGACTGTTCAGGGTGCTCCTAGCAGCCGTGAGCCCGTACTTCAGGGCCATGTTCACCAGTCCTCTGGTGGAGTCACGCCTCACCGAGATCCGACTGGAGGAAGTGACACCATCTGTCATGGAGACGGTCATCCAGTTTGTGTACACTGGAGAGGCGGGTCTCTCTCTGGAAACCGCTGAGGATCTATTTGTGGCTGCCAACCGCCTTCAGGTCATGCCTCTTCAGGACCTGTGCTCCAGGTGAAGTCATGCTTGCGGTTTAATGTTCTCGTTCTTTTTAGTTGCATTTAAATGTTATTTTTCTGTCCTCAATTTATCCTCTGCAGATTTCTGTTTGAGCACCTGTCGCTGGACAACTGTCTGGGGATGTACTCCCTAGCTCGATCTCACCATGACCAGCTGTTGCTCCGTGCCTCCCTCCGGCTGGTGGCCCAGCATTTTCCGCGCGTGTCCCGCCATAAAGACTTCCTCCTTCTAGATCACGGCACCCTAGGTAGCCTCTTGAGTTCAGACCGCTTGGGAGTAGACTCTGAGGCAGAGGTGTACGATGCTGCGAGGCGCTGGGCCGAGCACCAACCGTTGGATCGCTATGCCCACATGCCAGCCCTGCTTCACCACCTGCGGCCAGGACTGTTGTCCCAAGAGGAGAGTCGAAGACTGAGCCAGGAGTTAGGGCCTGCTGCAGCTGGTGAAGGCCTTGGAGGGCCCCTTCGACCAAGGGAGGGAATGTTTGAGAAGAAAATTGTGTGTGTGGACCTGACACCGAGGGAAGATGAGAATTTAGCTGCACGAGACTACGCCGTGGACTGCTTTGACCCACGGACGGGTAAGTGGGAGAAGCTGGCGGCGTTGGGCTCACTGGTGAGTCCTGGCTGCACGGCTGTGGGTGAAAGGCTGTTTGTTGCAGGAGGGATTCTGGGGACTGGCTCAGTGTCTTCAGCTGTGCACGAATATGACTCTGTTCTGGACCGCTGGACAGAACGCTCTTCAATGGGTCTACCTCGGTGTATGCTGGGCCTTCTTGGCTGTGGTGAGTCGCTCTATGCCTTGGGGGGAAGCAATCGCTCGGCACTGCTTGACTCAAGTGAGACCCTGGAGCTAGCTACATTGAAGTGGGCACCTGGTCCTCAGTTACCCCTCCCCCTGCGTGCCTTCGCCTGTGCAGCTCTGCGGGGACGACTCTACCTTTTAGGTGGAACAACACTTGAACAGAACCGGGCCGTGGTCCACTCAGGAGTACTTATTTATCACACTCTGACAGACTGCTGGACTCGAGTGGCTCTGGACTCTGGTGCCACCTGCCTTGCTGGTGGTGTAGCAGTGCGAGGAGGAGTCTGTGCCATTGGCGGATACATCAGGGATACCACCAAGTTTCTAGATGGAAACTACACCAATCTGGAGACTTTAGACGCCACTGGCCGTGTACTGTTTTTCAGAGAGCGCAGGGCATTTGGTGTAGAGCGAGAGGTGACCGGAGGAGGTGTCTCTGCAGGGCAACGCGTGGCCGCAGGAGGGGGCAGCGACAGAGCACCAAGCCCTGTAGTTTTTCCCGGCCTGCCACGGCGGATTGCAGCCGGGGGTGTGGCCAGGTGGAAACGGAGGATTTATGTTTTGGGCGGAGAAAACGGTTCCCGGTTCTATGACAGTGTCTACTGTTGGAAGCCTGGCTGGCGCAGCTGGGTCCAGCGACGTGAGAAACTCCCTGGAGACACGGGAGGCGTCAGTCAGTTTGGTTGCACCACTCTAAAGTTCCCGAAGAAACACATTCTCTCCAGACTGAGACGAGCCAAAGAAAACTGCGTCGTGCATGAGTAGCTTGACAGGACCCCGTCGAAATGAAGCTAAAGCAGTACAACGACAGGTGAGCTCCAGGATGGGGGCGCTTGAACTTGGTTGCACTTTCACAAGAGTCTTGATTGCAACCACACCATAGATCCTAGATTATGGCAGGACTAAATTAGGTTTAATGCACCTGAATGTACTTTCATCATCTCACACTGAAATGTTTCAAAGAGGTTTTATTTAACTATCTAGGTTTGACATTAAGAAAGTTTTTCATTTAAGTTAAAATTACTTGAACTGTGTTCTGTACTTCTAAGCCATTTTTAAGAAACCTGAACAGATGGTTTCTATCATTTTTATTCATACCCCTTTTCCTTTTGCCACTTTACAACCACAACCTTAATTTTTTTAAATTGAGATTTTATGTGATTGACCAACACAAAGTAGCCCGTAATTGTAAATTAGAACAGAACGGAAAATTTTAAATAAAAATCTGAAAAATGTGTTGTGCATTTGTATTCAGCACCCCTGCATTAATACTTTGTAGTCTTTTGGTGTATTTTTTCTACCAGCTTTGCACATCTAGACTGAAATGTTTGCCTATTATTTGCAAAATAGCTCAAGCTCAGCCAGATTTTATGGAGAGTATATGGACAACAATTTTCAAGTCTTGCCATAGATCTTTAATGGGATTAAGGTCTTTACTTTAACAGGGCTATTCTAACACATGAATGTTCTTTGATCCAACCTATTCCACTGGTGGCGGACACTTCCATAAATGTCATAGTTGAGGCGTCCTATGCGACGCCCGTTGCGTGCGCTCCCCTGGACGACCGTGCCTTTGGAACAGCGGTCGTCAACGAGGTTGCTGGCAAAGTTTTTCACGCGTTTGCTGTTTATTTTAAAGACCACTTTACAATTGTAGGTGCCATGTGCACCGATGGTCAATTGCGCATCAGAAACCGCCACTGTTCCCATCAACTCAGACCAGCTTCCCTGTCCCTGCTGGAGAAGAGCATCTACACAGCATGTTGTTGCCACCATCATGTTTCACAGTGAGGATGGTTTGTTCAGGGTGATGAGCAGTGTTAGTTTTCCATCAAAAATAGCAGTTTGCATTTAGGCCAAAAAAAATCAACTTTGGCCTCATTTTACCAAAGCACCTTCCACGTTTGCTGTGTTCCCTACATGGCTTGTGGCAAACTGCAAACGGCGCTTCTTCGGCCTTCCGTTCAACAATGACTTTCTTGCCACTCTTCCATGAAGCACAGATTTCTGGCATGCGTGACTTCTATTTGTCCTGTGAAGGAATTCTCCCACCTGAGCTGTGGATTTCTGCAGCCCCTCCAGAGAGATCATTGGCCTCTTGGCTGCTTCTCTGACTAGTGCTCTCCTCGCACACTCTGTCAAGTTAGGTCACTGGTGCAAACTTATTTTTGTCACCGGCCACATCGTAGTTATGGTTTCCCTCAGGGGGGCGTTATGACTGTGAACCCATATACACGTATGGTCATCTCATTATTACATGTACACAACAAATAACCAGTTTTGAAATCAGAAGCCAGTAAAAACTTGTTCAATTGTTCAATTTATTTTAAAAGGGGCCTTGGGAACAAAAAATGCTTGCAATATCTCAACATTATTATAAGTGAAGACAACTTGCAATTTTGGTATTTTTAGCAAAACAAAAATAAAATCATTCTTTTCTTTCATGGGCCGAATAAAAGGTGGCGGGCCGGATCTGGTCCCCAGGCCTTGAGTTTGAGACCGGTGGTTTAGGTGATAGCCATGTCTTGGTAGATTTGCAGTTGTGCCATACTTTTTCACTTTTTGGAAGATTGATTGAACAGTGCTCCCTGAGATGTTCAAAAGATCAACATCTATTTATAACCAACCCTGCTTTAAACGTCTCCACAACTTCATCCCTAACCTGTCTGGTGCGTTCCTTAGTCTTCATGATGCTGTTGACTGAGGCCTTCACAGAACAAGTGCATTTATACTGAGAGTAAATTACACACAGGTGGACTCTCCTAATCGGGTGACATATGAAGGCAATTCATTGAGCTGGATTATAGAGGGGCCTGAGTACAAATGCACACCACACTTTTCAGATTGGTCGCTTACAATTGTGAAAACCATACATCATTTAAGTTCCACTTAACAATTATGTGCTACCTTTTGATAGTCTACATTCAAGTTTGGAATTGTAAGGTCACAAAATGTTCAAGGGGTATGGATACTTTTTCAAGGCATTGTAGCTACTGCTGTTGCTACTTTTATCTGCTCAATATTTACTTTTGACACAAGTATAAATTAGTGTTTTGTTTTAACCACATTTTTGTGGTTCATCTGAGCTAAGCAAGTCCTGCACGTAAAGGGCTCCACAAGCAAATGATGTGTACACAATTGTTTATAGATATATTTATTAAACAATTTCTGTCCTCCACGGTGCGAAACTCTTCCTGTTCGTGGTATAACCAGTCACTCCGTAGGATGGCAATAACTGTGATGATTATGTGAATCATGTGAAGTATTTCCTTTATATGCCATGAATAGTGAATGTAACAGCAACTGGTCAGGTACAACAAGTTGGCTAAAAGTGTGGTCATTTAGTTCAAATAGACTAATCACATTACCTGACTTGATTACTGCCAGTTAAGCTTTCGCATCACCTAAATAGAGCCTGATTAACAATATGAAGAAAACCCAAAATATCAGCATCAATTTCCACAAATGGCTTTTTTTATTTATGTGTGAACCCATGTTACACTCTGTTTATGTAGATGTTCTGATTTATTTGGCAATCATAGTTGGGTACCACTTAAGAACAACTAAAAGCATATAATTGTATGTGTTTGTTTGATTTGACGGCTTAAGGAACTGGACTTTTGAATGTAAATAAAATGTTATATATAACCTGATCAAATGTATGCGGCAATAAACCTTATTTAGAGAGGTTTTCTTTGTTGGTTTTCTTTGAAGCCGTCATACAGTAAATCTGAGTAAGGTTACACAGATTATTCGCATATTGCAGTTATTAAATGTGAATATCAGTTAAGCATACATTGGCAGGATTTTGAGTTATTTGTTGAAAAGGTTCTCTTAGCTGGATAGGACTCTAGAAAGGCCATTAGAATGTTCGAAGTTACCAGGGGTGACCGAATGGTGCAAAATATTAAATTTGCTCAAAATTGATTTTAAAATCTAAAAAATTGTACATTGAAAATGGAAAAAGAAATATATGTAACTACAGTCATCTGTCACTGTGTCCAAGCCAGAAGATAACCATTCAACAAATAAAAATTGTAATACTTCTCTAATGTCTCTTCAAACAGCATCATGTTTTTTATGGACAGATTTTTAGGGGATCGAGCTTGTCGTGCATTGTGCCAGGACGTAATATAGTAGCCACTGTTTACTCTGATAGAGGCGTGCCAAAGGAAGTCTCTCGAACAAGTTAGTTATTGAAACGAGTGCACTTGTTTGAGCAGAGATTTGGATTTATGCTCTTAAATGCACTCAACTTCTGGGGAGATTTTGGCTGGTACTGTATTTTCTGAGTTGCAGTGTCCCTCTTTCAACAAAATTAAAGATGATAGGCTTGTTTAAACAAATCTTTGAAACAGCACACTGAGGTTTTTTTAATTGAAATTGTCTATTTCAGTGTGCTGTTGCTGTGTGTGAAAATGAGGGGGTTTCTGTGCTGAGGTGTAAATCTGCTAAACACAAGCCCTTTGCACTGCACAGTTGCACCCTGTATCCGTGAAGTAGATTTTTTATTATTTTTCTACCATCAATAAGTTTTGTAAAGTGCAATACAA